>NC_058132.1:13695066-13839160 GCF_016433145.1 Gracilinanus agilis | reverse complement strand
CCCCCTATTCTCTCCCCATCCCTGCCCCCACAGAGCCCCTCCCCAAATTCCCCTCTCCCACCTCTGGCCCGGCAGAGCCCCTCCCCTTACTCCCTCCCCCATCGGAGGTCTCACAGAGCCCCTCCCCACAACGCCCCTTACATACACTCACACGTCTCACTGGGGAGGGGAACCGTGGTCACACTCGTCCCCTCGGAGCCGCCCCACGACCAAACCCCGGAAGGCCTGCCTGCGTGCAGATTGCGCTTGCGCAGACACAACTTCGAGACTACGAGTACCAGAATGCTCCGGGCTCCACTCTAGCCAAAGTGAAGGGGGAGGGGCCTGCATAGGCTGGGGACCCGACTGGACCTGACTAAAGGAGGGGTCTTGATTACACACGGAGGGAGGCCATCGATCAAAGCCCTCCCACTTCCATATACAGAGGGGGAAACTGAGGCTCTGGGACTTGAACCTGGTGGCCCCGGCTGCCAGCGGCAGAGCCAGGCCCCGAGCCCAGCATGAAGCCCTGGAAGGTGGAAGAGTGAGGAATGGGCTCCTGGAGCTTGTGGACCTGGTTTGGGCTTTGCCTCTGCCCCCAGACGAACTAGCTGTGAGACTTTGGATAGATCACTGACCCTCTCTGGGGCTCAAATTCCTCATCTGTACAAAGAGGGAGGGGGGCATCTCAGAACAAGAAACTTTGAAAGACGTAAGAACTGACCCAGGCAATGATCTGCCTCGATCCGGGCGGACCCGTGATGCTGCCCACCTCCTGGCAGAGAGGAGACGGGCTCAGGCTGCAGATGGTATGGCTTATGGAAACTGTTAGACCATGTATGTTTGGTAGAAGGGCTTGGCTTTGCTTTTAAAAAGGCAGGAGAAACAATATGGGAGAGATTAGGTTTAGATCAACATCTCTCAGCCTACACCAAGATAAATTCAGAGTGGGTGAATGACTTGAATATAAAGTCAATATAAAGAAGGAAACTGTAAGTAAATTAGGTGAACACAGAATAATAGTATACTTGTCAGATCTCTGGGAAAGGAAAGATTTTAAAACCAAACAAGAGTTAGAGAAAAGTATAAAATTTAAAATAAATAATTTTGATTATATTAAATTAAAAAGGGTTTGTACAAAGAAAAACAATGCAACCAAAATCAGAAGGGAAACAACAAACTGGGAAAAAATCTTTATAACAAAAAATTCTGACAGAGGCCTAATTACTCAAATATACAAGGAGCTAAATCAATTGTATAAAAAAAAAATCAAGCCATTCCCCAATTAATAAATGAACACAATAGATCTTTTACCCAAAAGATTAATAGGAGATTAGGGTAGCCATGTCCTTGAGAACAAATCCTAGAGCTGAAAGAGAGACCTCAGTATCAATAGAATCATGCTAGATAAGAGAGATGAGTGAGTAGAGTAGGGGCAAGGATCTCAGTAGAAGTTTCAGGTCCCAAATTCTCTGCCTCTATCTTGCACAGTCATGTTGAAGCCAACACTCCAGTTCTCATATCCAGTCTGATTCCTGTCCTGCCTTGCTCCTTGCCTGTTCCCAAAATTTCTTCTTGCCATATCTCTTTGTTTCTTCCTACACTTCTTAGCAAAATGTCCCCTTTTTCCACAGTAGAAACAGTATACCGTCTTCTTGAATTTTAGATCTTGGGTCATTTTGTGGCATACATTTGGGAATGGCTGATTCCTACAATCTCTTGTTAGTGGGGGTCTAATCTATTATCATATCTTATAGGGGCCTCATCTTTCTCTTGTTTAGTCTCTTGGAACTTGCTATAATTCACTGGTTGGAGTGTGAAATTGGAATCCACTTCCCTTTGTTTCTTTTTGACTTAATCAATCAAGAACTTGGAATTCCCCTCCTTTTTAATCAGTCAGAAACCTGAAGATCCTTTTGATAAAAATTTACACCCTCAGAGACAAAGAGGTGGATCCCACAGGCTCCTAAAAAAAATAAATTTGGTTTCTTTTTAGAAAATACCCAATTCTTGCTCAGCTTCAAAGACAAACTTCATAGCAGAAAAAGGAGAAGTAAATTTTATTGAAGCAAGCTCTAAATAAAGACTCGAGAACTATAGCATATTTCAGATTAACAGCTAATCTTGTTTAAACTCAGGAAAGAAAGAAGGGTTTGAGTGGGTTTTCAATGTAGAGTTTGAAAAGCCACTCAGGAATACTCAGCAGCTTGGAGTTTGGTTCAAACCCAGAAAGAATCTTTGCTCTTGGATCTCTCCTTCAAGAAGGGGCTGGGAGCAAAACCCCCCATGTGAGTACCCTGAAAGAAAACCCTTTTTGGAGGAAAGACCCCCAAAGTATAGGATTTCCTGCAGATCATGTTTGGGGCACCAAAAGGTGACAAAAATTTATCACAACAATGCAAAACTCCAAGCTTAAATAGGTTTATTGAAGATGGTCAAAACTCCCAATAAAGCTGGACCCCTGGCCAAGATCAAGACCAGAGACCCTGAGCCATAGGAGATAGCCTTTTTTATGCCAAAAAAGATATGATGACAGAGTGACAGCAAATACAGTCAACAAATGGGCAGTTCTTAATGACGCAAGTGCTGATTAATCTAGAAAGTGTAAAAAAAAATGACTATGGGTGGTAATTTATGTTTATTATTATAGCTGACATTTCCAAGGCCTCTGTAATAAGAGGTTGGGGGCTAGTTGTTTTTCTGCTGACAATTATTATGGAATGCTAAGAGTCAGCAGTTGGGTGCCTGAGTATCTTGTTATTCAAAAAAGAGGGGGGTGTTAGGCTAAGAGGAAACTCTTGGGTTATGGGCTTAAGGTCAAGATGTAAACAAGAATCGACACCACCCTAAATTGTGTTTTTCTTAGCTAATGTTTATAATTCATATGAAGTAAACTATATTATTTGACTATTGTAAGATTTAAATCAATATCCATTAACTCCAAGTATTACATTTTATAATCACTTGAAGTAGAAAAGAAATAGAAGTAAAACCTGAGTAAAACTCTCCTGCCTCTCACCTCACCCCACCTCCACAAACCGTGATCAGGGGAGAAGAGAGAGAGGGGGCAGAGCTACACAAAACTTATATCCTCCCTACGTTAGTAAGTAAGGTGAGAAGGAACACAGGAAGCTGGGATTTAGAGTCCTAGGGAGAAAAATCTAATTATATACTATTAACTCAAGGAACTAATGATTGTGTTATAAAAAAAAAAATCATAAAGGCTAATACTGTTATAATCATAAAAGAGGGCAGGATAAAATATGCCTGAGGGACAGCTTCAGCATGAACTGCACAGAAAATGAATAGGCAGTCTGGTGGTTGAAGCAGCCGCTGCTGGCTGCTGCTCTAGCTGAAATATTTATTAGGAAAATCAGTACACATGGATTCATGATGGATGTGAGGAAGTAAATCATTACATGCAGGTATGTGACAGATAAGGGGAAGCAATACTGATGGCTACTTCAAAGGGAGTCTTTTGAGAGAGCAACAATGACCAGATTAAGCAAGGATTTGCCAAATTGTCCTTACAGGTAAAGCTCATGAATAAATTCATGGCTATGTGACTTAGAAAGATGGGGAGGGGGAAGATCAATAAGAACAAACAGAAGAATAATCCAAGGGACATAATGAGGTGCCTTTGAGTCTGGGGGCAGAGGTATAAGTATACTTCATTTATGACGTCCTGATCTTAAAAGTGTGTAAGTTACCTATCTTGAGAAACCTACTGATGTTGGAGATGCAAAATAGGAGGTTTCTTCTTGTGCTAAGAACCTTATCTTAATATTAATGTAAACACATTCAATTATTAAACATTTTTCTCTCCTTTCCAACTGTCTCCAATGGGAAAAAATAAAACAAAACTCTCATAACAAACATGCACAATTAAATAAAACAAATTCGATGTTCAGTATATATGTTTATTCTGCATCTTAAGTTCGGTCAGGAGGTAAGTAGTATGGTTTATCATCAGTTCTCTGGAACTGCGGTTGGTCATTGCATTGATCAGTTCTTGTCTTTCAAAGCTGTGTGTCTTTTTAGTGTTGCTTTATAAATTATTCTTTGGTTTTGCTCATTTCCCCATCCCTTCTTCCTTGTTTGTATAGTCTTTATTTGTGCACTGATAACATAAGCTCCCTCCTACTCTTCCTTCCTCTTTTTTTCAATATTCATTTTCTTCCACCTTTCTTTTCTTTGAAGATGACCCAAACATAACAAAACCTCTCCCAGCCTTTGTCTTATTTATCTCTTACTTAAGGTTATGTTTATAACCTTAGAATTTTGAAGGGACACTTGCATCATTCACTCTATGAAATATAAATGCTTCATCCTGGTACTGTTAAGATTAAAATTTGGGGAGTCTGGCTGTAGATTTAATGCTTTATTAATCACCCAAAGGAAGTGGTGAGAAATAAGAGGGAGAGGCTGGTGGTAGATTGATGTTAGAGTTTACCCTAATCTAGCTACTCCATTTAGCTTGCTGAGGCCTAAATCTCTCACCACAATAACTGCCTAGTGCTGTGGTGGTGAATCTATGGTACACATGCCAAAGTTGGCATGCTGAGACCTCTCTTTGGGCACGTGCAGGCCTCCGACTTGGCCTGCTAGGAGCCTGGCCCCACTCCTGAACACAGTTTGGGGCACTTGAGCCTCTCTCCAGGCAGAGCTCGGCCTTGGCTTCATGGTCCAGTCCTGCCCCCAAAAGCAAGGAGTGGGGCATTCTATCCTCCGTCTACCATTGAGGCAAAGCTTGGCCCTAGCTTGGCCAGCCAGCAGCCCAGCCTGGCCCCTCCTCCAAATGCAAAGGGATGGTATGGGGCACTCCAGCCTCCATAGCCTCCCTCCACCTTTACTGTGGAGCTCTACCCTGGCTTAGCCAACCTACAGCCCAGGAAGGGTGCATGAAGCACTGCACACATTCAGGGAGCATGGCACACAGTGTGAGGCATGCCACAGCATGCAATGGGGGCATGGCTTAGGCAGGCAATCTGGGGGTAGGGTGGGAAGTTGCACGGGGGTCCCTAAAAGGTTCACCATCACTGGTCTAGTGCATCTCATCTATCTTCATTCTGGAAGCCAGAGACCAAAATCTGGTTCTGCCTCAGTTTATCTAACTTTTTCTCCACCCACTGACTCTCACACTGCATACCTCCTGAGCCAACTCCCCTTTCTCTTTTGCTTGAGCTGCTCAGGGGATTTCTGCCTGCCTCCTGCCTATCAGTCCCTACCTTGACTGTGGGCTTTCTTGGAGACCCTCGGTTTGGACTCTATCCTCTCAATGTCCCCTCAATAATTTCCCTCACACAGCACTATCTTCTGTTTGCTCAAACACATTTACCTTTGTATGTTCCCCTGGCCTCCTATATTTTTCCTTCAAAATTTCTACTCAGCTTATCCTTTTCATCAAGGATGACTGAAAGTCCTCATATGTGGAAGCATATTATAATTTTTAGTAAAACTGAAAATATAAGCTTTTCCAAGACTCCAAGACAAACCCTTTGGAAAAATGGGTAATAAATTGGGGTTAAAAAGGACTTTTATGAGAGAAATAGATTAGCGGTATAAGCAACCTTTTAACTACTCTGGTTTCCACCATTGCCTTCCCAGATGACTGTATCATCTGGCCCATACTTGACTTCCTGTTTCACTTTTATTATTCTTAACGATTTCAGCACTCACAGCTTGAAGCTGTAAGTCAAAGGGAGCCGCTGCCCCCCCCCCCGCCCCCATTTTCACATTCCACATTTGGCCATTCCAGAAAACAGACACAACTTGGACTTCATCTCCACAAACCACGGCTTCATCTTTATACATCTCAAATTGGATCTCCCTGTTTCTCACTCCAACTTCTCTCCTGAGCCTTCCACCCCCAAATATTAATGGGGCCTGGCCTAAATCCTCAAAAATATCCCAGATCATTCACATTCTACATACCAAAGCTACTCTTAACTGTGCTTGGGGCTGTGCCTGCTTGGCATTCCCTTCACTCAGCACGGTGATTGGCATTCAGTCGGCGCTTCATAAATGTTTGTAGACTGCCATGTTCTTCCTGCACAGTGGCCGAACTTAGTCTGCCTAATAAGACTCGAAGCTCCTTGCAGTAAAGGCCCAGCCCCGCTGCTGGCGCGTCTCACTGTCCGAGATCTAACAAGGGCTCTGCAGACCAGAGAGGGAGCAGCCCGGCACTGGGCACTGCTCCCTGGGCGCCTTGCTCCCCTGGGCCCCTGCCGCTCGTAGACCCCCATGCAAGGGCGGGTCCCATTCATTTGGGAGCGGGCAGAGTCCATGCCCTCGCAGGATCCCCTAGGGAGAAGGGCCTGCATGTAGAGAAGCCCTAGATCTCCCGGCGTGGCGAGGTACGGACCACAGAGGCCCGGGGAAGCTTAAGAAACATTCTGACAGATGGACGGAGCCCAGAAACACTAGCGCCCGGAAGCGGAAGTGTAAGCCTCTGAGTCTGGGGTCTCCTAGTGAACCGGGAACATTTCTACGGCAACCATCCCCACGGAATCCTGGGAAAAGCCTAACTTATATATGCCTTCTGGGAAATGCAGTTCTTAAAGCTGGAGAAACTTGTGCGCATGCTCCGATAGCCGAATGCGCAGGTGCAGACCTGGGCGTATTTGCGGAGGAAGCTGGGAGCCCCATGTTTGTCTTCCCCTGTTGTGGGAACCTGGAGAGGGCAATCACCCAGGTTTGAATTTAGATTCTCTTTTCTAATTTCCTTGGAGTGTTCTCGGCGCTTCTCCCAATTGCTGGTGTCGCTCGAGAGGAAGTTCCTCTCAGTGAGGAGGCGTGGCCGGGTCTCGAAGCGGAGTGCTTCACAAAACGAGGCCGGACACCCAGAAGTTCAGTTATTGGAACCAATACTTATTTATAAATCCATTGATCAATAAACGTGTCTACCGGATGAGACAGACTTCCCTAGAGGAAGCGGCACCGGTTTGAAGTTACAGGCAGTTTTTATAGGGTTACATACGTCAAAAATGCAGTGTAAGCTTCACTATGAGTGACGAGTGAATGATGTATATTGCCCTTATATAATTTCACTAAATGAGGAATATAACCCTGAAGTTACTGAAGCGAGTCTTATCTTCCAGATGTGCCATAGCATATCTCATACTGCGCTGGATTCATTTTCCCTCATTAAGAAAAGAACATATTCCCATGTACATTGACCATATGTTGTTAGCTTACTTTTCCATGAGAAAGTGAACTCCCAAGTCCTTTAGGAGAAACAGACTTTCCTAGCAAGAAAAGTTAACTGACTCAGTTTGCTCTATGCCAGTCTCTGCTGAGGGGCCATAAAGCCAAACGGGTAGGTTAGCAGTCCCACACTTCTACTTCGAATAACTGTAGCTGGCAACTCTCATCAAATATTAGTGCATTGGGTCCTCAAAACAAACCTATGAATTGGGTGCAGTTGATATGACTGTGTGCCCCCATGCCTGGCAGCCATCACAGGCTGCACTGAAAACCTAGAAGGGAGCAAACCCACATCCTATTTTTTCTAGTCGTTTACCATCACCACCGCTTCTTTTTTTGGCACCTAGACTGTGCCCCAAGCTCGTAGTGGGGTGTATGGGATGAAATTTGTGCATTATTCCCCAATATAAATTGATTAGTATTAGTAATTATAGATTGGCAACTTCCTATAGAAAAATAGAAAGTTAGGTGCCCTCCACTAGGAGATATCAATCTCTCCTTTTGAAGCAGTTTTACACACATATATTAATATAGGCCTTTAATATACTCTTTTTCAAATGTGGCTAAGAGACTGCCCCCCCTTTTCTTCTATTCCTACATGAGGAAGTTTAGGGGTAACCTAATTCCTATGAGAGAAATCTCAGAACTTGCAAGTTATAAATCTTGACTACATATCCAGAATAATGTTTCAAAGAGTGTTTTCAGTTTGAATTGTTGCAATCTGATAAATCCTTGGACAGACCTAAAACCCTGACTCAACTAAAAACTGCAAACCTAAGGAATATTCCCATATGTTTAGAAACGTCAGAAGCACGGGAAAAGAATTGAGGAGGATAGAAGAAGGAGGGTAGAATAAGATACAGATAATGGGAAAGTGGAGATAGCATTGTGTTGGATCCCTTTAAAATCTGAGCAAACCCAAGCATCGATGCCCCAGATTATGGAGCCTCCTTCCCCCCCCCCTCTTTTCTCTCCCTCTCTCCTACCTTCTCTCCCTCCCATCTCTCTCTCTCTCCCCCTCCCGCCTTCTTTCCCTCCTGCCTCCCTCTCTCCACCCTCCAATCCCCACCCCTCTTGAGGGATACTGGCCATGCTCCTTCCAGTATTCTCTACCCTACACCCCCATCCCTTGTGAGCATGCTACCTCTGTCCAGCTGGTAGGGCCTTACCTATGCCCCACACACACCTTTGAATAAAGCCACGTGAACTCTGCCAGCATGAAATCTCCTGTCTGCTCATTAAAGTGATTTTGGGGGTATGAGCCTCCACAGAATTTCACTCCACACGTGGGGTATGACTGCAAAACATCCTGCTCTTCTAGCTGTTAAACTCTGACCCATTTACTTGAGTCTAGGTATGCCAACACCCCCAATAAATGCTCTCCAAAATCTGTCTGTAAGTGCTAAACCCTCTATAGGGCTGGTCCACCAGCTTCTATGATAATAAAGCTTTCCCTGTATTCTCAAAGAATCCCCATTGGAATCTACAGGGCCAAGTACTTCACTATTATCCCCCTCTTATATGTATCGATGATATTTTTATTAATGTATTATATATTATGTTATAAAAGAATACATTATTTTATATATTTTCCTCCCATTTAGAAAAAAGATTAAAAATTGAATTTATAATTTTGCTGGCATATGGCATACATAGGTTCTGATGATTCATTTGCTCTGGGTTTGTAATTTCAACTCAATAATTTTTTCCATTTTTTTCTTAAATACCTCCAAATGGGCATTATCCGGATCCAGCCGGATACACCCGCGAGACCCATGAGTCAGCCACCTGAAAGAACCATAGGGGGAGAGAAGGGAGACCGAGGCGCAATAAAGACAAATCAGTCTTAATTGTGACAAGGCTCATTTATTGAGTGCAGGGAGTGGGTTTATATGCTTCTAGGGCTGGGGTAAGGAATTTTCCAATGGTTTCAGGCCATTGGTCTCGCCACGCCTATCCCGGATGAAGCTGGATAAGTTTCTATTCCTAACATAAGTTTCGTTTCTTGGGAAACCCTTCACTAAGTTTTGTTTCTATGGTCTCTATGGTTTTTAGGTTTCGATCCTTGGTCTCTGACAATTCCCCCTTTCTTTTCTTTTAAAGAGGCGATTTTGCCAGGACCGCAGCGACGGCCCCTGTCTTAGGCTACACAGGGGGAGTTACTTGGCCATCAAGGGTCAAGGACCTGTGCTAATCCCGTCATTGGGTTACCGCCCTGCCGGTGAAACGGAGACGGTCACTGTCAGGCAAGGTGTGTGGCCGTTCAGTGTCTGTTATTTCTATGTGATGGTATTGGACCATAGGGTACTTAGTGAGGGCTGAGTCAATTTTCATTTTAATAAATCCGGTCAGGCGTTGGAAAGCCCAAGGGCCAAAGGTAAGGACTAAAAGGAAGATAAAAAGGGGAGCTAAAACGGTGGGGATCAGGGTGGAAAGCCAGGGGGAACCTTTTAGGAGATTGTTAAACCATCCTTCCCGAGCCTCGGCCTCCCTTTTTCTTAGGGCAAGGCGTTCTCGTAATTTTGCCATAGATTCCCTTACAATGCCAGTATGGTCAGGGTAAAAACAACATTCTTCTTTCAGGGCTGCGCATAGTCCGCCCTCTTTCAAAAAAAGGAGGTCGAGACCGCGCCTATTCTGCAGGACCACTTCTGAAAGAGAAGTGAGGGACTGTTCCAAGGCCGTGACAGACTTCTCCAATGCATCTAAATCAGATGTCATAGCCATATGGAGAGCGGCCAGATGTTGGGCCTTTAGGAGGGCGGTGGTGCCGGTGCCAATGCCCGCGGCGAGACCACCAACTCCTAGGAGGACAGCTAGAGTAACAAAGGGCTCTCTACGCATTCTAGGGGACGGGGAGAGAAGTGACAGGGCAATGTCATCCGCGTGGTAAGAAATGCGGGGCCATAATTGAAACCAGGAGGGCGATACATGGGGTGAGTCCAGTGTTGCAGGCCCAAAAAGTATTGTTCGGGGCCTCGAGAAAATGTGCGGAGGGTGAAAGAGGGAGGGTAGAGTAAGGCGATGGGAGGATGTGATGCAGCGGGGAGGATGGCAGGGCCATCTCCCGCGATTCCTGAAAGAAAGCAGAGAGAAGGTTCTCAGGGACAGGCCCTGGAAAGGAGGGGTTAAGGAGGAGGGCAAGGGGGAGGCGAAGAGCAGGGGGTGTTGATCATCTTGATCAGTCGAGACGGGACCCAGCGGGCGTTGTTTTCAGCAGAATCAAAAACACAAGCGGAGCCTTTTCCCCAAGTAAGAACGGGGTCGGGACCATGCCAACGCCCAGTTAGTGGGTCACGCCAAAGGACTTTTGCCAGATTGGATGTGGAATGTGGATGCCAGTGGCGATCAGCTGCGGAACGCCCTTCTGCATCCAGTGTAAGGAAGTTAAGAACAAAAAGGGCATGTGCAAGAAGCAGAGTCTGATTGCCACACAATGGGTAAAGGATTTCTTGGGACTTGAGTTTAAAAAGGGTGTTCTTAAGGGTTTGATTTGCTCGTTCAACAATGCCTTGTCCTTGTGGGTTGTAGGGAATTCCTGTAACATGTTTTATGCCTAACTGAGAACAGAATTGTTTGAAGGCCTGGCTGGTATAGCTGGGGCCATTATCTGTTTTGAGGGAGAGGGGCTTTCCCATCATGGACATAGCAAGGAACATATGCTTGATAACATGCCTGGTGGCTTCGCCAGGCTGTGCAGATGCAAAAAGAAAACCGTTAAACGTGTCGATGGAAACATGGATATACTTGAGTTTAGCGAAAGAAGGGACGTGGGTGACGTCCATTTGCCATAGGTGGCCGGGGAGAAGGCCACAGGGGTTAATCCCTAGATGGGGTTCAGGCAAAAGAGTAACACAAGAAAATTTAGTACAAGAAAAACTGATATTAAACCTTAACATTTGGGTATCTTTGCCAACATACTTCATCCCCAGAAATCATTCTTGGATAAGAATTGATCCTTCTAGGAAGTTTGATTCCTAAGTTGTTTGCAGAGTTGACAAGTGATGTTTCTGTTACAAAATATCCTTTTGCAAAGCTCACATTAATAGGACATCTATAAATACTTGAATTATTATTTTACAAATAAATTTCTTTATCTCCCAGATTCTGGAGGAAATCCAGAAAGTTTTGGGTTATATTTCCAAGCTCAAGATCTAATACTTCAATTGTGGTAAACTGAAGCTGCAAGCTACAAGTCATCTATCACTAACTTCATCTACTTCTCAAAGCATGTTCCCTAACAATTTGATAATTTCCAATTATCTACCTAATAGGTTGTTTGGGGAAATGGAAACTTTAATTGTATAATTTGCCTCATGTGCTGATTATGGGACTTGTCACAAAAAACAAACAGGGAAAACATTTCCTCATATCCCTACAAGACTGATCACTCAGTTATTCTTACATATTTTGGTAATAATTAACATCTCACACTTAAGTCACAAAACCTGAATTAAGGAACAGGAGTGCTGGATTGAGTAGCTTCATAGTAAATATAAAACAGGGCTGTATTATCTCCTGAAACAGATATTAGTTTGAACTCCATAACTTACAAATAACTTTAAATCCTTTAGCAATCTTTCAGTATATAAACAAAATGAATTTCAAAGCATTTACTCTTATTCCTTTCAAACTTCTCTTTAAAACAGAATATAATAGAATCTCCAGTTTAGTTTCCTTTTACTTTAAAACATTGCTACATAGCTGATCAAATACCATCAAGATTATTCTGATTCATCATTTTTTGTGTCTATTTTGCACTAGAATTCACACCTATTATTTATTTATCCATTAGAAACTCCATCTTTTGAAAATTACCAAATTCTTAGAACCTGTATTATTAAAACCCATGCATAGATTAACCACTTTAAAAATTTCTTTTGTATCATGATTACTTGCTGCTAGTTCTGACAGCACATACATTAAAAGAACATCTCATTTGAAATATCCCAAGTTAAATTCTGGAATAAGTTCTCTAACATTACAACTTTTTTTTTTTTGTTACCACAATAAATAAATTACATTGTACCATATCAAAAATCATTAGCAATCCTCAACCCTTAAAATCAATTCTTACATGAAAAATACTTCTAATTGTGGAGTAAAATCTCCCTTTTGTCTTAAGGCTTAATTTTAAGTTGTCACAGTATATGTTATTTGCTTTATAAATTTCCAAACCATATTTCCTTTGTATTAACTGTCTTTTATTCTCTATGATATCTGCAGTTTCCCTTTTTATTTTAAATTTATGCTCCAATTGTGGTGAATTAGGGAAACCTGAATTTTTGCACAATCATTATTGATGTTATAAAGTTGCTATTAGCTTCTTGTTCATTTTTTCACTTTACAGAGCTAAGCTGGCAAGTCACACTTGATTGGTCACTGTACCTCTCTGAGCCTGTTCACATGAAGCTATTCTACATGTTTATTCTTACCCAATAATAATATTTTTTTCTTTAAACAAATTGCATGTTATTCCTTAGATCATGAATTTCTTCTAATACATTGCACATGCTTTTAAAATAATTTTATATCCTAATAAATTACAATGCTGTCCAAATTTTTTATATTCATAATATACTAGATTCCTAATGCAAAAATATTATTTTTGAATTACCAAAATTTGAAACCCTAATGTTAATTATATTTTTACCTATTACTTAATATGATGGTACAGATCTTAGAGTAACAATTTTACATATTCATATGTTTTTCCTAAATTCAGTTCGATAAGCATTTTTGGTAAGTCTGATCATTCCTACACTGCAAATCCTAATAGATAGCTTTTCAATATAAGTTTTGTGCATTCTTAAATTTAACAGAAATTCCATTTTTAACTAGTAGTCAATGAATTTACACAATACCATCAGTACCTATTCAGTTCCTTAGCAAATATATACTCTAATGGGTAGAGAAAGGTCCATGAGTTTGGGGGAGAATGGGCGACGATTTTTAGCTTCTCATAGCTACTTCCTGCTGAACTGGGGCGGCGTGAATGATTCGCTCTCAACAAATAATTTTCTCATGGACCAGTCTCTGTCTAAAGGGATCTAATTTTGAAATGTAAGCCAATTGCATTGTTCTAATAATCTTTAAGTTAAATTTTTCACTAACATCAGTTTGATTAATGTTAGGTTGAACTCATGGTTGTTTAAAGAAGCTTTTTCACTCTTGGTTAAGCACTGAGCAAGACTGATGGTTTTTATTTATTTTTTGCTAGCTAGGAAAGTTAAGTTGCACTTCTATACTTCTGTACACAACTAAGAATCATTGCTTTCTCTCTCAATAAGTTTTCTTAGATTGCATTTTAGAATCTTTTGTAATTTTCATTAGATATATGTCTCAGTACTTAACCTGTTGATAGAATTTGGTGATGGGATCAAATTTGTCCCTTTTTCTGTCTTTTGATTTCCATGTTCCCTTTCTCATGGCCAGTGAGAAATGGAAGGGGAAATGTTTGACAGAGTAGTTTGTTTAACTCTTGCCTTAATAAGAGCAGAGAATAAGATTTCTTTTAACCAATTAAATTATCTTAGAGTTAAAGACATTCAGAAATTACAATGTTATTTTCTGAATTTCTCTAACACCTCCGTCTGTCTTCCCCATTCCTCCGGAATGAATGAAGAAGAGAGAGAGATTTATTTTTTCCCAACCTGAAACCCTCCCATTGTGATCACAGACAAACAACATGTAACACACAGACTGATCATGGACACATTTCCCGGGCATATCACACACACTCTGACAAATATAAAACATAAATTATATAAGCTAGATTTTTCTTTTCATCCTGGCAAAAGATCAATTGTTACAATTCATATCTCCATGACTAAAGAAATCTGTGAAAAAGAATGAGTCAGAAAAGGGTTAATTCTTAAGAAGGAGCTGGCTGACATATGATGAATTTTGTTTCTTAATTACCTTTCTTCATGCTTCAATAAGTATCCTAAAATAAATACACTTTTGCTTCTTCACTTTTCTGTGAAGTGGGATTCTGATACCTGCCTGAATAATTCCAGGTATGCCACATTGCTGGAAAGATTGATATAGCTAAGTGAAAATTGTTAAAACTTTTTACATTGTCTGTGGCCATCACCAATTGGACTCCTTCCAAGGGAGAAAGAAAAAAACTATGACAAAACTGGTTTTTCTAGCTGAAGCAAAGTAGCCAGCCGCTTCTAAAAAGGGGGGCAGAGAGGAAAATTTCTGGTCACTTTTAAATTTGCCGTTTAGTCCTAGAGAAAAATACGCTTTTCCTGGTGTCCTTCTAAGAAGGGCCCAGTGCCCTAATGCTTAATTTTGAGTAGGGGTGGGAGCTTGCTCAGGGCTCCATCCCCTTTTCCCCGAAGTCCTCTCTAAAGGATCCGGTGGTCTTAAACAAATTTTTCTTTTTTACCCTAATGCTTCTCTCCCTGAGGCTATCTTTAAGTTCCTTAACATATAGGGCTTCCTTTGAGAGTGTTTTCCCCATTTTTCATTCACGCTGTGGTAACAATCACTTCCCCACGTTCTCGCCAATCTCCTCGCGGAGGTATGGAAACGGATAAACAGATCAAGGGAACGATCAGAGTACCGAAACCCTTGTCATACCAGTCACACACACACTCATTCTGGGGTATTCACTCCAAATTGCAGCCTGAATGCCTATGGGGGATGGGACGACTTACCCTGCCTCAAGGCTGTCTGTTCAGCCTCTACCCTGCTTAAGTCCGCGGCCGCGGGATGCCTCTCAGTCGTCCGGTAAGCTGCGTTCGTCGAGCCACGCGTTGGGCGCCAGATATCCGGATCCAGCCGGATACACCCGCGAGACCCATGAGTCAGCCACCTGAAAGAACCATAGGGGGAGAGAAGGGAGACCGAGGCGCAATAAAGACAAATCAGTCTTAATTGTGACAAGGCTCGTTTATTGAGTGCAGGGAGTGGGTTTATATGCTTCTAGGGCTGGGGTAAGGAATTTTCCAATGGTTTCAGGCCATTGGTCTCGCCACGCCTATCCCGGATGAAGCTGGATAAGTTTCTATTCCTAACATAAGTTTCGTTTCTTGGGAAACCCTTCACTAAGTTTTGTTTCTATGGTCTCTATGGTTTTTAGGTTTCGATCCTTGGTCTCTGACAGGGCATGTTCATACAAAGGATTCTACATGAACCAGCAAATCTCTACTTCACACCCAAACTTCTTTCAGCTCTCTTTGGTGCATTAAAAAAGTTTTAATGCCCTTTTTTGGGCACATCACTATTGTTAATATATCCTACTTTCTAATGATAAATACTTCCCTACTCCCATTAACCAAGTAAGAAAGGAATCCTCAAAACAAGCATAGTCAAACTGAATTCACCCAGTAGTCCTGTACATAAATGCGTGTCTGCAGTTTATGTCTATTGGCTGTCAGGAAGGGGGCAACATGTTTAATCCTAGGTCTTCTGGAGACATGACTGGAAGAGATCGTTTTGATCGGTGTTCTTGGGTCTCTTTAGGATGTTTCTAGAAACTGTTCTCCTGGTTCTGCTCATTTCATTGTATCAGTTCATACCATTTAGAATTCTCTGAAAGTTACTTTTGACATTGCACAAGAATATTCCGTTACATCCATGTACTGCAATTTCTTCAGTCATTTCCCCAGTTACCCAAGAAGAAATCTATGATCTCCCCTTAGATTTTAGTTCCTTAATCCATTTGAGGGAAGTTCATCTGTTGGCCTTTGATCATTCTGCAGACTTCTATGTAAAATGATTTTTACATAATGTCAATTTGCCTGTGGAGATGGGGAAAGAAGGAAGAGGCTGTGTTGGAAGGAAGAGAGGGCCAACACATGGTTCAAGGACACATGGGGAAGAGCAGGAAGAGGAGTAATGCTGGGCTGGGGATAGCCACATAGGGTCTGGGATGAGCAAGTAGTACCCATGAGCAGGCAGAAGGCAGAAGATATACAAGCAGGTGGCCTGAGCAGAGAAAGGGTCTCCTTTCTCAATACTGGAGTCTCCCTAGGGGAGGTGGCAGTTTCTCTTTCCATCCATTCTACTTTCACTCAAGAGGATTTTTTTTTGTTCAGGGTTTGGTTTTGGTTTTGGTGTGAAGAAGCACAGGATCAAGGATGCCAACAATTCTTGTGGGGGTGGTGAATGTCAATGCCAAGGCAGAGGACCCGCCTCAGGGGACTCGAAGTGGCTGTTCATCAAGTCCTGAGGTCAGACTTCTGTTTTCTGCCTTTAAAATATGAGACTAAAATATATCTCTAATTGGCTTTAACTCTGGCTTGCTATCTCTATGATTAAAACAGAAAGCAGTCCAGGGAATCGGATTTCCCTTTTCGTCAGACTTTTCCCCCCTCTTCCTTCTTCTTTAGTATGGCAACTTTCTATAGTCATGGCTGATGGTGAGTAAATGTGACACTGCTGCTTGTCCTACATGCTTGGAGGGTATAAGCTACATGATTGGACCTTGATGGTGAATCAAGGTCTTATGGTTTTATTTATATTACACACACATGATTTATATATTTTTTAAATTTAATTTTCTCTCTTGCTTTCGGGAGAATTTGATTCATATATTAATGCTTTTTAAAAAATAATACCTACCTAATAGTTTAGCTCTGCATCCTTTGTCAATTCTGTTGTTGGTGTATAGCCTCCTGGGGGCAGGGAGCGGGGTGGGGTGGATGGGGTTGTGTAATTATCCTAAAAGGCCAAAGTCCAAGATCTTTTAAAAGCAATTTTAGGGAAAGATAATCAGCAATACCCTGGACTAAGAAAGCAGATCTTCCGGAGAAGATGCTGTAAGGATGCTTGCAGAAATCAAGCACTACATTATGAAATTCAGAGTGAATCTGTGGATATCATGAGCTGAACTGAGGGTGGGGTTGAGTCCTCCATTTTTCCTGATTGTACACCAAAAAGGAGGATGCCCCCTAATGGCTCTTTGTCAATGCTATCAATCATTTTTTCTCTCTTCTCTTTTCCTTCTCTTTTTATTACTCAAATTGTAGTCATTCCCTCCACAAAATGTACAGTATCTTTTGTGCTCTTATGCCTTCTGGTGAGACTGACATGTTAATCTCCTGGAGAACCAAGAGTGGGGAGACTTAACATGCTGGTCTCCCAAAGAATTGGGGGTGGGGGTGTTGTATGAAGTAAAATTATCTGGAGGAACCTTCATCCCAGCTTCAATCCCACACATTCCAGTGGACGAACAAAGGAATCAGTCATGTGTCTGACACTGCCTTCCCAGCGCAGGGGTGGCATGACTGTGTGACAGTGTCATGGAAACCAGAAGGGCTGCTGGTCAATCAAAGGATCTGGAAAGAGTAATTTTTTTTTTAATAACAGAACTCAGGTCATATTAAAAAAATAATAAATTAAAAAAAATAATGTCCTTGGGTTTTGTCTCTCTTTTCACTCCCTTCTTTTTGATCAAAGAAAACTGATCTTATTGTAAGTAATCATTAGGCTTCTTCCTAGTTGCTAAAAGGAACATGACTTATGACTGAAATATTCAGAGCTTTAAAAAAAGTAAATATATTTAAATTGGAAGTGGAGCACTGTATAATGGGCAAAGTTTTGGCCTCAAAAGTTAGTGGGAGTTGGGTTCAGGTCCCACCTTTGATATACTAGCTGTAACTCATTAAATTATGACATCTCTATGTTCCCCAGGAAAATCTTTTAAGACTCTTAAATTCAGAGTAGGTACTGAGTTGCACTAGCTGAAGTTTTGTATACAAATGAAATGCCAGTAACTGCCTAACAGCAACAACAAACTGTTATGAGACCTTAGAGGTGGCATAAAGAGATGTAGTAGGTATGGCACAATCCAGGAAAAACTCTTCCTCCTGAACAGCTTTCTTGCTCTTATTAATTCTCTTACGCTTAGAAAGGTCCTGATAAGTGCTAAAGGAGTATTTCGATTCAGTAGCTTAAGAAGAGTTTCAATCCAGTCTGGCCAAAAGGCTTGGTGAGGGTCCACTCCAGCTAAAAGATTTTTCACGCTTAATCCCCTTAAAAGATGTTTTTCTGATAGGGATTTTTTTTATGTCTGATAATGTCAGCTCAGGACTTTGGCACGTCCCTTCCGTTCATAGGAGTTTCTGTGCAGTATGAATTCTCTTGTGAGCAGTAAGCTGTTGCCTCCACCGAAAGGACTTCCCGCATTCGTTATATTCAAAGGGTCTTTCTCCAGTGTGAATTCTCATATGTGCAGTAAGCTCTTGTTTCCAGCTAAAGGATTTTCCACACTGACTACATTCAAAGGGTTTCACTCCGGTATGAATTCGTTTATGTCGAGTGAGGTCTCCACACTGAATAAAGCATTTCCCACACTCACTACATTCAAAGGGTTTTTCTCCAGTATGAATCCTCTTATGTGTGGTAAGCTGCCAGTTGCGGATAAAGCACTTCTCACACTCACTACATTTAAAGGGTTTCTCTCCAGTGTGGATCCGCTTATGTCTGCTTAGGTGTCCCCCACGGTTAAAGGATTTCCCACATTCTCTACATTTAAATGGTTTCTCTCCAGTATGAATCCTTTTGTGTTCCGTAAGCTGTCCACTCCACGTAAAGGACTTCCCACAGTCATTACATTCAAAGGGTTTCTCTCCAGGATGAATTCTCTTGCATTCTGTTAAATGTCTGTGCCACTTAAAAGACTTCAGCCCTCCCGTACATTCCAAGGGTTTCTCTCCAGTATGACTTTTCTTATGGTTAGTAGGAGATCCACTCCTGTCCACAGACCTCCCACATTTATTACACTCACATGGTTTTTCTTCAGTATATTTTCTGTAATGTTCAATAAGTTCTGAATGGCGACCAAATGACTTACTGTATTTAGATTTGCAAAGCTTCTTCTCAGAGAAGATTCCATTAGAGTTGAGGTTTGTTTCATGTGTATCACATTTACTTGAACATTTTCCCGTGCGAATTCTCTTTTGTGTAATCAGAACCGTCTCCACACCAAAACCTTTTCTAAATATATCACATTCGCTGGCTTTTAAAGTAGTTTTTCTCTCCGTGATTATCATCTGCTTGGAGAGGTTTCGGTGGCTGTCCTGTTGCTTTGATCCAACACCACATTCCAAAGTTTCTCCCAATTTGGAATTCCAAGACTTTTTGAGTCTTTTCTTGGATGACTCTCCCATAGAAATACCCCATACTGGGATTTCCTCAGTGGCTTCATACTTAGGCTCCCAAGAAGGACAATCTGAAATGAAGGGGTAAAAAAGAATGTCAACATGCACTTTTTTCTGTGCTGAGAAAAAAGAAATTGCTTTAAGTTCTAGTTTTTATCTTCTCTATCAAAGATAATGATTAATAGTCTAAAAATGGTAGGGCCGACATCATTAATGGCAAATTGTTATCATCATCAACAAGTTAGTATTTATATAGCATTTTAAGGTTTGCAAAACACTTGACCACCATTTGTTTACTTTATCTTTACAACCTGGGATTTAAGTTCTAGTATTAACCCCATATTTATAGACAGGAAAACTTTTTAAATGTTGAAAAGATCAGGATCAGAAGTACCAGAATAAAATGAGCTGAACCAGGAGAACAAAATTATAAAGAAAAACAGCTTGGAAAAACTTCACAACTCAGATGATTACAATGGAAAGCCATGAGTCCAGAGGATTCAAGATGAAACATTTTACCCATCTTTTCCCAAGGAAGTGATGGACTTTAAAATGTACAGTAAGATATATACTTTTGCACATGTTTAATGCTGTAATTTATTTTGTAGGATTATGCAAATCTGTTTTGAGGGTTTGATATTCTTTTGGTTTTGATTTTTGTCTTAATTCAAGTAATGGCAGCAGGATTAGAGATCTAAAGAGTGCTTGTAAAAAGAAATATGTTGTAAAAGGAAGTAGAACTGCTTGATTTCCATGTGAACTGGAAAGACCTCCAAGAACTGATGCAGAGTGAAATGAGCAGAACCAGGAAAACATTGTACACAGAAACTGAAACATTGTGGAACTACCTAAGGTAATGGAATTCTCTACTAGCAGCAATGCAATGATCCAGGACAATTCTGAGGGACTTAGGAGAAAGAACGCTCTCCACATCCAGAGAAAAAACTGTGGGAGTAGAAACAGAGGAGCAAAACAAATGACTTATCACTTGTAATATGGGTATATGATTTGGGGTTTAGACTTTAAAAGATTGCTCTGTGGTAAAAATGATTAATATGGAAATAGGTATCAAATGATAACATTTGTATAATCCAGTGGAATTGCTTGTTGGCTCTGGGAGGGGGGAGGGAAGAGCCAAGGGAAAGAAAATGAATCATGTAAACACGGAAAAATTTTTTTTAAATAAACAATTTCAATTAAAATATTTATTTTTAAAAATAAATAAAATCAAAAGGAAATAAAGAAAAAGCATTTTAAAAAGCAGAGAGGAAGTCTGGCCTGTGTCTGAAGGTTTCAGGGTCAACGTGTCTGACTTCTCATGAAGCAATTCCCATCTGCCTGATCCCCTCTCGCTCACCTGAAGCGCTGCCTCCTGGCACTTGCCTCTGCAGAGCCCACGGCGTTTCTCCTCTCTCCAAAAGGAAGAGGAGATCTGATTTGGCCACTGTCAACCCTGCCCAAAGGAGAGAAGGGGAAAGGAAGGTCTTTGGAGGGAGCTGGTCCTCCCTCCTGGCAACGCGGGCATGGCAAAGGCAGAGTCAGCATCCAGGGCCTTTATTTATTGACCAAGGAGTAATCAAACCTCGCCTTGTGCCAGGAATGGTGCCAGATCCTGGCTTTTCCCCAGTAACAAATGGGAAAGGGGAAACCTCATAAGGAAGAGGTACCTAAAGGACATTGCATGGAAGAGCAGAAACTGCCTCTCACTTGACCCCAGAGGGTTCAAGAATTTCCTTATGATATGTCTTTTCTCTTTTTTTAAACCCTCACTTTCCATCTTAGATTTGATCCTGTGTTGGTTGTAAGGCTCTCCAGCCTTGGTTAGGCTAGGTAATGGGGGTTAAGTGACTCGCCCAAGGTTATGCAGTTAGGAAGTCTCTGAGGCCACATTTGAACCCAGGACCTCTGGGCTCCAGGCCTGGTGCTCTATCCCAGAGTAACCTGGCTGCCCCCACCATATTCCTGCCCACCAAAACAAAATCCAATCATTTTTACCCAGGGAGACAAGGTTCCTATAGTTCTCCAGCATCACATCCCTGAACAGGTTCCTCTGTGCAGAGTCCAGGTGCCCCCACTCCTCCTGGGTGAATTCCACAGCCACATCCTCAAAGGTCAGCGAATCCTGAAACACAGGTACATCCCTGCTCACCCGAGAGAGCTTCCTCTGCTGCCCCGCCAGCTCCCCACTTCTCCCCATCTGTGATCCTGGCACTGAGCCTGGCACACTGAGGGAAGCCCAGCTACAAGTGGCTGTCACAGGGCTCAGGGCCCACAGCTGGGTGCCAGGATTAACCATACGGCCAGTGCTGGGGGATTGAGCACGACACCTGGAGCTGGGATGAATTCAAATCTGTACTCAAATGCTTCCTGGCTGCATGACCCTGGGCCAGTCACTTACTGGTTCTGGGCCAAGTTTCTTCATCTATAAAATGAGATGAGAGCACCTGCCTGCTACGCTGTGGGAGGACAAAAGCCTCTAAGCCGGGCTTCTTAACCCAAGTCCATGGACACCTGAGGGTGCCTGAGAGACTGGCATTTGTCTTCCCTAAATGAAATCAAGCTGAATGTTGAACATAAATCACCAGCCCTAGCAGTATGTTTGAGGCCTGAGACTCCGTCATGTTGGGAAATCCCACCCATCTTTCTCTCTCATCACAGTTATTGCGGAGGGAGAGATCGTTTATCATCACCACTTCCAGATTCCTATCGTTATTAGACCTAATGAAGGATCTATGATTATATGCATCAAATTTGCTTAATATTTTGACAACGGTTAATTTGAATGGGTTTTATTATTTCCTTCTTGTGATAGATAAATGTCATTTATTGTATAATAAATATATTTAAGGATTTCTATTATTTTATAATTTATTGCACTTTATTATAATTTGTTCCCTCGGGAATGCCATGCGTTTTATTTTGTGCATTTAGCCACATTCCTCTGAGAAAGGGCTGATGGGCTTCATCAGGCTGTGCAAGGGGGCCCAGGACAAAAAAGGGTCAAGATGTGACAAGGGTTCAGGGCTCTCCTTTCAGGATGGACGTTAAGGTTCCCCGGCTTCCCTGGGAAACAAGCCCACTATGGTTCATGTCCCCCTTTTAAGATATTAACACTTCTACAGAAGGGATAGAAATAAATAGCTGGTCCAAGTATCTGTGCAAATGCCATGCTTGCCAAGCAAAGAGATTTAGAGACACGATCGGGCAGGGAGGTGCTAGGCTCATCTCTTTCACAAAGAAGGACACTGAGGCAAGTGGCAGGTAAGTGAGGCCAGGTTCCCGCAGTGTGTGAGGCTGGATTTGAACCAAGATCCCTCTGGCTCCAGGCCTGGCACTCCCTCTAGCCACCTTGGTAGTGTGAGTCCAGCCAAGCTGAGGACGACTGGCTCTGCTTATTGGGCTGAGGCTCTGGCTTTTCTTTTCTCAGTTGGACAGGGCAAGGGAGGCGAGGGAAAATAGAGGTGTGGTGACTGCAACAGTGTTAAAAGGGCTTTTACATCTTCAGGTCTCTCCACACGAGAACATTTTTATAGAAGACACTCCTGGCATTAATGGGTCTTACTGGCTTCTCTGGGATCCTGTGGCCAAATAAGCAGTGGGGAAGGGAGTAAGGGGGAACGGGGCCCCCCGGGACCCCAAACACACACAGACCCTGCCTGAGACCTGGCCACCAGGGCTGTCCTTGGGCTTCTCGGGCTGTAAAGTGAAGGGAACAAGGAGAATTCATTGGGTTAAAAGGAAACGGAGCAAACAACTTCCCAAGAGTTTCTGCTACAGAGGGAATTTTCAGGAACATGGCAGCGTAGAATGGTGGCCCCTGGGAGCTTATTTCTGGGAGTTCAGGCCAGAATCTCTCAGTGATCTCCAGAGGGCCTCACATGAGGGCAGGACAGGTCACTCTCTTCCTTTGTCCCCAGTCTTCAGCCCAGCCCCCTGCTGCTTGCCCTCCACCACTCTCTGAGTCTATGTCATTAGGTGTCATGGCCAAGGTGTGGCTGAAGATGCACCACAGGGGGCTGCTCTTTATCCCTGCTGGGGGCCCTGGAACATCCCCTCCTCCCTGACTTCTTGCCCCCCATCATGCTGAGGACGTGCCTTTGATGAGGCAGCCCCCTTCCAACTACCACTGATGTTTATGGGCACACAACCATCGAGTCTTCTATAAAACCCAAAGGTTAAGTCACTTGTGGAACCTGGAGCTCATGTTGGAGCAGAATCCCTCAGGGCGGAAGCTGCAAATGCTCTAACTTTTGTCATCATCCACCCATTGCCCAGAGCCCACCGACCTCACTCTCCCAAATGATGGCGGCCCTGGCTGGCACTTCTCTCTCTGCTCCAATTGCCACCTTTGTTGAGTTCAACATTCACAACTCAGAAGTGCTAAATCAAAGAGGTCCCCGACAGCCCCTTCTTTCCTATCCCTCCATTTAGCCTTTTGAAACAAAGGCATAGCCTAAATCCCCGCTGCACATTGCTGCTCCATCTCTATTCCTTTCAAATTGGCTTTCCCCATTTCTCACCCCCACTTTTTTCCTGATTGGTGCTTCCGCTGCAAAAGATCAATGGGACTGTGTGGCAGCCAGGTGGCTCAGAGAATAGAGCCAGGTCCTGGGTTCAAATCTAGCCTCAGACACTTCCTGGCTGGGTGATCCTGGGCAAGTCACTTAACCCCCATTGCCTAACCCTTACCTCTCTTTGGCCTTAAAAGTAAAAAGGGTTAAAAAAAAATAGGCCCTGCTCTGCATCTTAACCCTAAAACATCAGGCCCCTGACTTTCCTCATGGGCAGCCTTTAAAGACACCTCGTGGCAACCTGAATTCACCTGAATTACCGATACGATCATCACACAATCTGCAATTCTGGATCCCTTCCACTGCCTGCTTTGGGTTCACCTGGTTCTAGGAAATACGCAAACCAGAGAAAGGAACGCAACCAAGAAAATGGCTCACTACAAATTCACAATTCTGACTGCACTTCTCTACTTAGCAAAGCTCTAAATCTCTCAATTAACCCCTGGCCTATTCCCCCATCCAGCTCTCTTCTTAAATATCCAACTCCATCTGCACCCCAGCCACACCTCTGTCTTTGCTCACAAATCCCCTTCTCATTTCACAGTGCTACAGAGCCTTGAGCTTGTTCCCTGTGGGGTGCCATGTTGTATATTCATCCCTTTCTGCCCCCAAAATGGGCCTTTTCCTACTTCCCTCTGGAGAAGGGATTCTGGCTTCCTAAGCACAGGCATCTGGACTCGCTCTCTATCTGCAACTGAATATTTTCAGAGTGTTCTTGGTCATTCTCTACCACCCGATCCACTGGAACTCCTGGTACTGGGCACAGACTCCTTGAGTGGAGAACACCGATGGAGTAGATCACCCAACAAGACAGCCCCAGGCTCTTGAGTTAGTCAAACAGTTAATCAATAATGAGCAATGACCATGTGCCTGGCACAGAGCCAAGCACTGGGGATACAAAGGCCAGCAAAGTCTGCCCATGGGGTAGGCAGACAACATGCCAACAACTTCACACATACAAGACATACAGAATAAATGAAAGAATCTCAGAGCGGGGCCTGAGAACAGCTTCCTGCAAAAAGTGGGCTGTGAGCGGAGCTTTGAAGGAAGCAGGGAAGCTGCAAGGTGGAAGGCTCGAGGGAAAGCTAGTATACATGAACACAGCTGGGCTACAGGGCGTTCTGTCTGAGGCCCTGCTGGGCGCCGTGTAAGAACTCTGGGAAATGGGAAGGGTCAAGTTATAGAGGAAGCTTTAAGTGCCAAACGGAGGAATTTGATCCTGATGGGGAGGCCCTAGAGGTCACTGAATGGAGGGCAGCATGGACAGGCTTAGGCTTTAGAATTGGGGATGGAGAGAGAGATCTGGGCCACCAGGGTCCATTGGGCGAGGGTATTAGCATGAGGGGAGGAGGGTCGTAGCTGTGTGAGTGGAGAAATGATAAAATCTGGTCACGCGGGGTAGGGGCGGATGAAGAGTGGGGGACAAAACCAAGGTAACTAGAAGGCTGGGGGTGCCCTTGCTGGCAGGAGGGAAGCCGAGGAGACAGGTTTGGGGGAGCATACTAGGACACATTAAGTCTGAGGTACCTTTGGGCATCCAGTTCAAACTATTAAGATTGACTGGAGCTCCGGAGAGAGACTAGCCCTGGGGATGGAAGTCTGAGAGGGAGCTGTAAACCAATGGGAGTGGAGGAGTTGATAAAACACTCATCTTTGTCCTCTGTTTTGAAAAGGCTCAACAACATCAAGGGGTGATGCTTCAACTCCCAGCTGCCCTAGACTTCAGCAAGCCAGAGCTGCATAGTCATGGGCCCCGTTCTCTCTTCCAGAGTCAGTGAAGTCCAACGATAAAACAAAAGCTGGAGTGGGAGTGGAAGGGCCCTGGTGATGGTTTGGGATGCAGGATGACTTGGCTTTTCTCCATCTGACTAAGCTCTAAACTCTTCACAGCACCATTTCAGGCACCCACATCAGCCACCTTCATGGCTACTGGAACATCTGTTCTCATCTACTTTCATGTGCCCCTAACTCACCAATGGGTTTGAGGCCTGTCAGTTACCCTCAGCCTAGTTTAACGCACCTACCAATGTGGTTTTGCCAGGGTGGGGGCAAGGTGCAAACTACGGCTTCTTGGAGTCATGCAGGTATTTTGTCTTTGCATTTAAATACCCTATTCTGAAAAGGGATCCATAGGTTTCCCCCAAATGCCCAAAGGGTCCATGACCCAAAAAGAGTTCAAAGTACTCTGTAGAGAGGGATATGGCTCTTCAGGTGATGCCAGTCACCTAGGTCCCTATAGAAACTCGCTCCCGCTTGGAGACTGCCAGGGCAAGGCTGGGAAAAGTGAAGCTCTAACTTACCTGAGCTTCAGTTGCAAGGATGGATAGGACCATGCCCTTCAAGAATCAGCAGAGCCTTCCACCTGGGATGGAGAAGGACCTGTGAGCGCAGTAGCTCTTCCCAGTAGCTCTTAGACCCATCCAGGGAACTAAAAGGTCATTTTCCCCCATTCTCAAAAAACCTTCATTTGACATCCATTCTTGCTATCTATTGTCCTATTATTTCTCTTTTGTGGCTCAACTCCTTGAGAAGACTTCAATAACAGGGGCTTCATTTCCATTCTTACTCCCTTAACTTTCTGCCTGATTCAACAAAAAATATTTTCTCCAAAGTTACCAATGATGGATCAATTGATTGATCTCCCTGTCTCAAAAACCCTTACTAATTCTTAGAATCAATAGTGAGTATTGGTTCCAAGACAGAAGAGCAGTAAGGGGTAGGCATTTGGGGTTGTGACTGGCTTCTGGTCCCACAGCTAGGAAGTGTCTGAGGTCACATTTGAACCCAGGACTCTGTCTCTCCAGGCTTGGCTCTCTATTCACTGGATGCCCCTCCAATGATCCCTCAACTGCCAAATTTAGGAGCCTTTTCTCAATCCTCATTCTTCTGCAGCCTTTCACCCTGTTTAAAACTCTTCTTTTTGATGCCCTCTTCTCCATAGGTTTTTGTGACAGTACTTTCTCTTGGTTCTCCTCCTACCTCTCTGACTGCTCCTTCTCTATCTCCTTTGCAAGAACTTTATCCAGGTCATGCTCGATAACTGTGGGGATCCCCTAAGGTTTGGACTTGGGGCCAATTCTTTTCCCTTTTTATACTATTTCATTTGATGATCTCAGCAGCTCTCAGTTTCAGTAATCATCTCTAGGCAGATGATTCTCAGACCCAACTTCTCTTTTGACTTGTATTTTTGCATTTCAGAGGTTCCATAAAAGTATCTTAAACTCAAGGCTCCAAACTTGCCCTCCTCCTAACTTCCTGTGGAAGGTACTATCATCTTCCCAGTCACTAGGGCTCATCCCCAAAATCCAATCCGTTGCCAAGCCTTATCAATTCTCCCCCCCCAAAAAAACGTCTGTGAAATAGACCCATTTTCTCTGATGCCTCCAGCACGTTGGTCCAGGCTCTGATCACCATATGCCCGCACTAATGAAAGAGCCCGCTGGCTGCTTTGGCTGCCAGAAGTCCCTCCTGGCTCCATTCTATCCTCTACTCCGCTGTCAGAGTGATCTCCCTAGCCCAGAGTTGACTAAGCCCCGTCCGTGGGCAATAATTGCCCCAGCGGCTCTCTTCACCTCTGGGATGAACCCTTAAGTCCTTAGCTTGGCATTCAGGGCCCTTCACATGCTAGCTTTTTCCTAGCTTTCCTCCCTCCCCAGAACGTACTCTTTAGTCCGGGGTCACTGGTCTGGCTGCTCCTGGAACAAGCCCCCCTCTGTCACGGCGCCGTCCCCGGCTCCCCTTTCCCCTCGTTTCGGGCAGCTGTCCTAGCCCCTACCCCGCTCCTCTCCCCTCTGGCTCCCTCCTGGCCACCGTTAAAGCCCCAAGCCTTGTCTCCGGGGATGGCTTCCTCTCTCTCCTGCACGTAGCTGGCCGCGTGCGTCTCCCCCAGGAGGGGACGGACCCCTCGAGGGCTGGGGCTGCCTGGGCCTTTCCAGGAGCCTTCACGGCTCTGCCCCATGCCCAGCACGCAGCAGCCGCTTCCTAAGTGCTCGCGGGCCCAGGCAGCCCCGGCTCGCCCAGCCGCCTTTCTCTCGGGGCCCCAGGACCCCACGCAAGCGGGAGGTCAGCCGGGATCCTCCCCGCCCCGAGAGGTTGTGGGGACGCTCCCAGAGAACCAGGTTGCTCAGTCAGGACACAAACAAAAGCAACCGGAAGTGGAAGTGCCTCCTCCTGTCCCAGCCAACCATTCCTAAGACAACCGTCCCGCAAGGTCTCCAGGGGAAACCGTCTTCTGCAGGGACTTCTGGGAAGCGTAGTTCTGAGGCCAGAAGGGGTTTTGTGCGCGTGCTCCGAGGGACTGAGGCGGTGCTGGCGATTGGAGGGCGGGGCTAGGAGCTCCCTGAGGGACGTGCCTAGCCCGTGGGTATTCAGGGCTGTCGAGGGAGTGAGGTCACGTCTTACTCCAGCTTCTTTCTCTTCATTCTCACCAAAGTGACAACACTTTTGAAAAAAATGCAATTCATCACTAAAACAGCAATGGTGAAGAACAGAAGAAGCCATTGATTAATTTCATTTTTGAAAGCCAGCGAAATCAAATCAACATAAAACACCCGAAAGAGTTCACAACAAAGGAGAAACAAGGAAAATTATTTGAAACTGTTTTGCAAAATAACAGGAATATTTTAAAAATTTTGAAATTTCTAAATTAGAGGCTCCAAATAACACAACCACGCACACAAAATGAATAAGCCATAATTAGACTCCTAAAGGAAAAAAAAAAAAGAAACCAAGTATCAGATGGATTTGTAAGCGAATTTGATCATTCAAAGAACAAAAAAAGGGAAAAAATGAGGGCCCTACTATGGGGGGTGGAATTTTGGGGGGAGCTTGCACCCCCAGAAATCACTCTAAGGAGCAGACAGGAGACTTAGATAAGATGCTGGCAGAGAAAAAGCAACTTCATTTGGAGAAAATATTGGACAGCCAGGGAGGGGGAAGAGAAGAGAAGGAAAAGGGATTTTGCCTACACAAGCTGCTTGTTGAGGGCAAAAATGTCCTCCCTCTATGTGTAAGCACAGACTTTTATAATAATATTGACTCGAGATTCTCCTCCTTCCCTCTGTCCAATCCCGTTGAGGGGGAAGTTGTGAGTTCAAATCCTGAGCATGTGATTGTCATCAATACGTACCCCTAAAGCCCCCCATGATCAAAAAAACCTGTAACTATCTTGGGATTTTCATCCTGGGACAGTAAAGATACAGTTGAAATTCACTGTTCCTTCTTATCCTGCCTCTCTTCCTTAAGCTGGCATCTTTCCCAGTGTAAAAGTGAAAATTGGGAAATGGAAAAATCAATTGCTCTCACCAGGCTACAGGTAAACTCTTCTCAAGATTTTTGAAAATAGGTCAGGAAAACTAAAAATGTTATGGGGGGGCAGTTTAGTCTAAGGAATAGTAAAACTGGGGGGGGTTGAAAATTGGGGTTACAAGCCAAATACTACCCTGAGAATTACACACTGGATCTCATCCCACACACTACCAAATGTCTTCTGATACAACTCTGGTCTTGATACTTATACTGGAGAAAGCGTAAACAAAACTGTTGTGAGAGAAACACACCCAAGGTTGTAGCCGGGTTTTGCCCCAATAATGGGAGGCTCAAACTCCCTTCAATCCAGAAAAAAAAAGAATTTTATTTGAAGATGTTTAAAATCCAGAAATAGCCCAATAGCTGGTGAAATAGCCTGGGGGTGAACCCCATGGCCTTGAGGCTGATGATTCAACCCTGGGTTGATGGGTTAGCCTGGGGGCTAATAGAGTAGCCCAATAGGTGACTGACTAGCCCTGGGGCTGATGGAATAGCCTTTAAACTGGTGGAGCAGCAGCCCTCAGCTGATGGAATAGCCCAAGGGTGATGGAGTAGCTACCATTGCTGGGTGGATCAGGGTATACATATTTATTAGAATCTGAGGGCTAGTCATCTCCCATTCCAGAGAAATCTCTACCTTCCCAAAAACCCTGTAAAACTGGCATGGCCAAATTCAGGTGGCAGCGTGTTTGGGGGTACATGTCATAGATGAGCTTGGAGACACCAGAAAGGAAATAATGGGCAGGTTTGGGGTATTCTTCTGGAATGCCAGAGCCCTTAGTGCCCATGTCCCATGTTTCCCCATGGTCTGGAGACATCTCACTACCCTTCTGGAATGTAGGGAGCAAAGGAGATGACCACCATAGGCAATTACTAATGTCTAACAATTCAGAAGTAAAGTAAATATAGAACAATAGGAGTAATTAATAATGCAGAGCAGGCCTAGTACAAAACATACAGGAGCTTAACAATAACACAGATTCTGCAATTTATGGTTTACTAATACTGAAACTACAGATCTTACAGTTTATGCAGTTTGGAAGCTGTAATTGGCCCTTGTGAAGGAGAGAAGGGACAAGAAGCCACTATAAAAGGTCATGAGTTCTGGGGCTAGTGAAGTCGACTTTGAGAAGGAAAGGAGTTCGACTTCAAGAAAGTCTACTCAAGGAAAAAAGTTGGCCTCAGGGGTCACCCTAGGCTTGAGTCATTGTCTTGACCTGCCTCTCCGAGGGAACTTGGGTGAGTGGGAAGCTGGCTTTCCCTTCCTGACTTCTAGAGAGAGTTTAATTCCGGTTGAAGATCAACAAGTCCTGGCTGAGTCAAGCACCAAAGCAATATTTAGTCAGATAAGCTAATGTCTTCTCTACCCTTTTGTATTTCTCTGCTTTCACTCTTTCCACCTCTTTTATAAATAAAAGCTATTAAAGTCATTCCAACTTTGTGCAATAATACTTTGAATCGGCAACCACCATTATTATCTATAATTTTCATATATTTTAGTCAAACCATTAAAATTTAGTTCCTATACCTTAAATACTTACTAGTTGTGTGACCCAGGGAAAGTCACTTAACCCAAATGCCTAACCCTTGCCACTCTTCTGCCTTGGAACCAACATCAGTCCTAAGACAGAAGGTAAGGTTTGAGGGGGAAACATCCCAACGAGCAAATCACATGGTCATATCAATAGGTAGGGAAAAGAGCTTTTAACAAATGAAACATTTTCTCTTAAAAACAATAAAAACCAATAGGAATGCAAAGGCTTTTCTTTCCCATCGTCAGCAGTGTCTATCTAAAAGTAAGGGTAGAGGCAGTTGGATGGCTCAGTAGATAAGAGACTAGGCATGGAGTTAGAAGGACCTGGGTTCAAATCTCACCTCAGACACTTCCTGGCTGTGTGACCCTGGGGACACTTAATTCCAATTGCCTAACTCTTAATATTCCTCTGCCTGGGAACCTATACTAAGATGGAAGGCAAGGGTTTAAAAAAAATAAAAATAAAAGTAACTATTATGTATATTTAGAATAGATAAAAGGTCTTTCCTATAAAATCAGGGACAAAGCAAGGATACCTTTTATTACTGCTTCTATTTGATAAAGTGCCATGAATGGTAACTCTTGCAAGTTTGCCTAAAAGACTATTTTTTTGGAGAACTCACCCAAGGCAAGCCCTCACACAGAGGTCAGAAGAAGCAATGCAAGGACACTTTCAAGGTCTCTTGAAGAACTTTAGTACTGATTGTGAGGCATGAGAGACTCTGGGGCAGAACTGTCCAGCATGGCATGCCCATATCAAAGAAGGTATGTATGTGCTCTGGGAGCAACACAGATTCAGAGTGGCTCAAAATAAAATCTGGGATGCACAGAGTTTGAGAGATGATGTTTGGTTTCCATCCCAAAGGAGTCCACATAGGTTGTTTGTACAGCCAGGCTCATAGTTTGTCTTTCTTGGTTCCTTCTCTGGCTCTCAAAGAGAACAGGGTTAAGAAATGTCTCCGCTGGTACGTCAGAACTTGAACTTCATTTAGTGCCTCTCATTGCTCCAATTTCTTTGCCTTTCTAGGTTTAGGAGAGTAATTGAGGTTGAGGACAAAGAAATATACAAAGGAAGAAATGAGGAAGAAACGTTTCATTTCTCATAACAGAGATGTCCCAGAAGAATATATAAAGATGTAGGTGGAGGGGCAGCTGGGTAGCTCAGTGGATTGAGAGCCAGGCCTAGAGACAGGAGGTCCTAGGTTCAAACCCGGCCTCAGCCACTTCCCAGCTGTGTGACCCTGGGCAAGTCACTTGACCCCCATTGCCCACCCTTACCAATCTTCCACCTATGAGACAATACACCAAAGTACAAGGGTTTCAAAAAAAAAAAAAAAGATGTAGGTGGGGTAGAATGGGCATCTCATGACGCTTATCCAAAATTGGTAAAGAAGGTTGAAATATACACAGAGAATTTAGTGTAGAAACATATTAAAATTAACAAGCCAGCATTTATACAGTGCCCGTCTATGTATGTGCCCGACACTGTACTAAGGATGTTACAAATATGATCTCCTTTGGTCCTCACAACGCTGGGAGGTAGGTGCTGTGATGAACCTTATTTTACAAATGAGGAAACTAAGGCTGATAGAAGTTAAGAGACTTGCCCAGGTTCACACAGCTATTATATATCTGAAGTGTAAAATTTAAAGTAATATCCAGTAACTCCAAGTATTATATTTTATAAAGTTTATTAATAATCACTTGAAGTAGAGAGAAAACAAACTAAAAGAAACGGAAGTTCAAACTTAATTATCTAACAGAAAGTAAACCCACGTGTGTAGATTCTCCTGACTGGCAAAAAGCCCCCTTTCCCAGCCGTGATAAGGGAGAAAGAGAGAGAGGGGTGGAGCTGTGCGAAACTTATATCCTCCCTACTTTAGCACCTAATGTGAGAAGGAACATGGAATGCTGGGAGAGAAGAGTTGTAATGACAAATCCTAATTACACAGAGGCTAGATTTGAACTCAGGTCTTCATGACTACAGACCCACTGCTCTAGCCACTGTGTCACCTTATTACTTCCAGGAAATAGGCAGAATATTGAAAGGAACAGATAGTTATAAAAGGATAGAGCTGAGAAGGGAATAGTCATAAGCAAAAGGAAATTCAGCTACAGAGGGCTGATTATAAAGGAGTTATCCAAGTCTAGAATGAAGAGAGGCAGGCCGGAGAAGTGCTACTACAAATTATAGAATACGGCTGTGTTCATTCCTCTCCTTTTCCCTTGGACAGTGGTACCCTGACACTTCCGTTCCATGGCCAAGCTCCATAATTCAATTTGCTCGTGTGTCAAATAGAATTCTCCCATTTAAATGAATGGAAATGTAAGCGATCCTTTCTGGCCCCCCCAAAACCACATGAAATTTTTGTTTTATATGCTTTTAAATATGAAAATGTACTTTATAAATAACAAATTTATTTATAGATAATAAGAAAGAATGTAAAGAAATAAACTTGCTTATGAAATGCTATTTACCTTCAAAGTCAGGCGAAGATGCTGGCAGAGGTTTGATTTCGTGCGTTATCACTTAACATGATTTACTCTCTACACACATGCTACATTGAAACGCAAAATTGACTTTACATATTACTTATGATATGTAACTTTATTGCTAAACTTAATTGCAATTTTTTATTTTACTTATCATTTTCTTCATTGAAATTTGGCTGTTTTGCCACACTTTCCTCGATTTCACTTAGAGGCCTTTTCAACAAAAACCTTTCTGTGGAAGTTTATTTCTTCCTCCTTTTCAGAACATTTTGATAATGTGTGAAACAAGTGTCGTTACGCAGCTCCAATGCAGGACCTGTTGCAGCTTTTTCTGGGTGTGTCTTTTCAATAAACTGTTTAATTTTTTTCCCAAATTCTCAACCTTTCCTTAATCTCGTTTGTACTGATTACCTCGTCCACCTTGGGCTCTCCCATGGGCAGAAGCTCAGTGATTCAAGTAGCTGCTCATGACTTAAAGCAAAAAATCCCAATTGTGAAGCTGGTATCTCAAATTGCTTGTGACTAAAGGTGCTCGTGTATCAAGGCACCACTGTAAATCCTGGGGAGAAGGACAGACAGGGAAACATAATAGAGATATGATGGAGAGAAGAACACCCCAAGAAATTATCAATGAGAATGTGAAGTCTCCCAAATGGAGGAGGGTAAAAGGAAGAAAATTTAATCCAATATGTTATATATGCATATATATGTAAAATATATATACATATATGCACATATATATGTGTATATATATGTGTATATATATATATATAAGAATATGCACCTGAGGGCAGCTAGGTAGTGAGGGAGATAGAATGCCATATCTGGAATCACAGGACCTTGACCAAGTCACTTGACTACTTGTTCCTCAGTTTCCTCATTTGTAAAGATCTCTCATTTTAAAAAATTCAATGCTTGTATAATTTCTAAGGTAGCTTCAAGATCTTACCCTTTAGAATTCTCTTATGGATATTCCCTAAATATGATGGAGACAGATGGACAGACAAACAGAAAGACATTGGCTAAACAATTCAAAGTAATTAACGACATTCAGGAACAATCATTCTGGAGACAGAGAACTAGGTGTCTGAGCAGGAGGGGACCATAGAGTTAATGGGTCCTCTTTCTTGGTTGATGTCAATTTTAAAATACAGCTACAGAGGAATGCCCCGTGGCCAACTGTTAACTCACCAATTTTTATCATAGAGATGCATGAAGGCATAGAAGATATACTTGTAAAATTTGCTAATGATATAAAGCTGAGAGAAAAGAACAAATACATTTAATAGCTTTCAAATTCTATAAATATTTTGACTAGACAAAATAATATGAAACAAATAAGATACTTGAAAAAAAAAAAAGCAAAATTCTAGGTGGGTCCAAAAACCTACCCAATATATAAATGCATGTTAAGATGTTCTGGAGGGTTTTAGAAGATTGAAAGCTCAATATAAGACATAGTAACCACAAAGGGGTGCAGCATTGAAGGTACGCAGAATCGGGGCATTTCCACACTATAAAGGGGTGAAACAGCTCTCACTAAAATGCGAGAGGAAGAAGCTACTCCACCCCCACACACACACCACGCACAACGCCAAGGCCAAGGCACAAGAGTGAAAGCAGGATTGGGGCAACCAGTAAACCACTAGCAGCCCCAGGGCTTGTACCTGTGAGCTGTCAGAAGAGGGACCCCAAGAGGCTGGGGGGGACGCATGGACTTTCCCCCGTGGAGCTGCCCCGGGTGTGAATCTCTAAAGGAGGGAATTTCCCCAGCATCTTGTGTGGGTGAAAGCGCTGCCCAGGGTGTGAATGAAAAGCCCTAAAGCAGAGCCTAAGTGCGGGTGAATGCAGGGCCCTGGGAGTGAATTGAGATCTCCAGGGCAGGATAGGACATTGAGTGAGGACCCGGTGCAGACGGGAGCCTGGCTGTGGAAGCAGCCCCCAAGACCGCTGAAGGAGCCTCGGGCAGAAGGGCAGACCAGGGACTACCGGGAGGCCTGACCCCAGGACAAGAAGACCGGAGCCATCGGGAGCTTAGAAAACGCAGGCAGACCCTGAGTGTGAAGACAAAGCGGAAAAGGGTCGGGGATAACAATGGCAACACAGAAGAAAAAGATTAGTAAGAAAAATGCTGGAACACTCGACAACTTTTACACAGAGAAAATTCGGACTACAGAGGAGGACAAACAAATAACCAAACCTTCCCCCCCCCCCCAAAAAATGAAAGCTGGTCACAAGATATTGAAGAGTTCAAACATGAGATGTTGAGGAAGATGGAAGAAATCTGGCAAGAAAATAACAGTTTAAAAGGCAGAATTTCGCAATTGGAAAGTGAGGCAAGTCAACTGAAGACCAGAAATGACCAGACTGAAAAGGAAAACCAAAAGATTATAGCCGAAACCCAAAAAATTATAGCTGAAAACCAAAAGATTATAGCTGAAAAACCAGTCCTTAAAGGATAGAATCAAACAATTAGAAACCAATGATCTCTCAAGACAACAAGAACAAATAAAACAAAGTCAAAAGACTGATAAAATAGAAGGAAACATAAAATATCTCAATGACAAAGTGACAGACCAAGAAAACCGGGCTAGAAGAGACGATTTGAGAATAATTGGTCTTCCAGAAAAGGCATAAATTAATAGAAACCTGGACTCCATACTTAAAGAAATTATTCAGCAAAATTTCCCTGAAGTTCTACAACATGAGGGCAATATAGACATTGAAAGGATCCATAGAACACCCTCTACACTCGATCCAGATAAGACAACATCCAGAAATATAATTGCCAAATTCAAGAGCTTCCAAGTAAAGGAAAAAAATCTTACAAGAAGCCAGAAAGAGACAATTCAAATATCAAGGAGCACCAATAAGGATCACACAGGATCTGGCAGCCTCCACGCTAAAAGACCACAAGGCTTGGAATACGATATTCAGAAAGGCAAGAGAGCTGGGCCTTCAGCCATGAATCAACTACCCATCGAAACTGACTATATACTTCCAGGGGAAAGTATGGGCATTCAACAAAATTGAAGATTTCCAAGTTTTTGCACAAAAGAGACCAGTACTAAATGGAAAGTTTGATACCCAACCACAAAAATCAAGAGAAACATGAAAAGGTAAATAAGAAACAGAGGGAAGAGAAAGAAAGCTCATAATTTTTTTTAAAATTGACTCTTTAAGGGCTTAAAAAAGATCTAATTAACTGTATTACTAGGAGGAGAAATGCTATGTATAATTCTCTGTAGTGAACTCTATTCACTATTATAATATTCATTATTATAGCAACCAGAAGAATAATTCAAAGGGAGAGGACAGGATACTGAATGATCTAAGATGACATGGGGGATGGGAAAGAGGGGGGAAGAGTAGGGAACACCAAGAAAAATCTGAGTAAATAAGAAAAATAGGATATTCTATTACACACAAAGAGGGCATGGGAAGGGGAGGGGATAAATACTATCACAAGAAGGAGAGGAAGAGAGCATTAAGAAGTAATAATCAAACCTTACTCTCAGTGTAATCAACTGGGAGAGGGAAGAGTGACTTTATTATCCATTCAGATAAAAAACTTTATCTAACCCTACTGAGAAAGTCAGAAGGGATAAACTAAAGGGAGCAGGGGAGTGGGGAGGTCAAAAAAGGGAGGGGAGAAGAAGGGGGAGGGAATTCATTAGGCCCTTTAAAAAACAAAAATAGGGGAATAACAAAGGAGGGGGAAGAAAGGGAAGTCAATCAAGGGAGGGGATAAGGGATACTGGCTCAAAGTAAACCACTGGTTTAAAAAAAAGAAAATAGTGTAAGAAGAAGGGGTGGGTCTAAGGGAGGATACAAAAATGTCAGTGAATGCACAACTGACAATTTTAACTCTGAATGTGAATGGGATGAACTCGCTCATAAAACGGAAGCAAATAGCAGAGTGGATTAGAAACCAAAATCCTACCATATGTTGTCTACAAGAAACACATATGAGACGAGTGGACATACACAAGTTTAAGGTTAAGGGCTTGAGCAAAATCTTTTGGATGTCAAATGAGAAAAAGAAGGCAGGAGTAGCTATTATGATTTCTGACAAATCCAAAGTAAAAATAGATATAATTAAAAAAGACAGGGAAGGTCATTACATCCTGATTAAAGGCAGTATAAACAATGAGGAAATAACACTGCTCAATATGTATGCACCAAGTGGTATAGCATCCAAATTCATAAAGGAGAAACTGGCAGAGTTCAAGAAGGAAATAGATAGTAAAATCATAATAGTGGGAGATCTAAATATTCCTCTTTCAAATCTAGATAAATCAAACCAAAAAATAAATAAGAAAGAGGTAAGAGAGGTGAATGAAGTCCTAGAAAAATTAGATTTAATTGATATGTGGAGAAAAATAAATAGGGACAAAAAGGAATACACCTTCTTTTCAGCTGCACATGGTACATTTACAAAGATTGACCATGTAATAGGGCATAGAATCATTGCAAACAAATGCAAAAGAGCAGATATAATAAATGTCACCTTCTCAGATCATAATGCAATAAAAATAATAATTAGGAAGGGCACCTGGACAGGCAAATCAAAAACCAATTGGAAATTAAACAATATGATTCTCCAAAACCAATTTGTCAAAGAAGAAATCATAGAAACCATCAACAATTTCATTGAAGAGAATGACAATGATGAGACATCCTAGCAAACTCTGTGGGATGCAGCCAAGGCAGTACTCAGGGGGAAATTTATATCCTTGAGTGCATATATTAACAAATTAAGGAGGGCAGAGATTAATGAATTGGGTATGCAACTCAAAAAATTAGAAAGCGAGCAAGTTAAAAACCCCCAGATGAAAACTAAATTAGAAATACTAAAAATTAAGGGAGAAATTAATAAAATTGAAAGTAAAAGAACTATTGAATTAATAAATAAGACTAGAAGCTGGTATTTTGAAAAAACAGATAAAAAGACCAAATTGACAGTATTAAAAATGAAAAGGGACACCTCACATCTAAGGAAGGGGAAATTAAGGCAATCATTAAGAACTATTTTGCCCAATTATATGGCTACAAATATAACAATTTAGGAGATATGGATGAATATTTACAAAAATATAAATTGCCTACATTAACAGCAGAAGAAATAGAATACCTAAATAATCCCATATCAGAAATAGAAATTGAACAAGCCATCAAAGAACTCCCTAAGAAAAAATCACCAGGACCTGATGGATTCACAAGTGAATTCTATCAGACATTCAAAGAGCAATTAATCCCAATACTATACAAGTTATTTGATATGATAAGAAAAGATTAACTCAATAGATGCTGAAAAAGCCTTTGACAAAATACAGCATCCATTCCTATTGAAAACACTGAAAAGTATAGGAATAGAAGGACCTTTCCTAAAAATAATGAACAGTATATACCCAAAACCATCAACAAACATTATATGCAATAGGGGTAAATTAGAAGCCTTCCCAATAAGATCAGGAGTGAAACAAGGATGCCCATTATCACCTCTATTATTCAACATAGAACTAGAAACACTAGCAGTAGCAATTAGAGAAGAAAAAGAAATTGAAGGTATCAAAATAGGCAAGGAGGAGACTAAGTTATCACTCTTTGCAGATGATATGATGGTATACTTAAAAAATCCTAGAGAATCAACTAAGAGGCTAGTAGAAATAATCAACAACTTTAGCAAAGTTGCAGGATACAAAATAAATGCACACAAATCATCAGCACTTCTATATATTTCCAACACATTAGAATAGCAAGAGGTAGAAAGAGAAACACCATTTAAAATCACCCTAGACAATATAAAATACTTGGGAATCTATCTACCAAAACAAACACAGCAATTATACGAAAACAACTACAAAACACTTTCCAGACAAATAAAACTGGATCTCAACAATTGGAAAGCCATTAATTGTTCATGGGTAGGATGAGCTAACATAATAAAAATGAACATTCTACCCAAATTAATTTACCTATTTAGTACCATACCTATCAAATTACCAAAAAACTTCTTTACTGAATTAGGAAAAACTATAACAAATTTCATTTGGAATAACAAAAGATCAAGAATATCAAGGGAAATAATGAAAAAAATGTGAAGGAAGGGGGCCTAGCAGTACCAGATATTAAACTGTACTATAAAGCAGCAGTCACCAAAACAATATGGTACTGGCTAAGAGATAGAGAGGAGGATCAGTGGAATAGACTTGGGGTAAATGACATCAGCAAGACAGTGTATGATAAACCCAAAGAGCCCAACTTTTGGGACATGAATCCACTATTTGACAAAAACTGCTGGGAAACTTGGAAAACAATATGGAAGAGATTAGGTTTAGATCAACATCTCACACCCTACACCAAGATAAATTCAGAATGGGTGAATGACCTGAATATAAAGAGGGAAACTATAAATAAGTTAAGTGAACACAAAATAGTATACCTGTCAGATCTCTGGGAAAGAAAAGATTTTAAAACCAAGCAAGAGTTAGAGAAAATTACAAAATGTAAATTAAATGGTTTTGATTATATCAAGCTAAAAAGCTTTTGAACAAACAAAAACAATGTAGTCAAAATCAGGAGGGAAACAACAAATTGGGAAAAAATCTTTATAACAAAAAAACTCTGACAGGGGTCTAATTACTCAAATATACAAGGAGTTAAAGCAATTGTATAAAAAATCAAGCCATTCCCCAATTGATAAATGAGCAAGAGACATGAATAGGCAATTTTCAGGTAAAGAAATCAAAAGTATCAATAAGCACATGAGAAAGTGTTCCAAATCTCTAATAATTAGAGAAATGCAAATCAAAACAACTCTGAGGTATCACCTCACACCTAGCAGATTGGCTAAAATGAAAGAAGGGGAGAGTAATGAATGTTGGAGGGGATGTGGCAAAATTGGGACATTAATGCATTGCTGGTGGAGCTGTGAACTGATCCAGCCATTGTCAATGGCAATTTGGAATCATGCTCAAAGGGCTCTAAAAGAATGGCTGCCCTTTGATCCAGCCATACCATTGCTGGGTTTGTACCCCAAAGAGATCATAGATAAACAGACTTGTACAAAAATATTTATAGCTGCGCTTTTTGTGGTGGCAAAAAACTGGAAAATGAGGGTCTGTCCTTCAATTGGGGAATGGCTGAACAAAATGTGGTATATGCGGGTGATGGAATACTATTGTGCTAAAAGGAATAATAAACTGGAGGAGTTCCAAGTGAACTGGAGAGACCTCCGGGAACTGATGCAGAGCGAAAGGAGCAGAGCCAGAAGAACATTGTACACAGAGACTGATATACTGTGGTAAAATTGAATGTAATGGGCTTCTGTACCAGCAACAATGCAATGACCCAGGACAGCTCTGAGGGATTTATGGTAAAGATGCTACCTACATTCAGAGGAAGGACTGCAGGAGAGGAAACACAGAAGATAAACAATTGCTTGAATGCATGAGTTGAGGTGGACATGATTGAGGATGTGGACTCAAAACGACCACACCAATGCAACTAATAACAATATGGAAATAGGCCCTGAACAAGGACGCAAGTTACAACCAGTGGAAATATGCATCGGCCATGGGTGGGGGGATTGCGGGGGGTGAAGGGGAAAGTAGGGGTATGAAGCATGTAAACAGGTTAAAAATGAATATTAATAAATGTTAAAAATGGAAAAAAAATTAAAAAAAAATTTTAAAAAATCCTTAAAAAAATATAAGACATAGTAGCCAATGCTATTCAGGACAGCTAGTAGGCTCTGTGGATAAACAGGCCTAGAGACAGGAGGCTCTGGATGCAAATCTAGTCTCAGATACTTCCTAACTGGGTGACCCTGGGCAAGTCACTTAACCTCCACTGCCTCGCCCTTATTGCTCTTCTGCCTTGGAACTGATACCTAATACTGATTCTAAGACAGGGCCTCAGTCTACCCCAGAACTGCCACATAAAGTATTCCAGCACAGGAGCTGAAAAGGACCCAGAGAAAGGAGAAGTCCTAGACCCACATCTGGGGGACTGACTTTATTCAGAGAGCAAGAACAGGTGCCAAATGGCACTCTAGCTTCACCATCTAGTTTCTGGGTCACCCATCCAGGGTCAACCAAAGAGGGCATATGCACCTATATAATGGTGGCATTCTGGGGTAAAGAGCAGTCATAGACCCTAGACTGTGTTTGAAGCGAGGAACCAACTAAGAAACAAGCACTAGCTGTGTGGCTCTGACCTCATCAGAGCAGCAGGGTCTTGGTTCCGGTCTCTGGCCCATTCTGAAGCCTTCAAGTGAAAAACCAGGACAGGAAGTCCAGTCTAAAGCAGAGGCCAAAGTTCTATTGTTCTAAACCTAAAGAACATTAAAGGATGCTGAAGGTGCTGAGTTCAGCAACAGACTACTGAAATCCAAAGAAGGCAAGCCCCACAGGCATTTTGCTAGATCAAAACTGAGATAAAGAAATGGCAGAGTATACTCTGTTCCAGATCAGACTGCTTAGGGAGCACTAAAGCCTTGCAGGTCAGAACATTCCTGAGATTCTGAAATAACCCTGAATATTAAAAAAAAAAAAAAAAGCAGCAGAAACAAGAGGTTATAAGCTCAGCCCATATGTCCTCTCCAGAGTCCAGCTCTAACAAAGTCTAAAGATAGGAAATAAAACAGAAAAAAAAGCAAAAAAATAATCTTAACAAAAAATCATTATAGTGACAGCAATATTCAAAACACAAACCTAGAAGAGAATGACTGTAAAACAGCTATGAATAAAGTCACAAAGAAAAACACATCTGGGAAGCAAGTTCAACTAGAATTTCTGGAAGATAAAATATGAGCTTTTTGTTTTATGAGAGTTTAAAATGTTGCTCTAAGTAAAATGAAAGCATTAGAGTGAAAAAAACTGATAAAGAAATTAGAATTATGGGAGAAATATAAAGAGAATTAACAGTTTGGCATAAAAGGCACAAAACCTTACCCAAGCAACAAACTCTCTGAAAATTAGAATGGACCAAATAGAAGATAATGACTCCCTTAAACAGGAAACATTAAAACAAAGTCAAAAGACTGAAAAATAAAGAAAATGTAAGGTAAAATTACAGAGGGAGAAAAGGACCTTTAATGAACTAAGGACTTCCAAGAATTCCTGATGAAAAGACCAGAGTTGCAGAGAAACTTTGAAGTTCAAATGCAGGAGCTAATAGAAACATAACAAGGTAAATATGTGATCATAAGTTAAGCAAGCAAAGTATTTATTAAACATTTACTATTGCCAGGCATTGTGCTAAGTGCAAATACAAATAAAAGCAGAATGACAACCCCTACCTTCAAAGAGATTACATTCTAATAGGAGAAAGATAACACATGAAAAGTAGAGATGAAGATACTCAGATAAATTCCAAAGCATCAAGAGTGTAGCCTGGAGAATGAAGGCCTGGCTGCCCTGGGCATCCTGCTGAAAACAGAATTGATTCTGGGAAGAATCAGCCTATCAGGGGGAGAGGCTATAGGGGCAGGAGGGTATGCCCAGTAAGCATGTGAACTTAAGTGTTCAAACGAGCTCCCAAAGTGGTTTCCATGGCATGGCAGAGAACATCTGGAGAGTACATTCTAATATATATCTTCCTCCAGAACTCTATCATCCCCAGGGATCAAAGAGGGAGTCTAACAAGACAGAAGGACTACTAGTGGTTTTGTTCTGCTTTTGATTATCTTTAAAAAAGGATGGAAAGAACTACACCAAGAGAGAAAACGGAGAGGAAGAGTGGGGGAAATTAACTCATATAATCAAGATGCAAGACAGTTATAAAACAAAGAAGGGATGGGGGCAGTGGCTGACCTTAACTGGTCAAAGGAGGGGAGAATGCACACATTATTGGGTACAGAAATAGACTTTATCCAAAAGGGAAACAGGAGGGGATTGGGAGAAAGTAGTGATAGGAATGAGAGGGTAAATTACAGGATGGATTAGTCCTAGGCAAAACAAACTCTAAGCAGGGTAGACATCTAAGAGAGGATTTAAAAGGAAAAAGGAAGGGAGAGCTAGGTGCCACAGTGGATTGAAGTCAGGCCAGAAGGGAGGTCCTGGATTCAGATCTGACACTTTCTAGGGCAAGTCACTTAACCCCAATTGTCTAGCTCTTATTGCTCTTCTGCTTTAGAACTGATATTTAGTATTAATCTTAAGACATAAGATAAGGATTTTTTTTTAAGGGGAAAAAAAGAAATGAAGAATCTGTGATTGAGTGAAGGAAAGAAGCAGAAGACAAGAAAGAGATTGCATCACATCAAACCTAGCGCACAGTGGATAAAGCATTGGGCCTATAGTCAGGAAGACTTGCAAGACTTAGACACTTAATAGCTGTGTGACTGTTATTGTCATTTTCAATGATGTCCAACTCTTCATGACCTTCATTTGGGATTTTCTAGGCAAAGAAACTGAAGTATACTATTTCCTTCTCCAGCTCATTTTACCGATGAGGACTTGTTTAGGGTCATACAACCAGTAAATTTCTGAAGATAGATTTGAACTCATCCTCCTGACAGCTGGCCAGGCACTCCCAGTCATTAGAAGTTCAGAGAAACCTGCCATTAAAATCAACCAGTAATATACTCAGGATTACTTGGCCCAATATCTCAAATGAACTGATTCAGGGGTTCAATAAAAAAAGAATCAGAAGTTTTTCTTTTTTTCCCACTGAGAGAAGTTCATAAGAGGGAAGAAAAATATAGCTAGATAAATGAACCTCAAGATGGGTTTTTATTATGGTTTCAGAAAAAAAATTCCATGACTGGTCCTTCAAGAAATACAGTTGGGAGGGATTTAGGAGCTCAGGGCAAGCAGTACATGTCTTTAATATGAAAAGCTAGAAGTGGAGGGAAGCCAATTCCTTGGTAACAAATTTAATCAGAAAAGAAAAAATTGGTATCATGTAGTATATGTCTTTTACATAGAAATTAATCATTATTAATGTGTTCATTTCAAGGTGATTCATAAGCCAATGAAGCTGCTATACTCTAGCAAAACGTCCTCCCCATGCTTAGTAAAATCTTGGTACTAGTTAAGACAGTCTGAATTCATTACATTCCAAGTGGTTTTAATTCAGCATGAATTTTATGTATAATAACCTGTTTACTTTGGTTAAGGGATTTCCAACATCCACTACAAAGTGTATCTTTTTAAAACTTAAATGAATTTTCTTATGATAATAAGCAATCCTCTCCAGTGAAAGAATTATCCACATTCATTACACTTAAAAAAGTTTCTTAGCAATAAGAATTCTCTTATGTTACTAAGTATTGCTATACATGGAAAGAAATTTCCACACTGACCACAGTCAAAGAGGTTTCTCTCCAGTGTGGATCCTCTTGTGATCAGTAAGCTTTCCACGACGATTAAAGGATTTTCCACACTGATTACATTCAAAAGGCTTTTCTCCAGTATGAATTCTCTTATGATCTGTAAGATTTCCACGCTGTTTAAAGGACTTCCCACATTCACTACATTCAAAAGGTTTCTCTCCAGTGTGAATCCTCTCATGTTCAGTAAGGTTTCCACGCTGATTAAAGAATTTCCCACATTCATTGCATTCAAAGGGTTTTTCTCCAGTATGAATTCTTTTATGTCTAGTAAGCTGTCCTCTCCACCTAAATGAGACTCCACAATCATTACATTCAAAGGGTTTTTCTCCGGTATGAATTCTCTTATGTTCAGTAAGGTGTGCATGACAATTAAAGAATTTCCCACACTCAGTACATTCAAAGGGCTTTTCTCCAGTATGGATTCTCTTATGTTTAGTAAGGGATGCACTCCTGCTAAAAGATTTCCCACATTCATTACATTCAAAAGGTTTCTCTCCAGTATGAACTCTCTTATGTGTAGTAAGTTGTCCACTCCAGTTGAAGGATTTCCCACATTCATTACATTCAAATGGTTTCTCTCCAGTATGAATTCTCTTGTGTTCAGTAAGTTTTCCACACTGATTAAAGGATTTCCCACATTCGTTGCATACAAAAGGTTTCTCTCCAGTATGAATTCTTTTATGTATAGTAAGCTGCCCCCTCCAGTTAAATGATTTCCCACATTCATTACATTCAAAAGGTTTTTCTCCAGTATGAATTCTCTTATGTTCAGTCAGGTTTCCACGCTGATTGAAAAATTTTCCACATTCACTACATTCAAAGGGCTTTTCTCCAGTATGAATCCTCCTATGTACAATAAGTGCTTTGCGACGATTAAAGGACTTTCCACATTCATTACATTGAAAAGGTTTCTCTCCAGTATGAATTCTCTTATGTTCATTAAGATCTCGACACCACCTAAAGGATTTCCCACATTCATTGCACTCAAAAGGTTTCTCTCCAGTATGAATTCTCCTATGAGTAGTAAGTTGTCCACTTGAGTTAAAAGATTTTCCACATTCAGTACACTCAAAGGGCTTCTCTCCCGTATGAATTCTCTTGTGTTCAGTAAGCTTTCCACATTCATTAAAGGCTTTGCCACATTCATCACATTCAAAGGGTTTCTCTCCTGTATGAATTACCATATGTCTGGTAAGGTGTCGCCTCCGCCTAAAGAATTTTCCACATTCATTACATTCAAAGGGTTTTTCTCCAGTATGAATTTTCTTATGCCCAGTAAGATGTCCCCTCTGATTGAAGAATTTCCCACATTCACTACAACCAAAGGGTTTCTCTCCAGTATGAATTCTCCTATGGATAATAAGTGCTTTACGTCGATTAAAGGATTTCCCACATTCATTGCATGGGAAGGGTTTCTCTCCAGTATGAATTCTCTTGTGTTCATTGAGCCTTCCAAGCTGATTAAAGGATTTTCCACATTCAATGCACACAAAAACTTTCTCTCCAGCATGAATTCTCTTATGTAAAGTAAGATGTCCCCTCCAGGTAAAAGATTTCCCACATTTATTGCACTCAAAGGGTTTTTCTCCAGAACGAACTCTTTTTTGTTCTGTAAGCTGTCCATGCCAGCTCAAGGATTTTTCCCATTCCTTACATGCAAAGGGTTCCTCTTCAGTATGAAGTTCTTGATAAAGAAAAAGAGATTTGCAGCTAGAGTCTTTCCTACATGAATTATACTGAAAAGATTTCTGAGCAGCTGGAATTATCTGATGATTTGTAAGGGATATATTACTACTCGATACTTTCTCACCTTCACATGATTTTTTTTCAATATATTTTCTGTGATTCTGAGTACAATCTGAATCATAACTATCTGACTTTCTATATTTATATTTGTAAATTATCTCAGAAAAAATACTACTATGCTTACATTTTTCTGAACACTGTTTGAAGTTTATTCCATGTATATCACATTCATGAAGGTTTTTCCCCTTATGATCTTGATGTTGAGGAATCAGTATTGACCCCAGATTTAAGTCCGTCCCCAATATATTACATTCATTAGCATAAAAATCAGAAGTTTTTCTTTGAGTGACTGTCACTTGCTGGGATTGCGTTTCATAGCTGGCTTTCTGTTGCTCCAATGGACAAGCACATTCCCAAGCTTCTCCTAACACAGAATCCCATGGTCCATCCTTGAGTCTTTCCTTAGATAACTTCCCTAGAGAAATGCCTTGAACTGTAATCGTCTCTGTTGTTTCCCACCTAGACTCCAGATTAAGGCACTCTGAAAGAAAGAAATAAAAGTCAGTAATTTTTATGCCAGGAGAAAGGAAACTTGCTTTTATAGTAATTCCTAGATTCTGCCTCATCTACTATAGAGAACCATCTGCAATTAAGAAATTGTAGAATACTGGATTTTTAATTTTTTTTTTATTTTGACCTTCTACCAATCAAGTAAAATTAGCATTTCCACATAGAAAGAAGAATAGAAAAAGGATTATATTTAAAACTGAACCTCTATTTATGAAGTTTGCTTTTTCTTTTAAATATACAATAAATTAAGCATTTAACTGTCAAATTTGTCCTGCTTGTCTGTTTTTCCTTCTGTTCTTTTCTCTCTTTTTTTTAAAACACGTACCTTCTGTCTTGGAATCAATACTATGTATTGGTTCTAAGGCAGAAGAGTGGTAAGGCCCAGGCAATGGGGGTTAAGGGATTTGCCCAGGGTCACACAGCTAAGAAGTGTCTGAGGCCAGATTTGAACCTAGGACCTCCTGTCTCTAGGCCTGTCTCCTAATCCACTAAGCTACTCAGCTGCCCCCTCTATTTTTTTTTTTATGCTTCAAAGACCTTTTTTTTTCTTTTCTTTACAATTCTATTGTTAGTTTTCCTCTCTCTCTTCTTAAAACTCCACTGGGGGGAGGGGAGGAACCCTTGTTAAGAAGTCAAGCCACACAAAAATTTGGAAAAAGAAGGGATGCCCATCAATTGGGGAATGGTCAAACAAATTGTGGTATCTCATGGTAATGGAATACTATTGTGCTGAAAGGACTGATGAACTAGAGGATTTCTAAGTGAACTGGAAAGACCTCCAGGAATTAATGCAGAGAGAAAGGAGCAGAACCAAGAGAACATTGTACACAGAGACTGATACGCTGTGGCACAATTGAATATAATGGACTTCTCTACTAGCAGCAATGCAATGATCCAGGACAATCCAGAGGAACTTATGAGAAAGAACACTTTCCACATTCAGAGAAAGAACTGTGGGAAGAGAAACGCAGAAGAAAACCATGATGGAGCACGTGTTCAATGGGGGTATGATTAGGGTTTTGATGTTAAAAGACCACTCTACTGCAGATATGAATAACATGTGTGATAATGAAATTAAACCTACCCTGCCCATTTTTAGATTTAATCACCAAAAGTGTTAATACCACCACTTAATTCTCAAGTGGGGAGGTCTATAACCCACACATGCAAGAGTGGGTGATAAATCAGAATTTATCTGCCCCTGGGCAGTCCTAAACAAAGCATTTGTTGTGATTGGACATGTAAACTAAGAGGAAGGCACAGGAAGTGACACAAAAGAAGCGCCTTTAAAAGGGAGCAACAATTTCTTGTAGTTCACTTCTTGTTCGTTTCCTGGAAATGGAGCTCAAGTTGGAGACACTGCTTGCTGGACCTGAGACCTTGGACTTGGTGAGACTATTCTTAAATCTCTCCCTTAGAACTACACGTGGTGAGTGTAAAGACTAACTCTTCCTGAATTTCTCTGAAGGAACTCTCCTTTCAAGAGAGGCTTTGTGACTGAAGCTTTTGCTTCATTCAGCCCTCGGCCCTCGGCTCAAGGCTGAGCCTTCCCGGGCTGAGGACTAATTGTCCTTGCTTGGGTTGAGCCAGGGGCTGGAGCAAATCATCTAATGTGTTAGGTTAATTATCTTACCCTGTCCTCTATCTGATTTTCTTACTTTCACTCTCTTTTGTAAATAAACTACCATAAAAGTCATTTCGACTTGAGATTTTTCATTAGGAATTGAATCAATTCCTTGGCGCCCAAAACTTTTAATATTCAGTCAACCAAATCCTAATTCTCCCCTTTACACATGGAAATAGGTTTTGAACAATGATACCTATATAACCCAGTGGAATTGCTTGTCAGCTCTGGGAGGGGGGAAGGGAAGTGGGGAGGGAAAAATCATGAATCATGTAACCATGGAAAAATATTCTAAATAAATTAATTTTTTAAAAAAGTCAAGCCACAAAAATCCCCACATTAGCTGCATCCAAAGTTTATGTCTTATTCTGCATACCGAATCCATCAACTCTCCACCAAGAGGCTAGGCAGCATCCTTAATATGCTAATCTTCTAGAACATTTAGTACAAACACTATTAACAGTAACTGAAGTAAGCTATGAAGGAGATAGTAAGGGAAGGACTAGTTTGTATGAATGAATTTAAGCATCCAAGTCTAAGTGAATTTCATCCTGGGAATACTGGGAAAAAATATATATAAAGATAGATGTGAACAGATGTATAAATTGGAAATAATCAACAAGTAGAAGGTACTAGAATTAAAGGAGATTGGGAAAAGTTTCTTGTAGAAGGTGGGATTTTAGCTAGAATTTGAAGGAAGTCAGATAAGCTAAAAGAGCTGAGGGAGATCATTCCAGACATGAGGAACTGCCAGTGAAAATATTTGGAGGTAAAAGATGAAGGGTCTTGTTCAAGAAACAGCAAGGAGGTTAGTACCACTGGTCTATCTCTCTAAACTTATGACTTACTCCTTAGTCCCTATGATCAGCCCCAAGCAATTAGATCCTGCCTTCTGAAAGAGAGTGTCCCAATCTCAGTGGCATCAAGCTTTAGCTATAGGCCTCTCCTATCACACTGCATTGCAGGCATGGGCATAATCACATTAGTGAGATTGAGAGAGCCACAACAGTTGCTTCGGCAAATATGACTATAAAAATATGCACTCCAGGAATGATGGAGAGAGGAATAGTGTCTGCCTCATACTATGAAAGTGAAGGCTAATGACACATTCTCTCAAAATGAACTTTGTGTACAGCTCTTGAAACATAGGATTGGTGAGGAAATAATTCAATATCAGCCTACAAGGTGCAAATAAAACTGAGTCATAACATCCAGTACTGGCACAGAAAGGGCCCTTTGGTTAAATCCAATCCAGAAGAGGTATTTATGAGTAATTTCTATGCCAGTTATTGTGGTTAAGGCTGAATGGAAACTCTTGGAGTTGCAAGAACCATCCTGTATAATTAACATCAAACAATACTAAGTTTTATTTCCTTCCTAATGAAGGCAAGTGAAAATAATGAATACCAAGGTTCATCACTATATTACTTCACCTGATATAACTCTGTTGGTGAATGAAGAAGAATGGCACCTAGAGGCTTATCGTAAACTACAGGAAGCTGATCAAAGTTATTACACCAAAATCAGTGACTGCTATAGGATGCTCACTAGTGCTCTTGATAAGTTCAGCTTCTCTTGGAAAGGAGTCCAGTATCCTTCACTATGATGGCTTGAATCTCACTCAGACTGCCAGTCTGGGGGGCAAAGACCTAAAAGAAACCCCCTTTCCCAGAGGCTTTAAGGGTCAACACTATACTGAAAACATGTTGATTAGGCCTAATGAAGCAATAGTGGCAAAGGCCCTAGATTGGATAGTGGGCCAAATGAAAAACAGGGTTAGAAGATCAGACTTATGAGAATCCTGGATCTAGTCCATTCAGTCAAGCTTTTGGGAATATAGACAGTCCAAAATAAGCTATGGATACTCACTTCCCCAAAGTAACACTAGGTCAGAGGTTTTGAGCCTTTTTTGTTTTTTGGAGAAACAATACTGCTCCATCAGGGCACCTTAATGACACTCATTCATGAATCACCCACAAGAATGCTTCTATCAAGAAGTACTCAGGACAAGATACAGTTTATCAAGGAGATGAGCTGGGGAAGGGAGAAGATCAATCCAAGATAAGAATTGAAGAGTAAAAGGAACAAAAGTATAATGAGAAAAAGAACAGCACTGGGATTGTGAGACATAGGAAAAAACGGAATAATAAAATATGAAAGGAATTTCAGAGTTCCTGAACATGGAAATACAATACTTGTGGGTGACAGCAAAGTTATAGGTGTGACCATCTCTATGTATGGCTGAGGGGCACTGGAGAACCAGGATAAAGAAACCAAGTAGATGGAAGAACTAGAAAGTTAGGGTATTTCTATGCTGAAGTATCTTATTAGGAGGAAAGATGAGGAGGAGAGAAAGACTATGAACCAGGCTGGGGCTCACTGAGGAAGGAAGAGGAGTGTCCTATAGGTCTATGGATATCTAGAATGAATGTTAAATTTGGAGAGCATGCGTGTCAAAGGAGAAGGGGTTGCTTGATGAAGCTGATTGGGGAAGACTTTGGAAGTGGCAATGGGAAGCATTAAAAAGTAAAGGTGGGGGGCAGCTAGGCATCTCAGTGGGTAGAGAGCCAGGCCTGGAGCTGGGAAGACCTAGATTCACATCTGGCCTCAGACACTTCCTACCCGTGTAAATAAGTCAATTAATCCCCACTGCCTAGCCTTTACCTCTCTTCTGCCTTAGAACCAAGATGCAAGGTAAGGATTTTAAAAAATAAAGTAAATAAGAAGGGATATGAGAGACAGCACATCCAGTACTAGAAAGGGTGGTAATGAAAGTGGTGTTGCCAAGAGGGAACTCTTTCTCAGTGAAGGGCAGGAGATGGAAGAAGTGATAAGGGAAGTAGTTTAATATGAAAGGAAGTTTACTTATTCTGAATCAGGAAATCCAGAGAGCACAGCAGAAGAGGCAGCACAGATTAAGGGTGAGATGTTATTGGGGAATGGGAGGATTAAGGTCCATAGGTGTGAAGGAGTGGTGAGTGGAGGTCAGAGGATGGAATGAGCTAAGTCTAAGAGGATGGAGAATGCCAGCTATTGAGCAATGAGTCCTGGCAGAGCAGCAGTGATTAAGAGTTCAGTCATTGAAGGATACACAAGTTTCAACTGTTCTAAGGTGTTCCATTTCGGATTAGCCTTCTGGGAGACAGAGATATTGTGTTCTGAGACCCAAGAAGGCCCACATCTCAGTAAGAGGAGCAGGCAGAAGAACAAGAGCCTAGTCAAGAGGTAGGAGAGTCTTAGCTATCTTACAGAAGGCTCTGAGAGGCAGGAGATGCAAGAAGTCTGAAGGGCAATCAGTGCTAGAATATGGTTCTGGGGCAAGGACTGTGAACCTCAGATTCTCTGTCTCTCTCTTTCTCCACTCTTTTGATCTCATATACTCAAATGAATTCAAATAAATAAACATTTAATAAGGGTTTACTGGCTGACAAAGCACTATCATAGGTGCTGGATATACAAAGAAAAAAATTCATCAGGCTCAGGAAAGAGAATATGGAGACAAGAAAATACAAATTAATTTCAGGAAAAAGAAAGAGCCAACAACTTGGGAAATCAGGAAGTTTAGGGGAGGAGAAACAACCGGAAGGAAGCAAGGGATTATTCCCCATCTCTGGGCTTCAGATTCCTCATCTATAAAATAAGAGGATTGTATTACATGATGTCTAATGACCCTCCCAGCTCTAGATCTATTATCCTCTCCCTTATTCCCCACAAACAATTATTACCAAGTCTTGTTAATTCTCCCCCCACCACATCTCTTGCATCCTTGCCCTTTTTTACATCACCTCCCCTCCCCTCCCCCAAGCCTAGCTTAGGTTCTCCTCACATCTCATCTGGACTATTACAACAGACTCTGAGCCTGACTCTCTGATTCCAATCTCACCACTCCCTAATATGTTTTCCAGTGTTGCCAGAATGATCTTCCTGGCACAGATATAATTTAAACTTGCATACTTTCGTATTCAATCCAATATAAAGCAAACAATCCTCTGGCTGAAATTTCAAGTCCTGGATAAATGGGTTCCCACCTTCCTTTCTAGACTTAATATTATTCCCCTTTACATAGTCTATACTTCCGCTACATTGCCTTTCTCTCAATTTTCTACCTCCTGCCTTTCTAGGCATCTTTACAGAAGTCTGGAAAACACATCCACCTCACCTCCATCTCTTAGAATCCTTAGCTTCCAACAAGGCTCCATCAGCTCCTACATGAAGTTTCTGCTCTTTCTATCCACCCCCACCTCCTAGCTGACAATGTTTACTTCCTCCTCAAGAGACCTATAGATATACTGACTCTACAGTGGCAGATAAATCCCTTCAGTCAAGGAAATGGCTTTCCTTTTTGACTTTGCACCAGCAGCACCTAGCATAGTTCTTAATAAATGTCTGTTGTTCTGAGAAAGAATCCATATGTAGGAAGACATTATTTTGTGATCCTGTAGAAACTCAGTTGCTGACATGAAAATGAATGAATGTAGGAGCAGCTGGGTGGCTCAATGGATTGGGAGCCAGGCCTAAAGATGGGAAGTTTTCTGGGTTTAAATCTGGCCTCAGATACTTCCTAGCTGGGTGACCCTGGGCAAGTCACTTAACCTCCATTGCCTCGCCCTTACTGCTCTTCTGTCTTAGAAACAATACACAGTAAAAAACAAAACAAACAAACAAACAAACAAAAAAAACCAAGAGCATATAGGGAAATTATGTCAACATAAATTCTGTTATCTGGGGTAAGGGGAGCCTTATACAAGGTCTTTTGAGTGTTTGAGGCTATTGATTTAAGTGTAGCTAAGTAAGGATAATCAGAATTTAGTTAAAGGGGCATTGAGCAAAATCTTCCCTGAATATCTGCTAGCAATAGAGGGACAGTAAAACTTTCAGCAACAGCATTACACGTTGATACGTGATCTTGCCTAAATGGAAACGATTACCAATACACAGTATCGGTTCCAAGACAGAAGATAAGAGTTTTTTAAAAAAGAAAACAAACAAATGGAATAAAGCTCAACCTGGACAAACTCAGGCCTCTTCTTGGAGGAGAGCATTTGATCAAATGTTTCAGAAGCATTGACCCTTCCATGAATGAAGAGCTCAGCTCTTCTTTGGAGTGACTCCCACCTGCATACCTTTTACTTGCTCACCTGTAGGGCTGCTTCTTGGGACTTCTCTCTCAAGCATCCATGGCACTTCTCCTCTCTCCAACTGGAATATAACATCTGGTTTGGTAATTGCAAGCCCTGCTCAGAGGAAGGAAATGGGAAAAGATTTTGAATAGGGCCATATCAGAATCCAATTTTAGACATCAGCACTTCAGGAATAAAGCACACTAAGAAGGTATAAATAAGGACTTCTGAAGGATGTCTATCATCGTGATACTAGAAAGCATGGACACGTGGGTCACAGAGGGATTTTAGACACAAAAAAGAAAACTTGTGCATATAACCTAATTCAATAAGATGGGAATTCTGCACATTTTCAAGTACTTGCCCTGACATTGTGATACAGAACCTCAGACCTAACAAAGAATGTGTAAGGGGCAACCTTGGTGTAGGAACATGAAGTTATCATTTTCTAATTATGCAAAGAAAAGGCCTTACACTTGAGAACAGATACTAAAGCCCCAAGTTAAGGACTTTCTGTCCTTTTTAGTCACAGAGGATAGTCACTACTCTTTGCTCTGGCTAATTCTTTTTCCTGAACTCTTGGATCCATCACATCCTGCTTATTCTAGGAATCATCTCCTGAATTTTAAACCTATGCATCTCCATTGACACCTTTCCAGGTGCCAGGTCCTCAGAACTAAAAAGTCACAGAAGAGCCTCCCATTGGCTCTCTGTCCCATACATCTACTAGCCTTTCTCTCTTTACTAAACTGATCACTACACTGATTATTACTGACAGCATATACATATATGCCCCTTTGGTCACTTACTGATTGCAAATAGCAAGGAAAAATAAGGCTCAAGGGCCCTGAATTTGGAGTGAGGGAAACTGGGCCTGAATTTTGCTACTCACTAACTTTGTGCCTGTGGGGAGGACACTGCATCCATCTAGGCCTGGTTGCCTCATTTTTCAGGCTGAAGAGATAGGTTAGAATTCCTCTAGGTCCATTCTACCTCTAAGTCTGTTGATGATTCTATTGCCTTTGGAGCCCTATTATTCAATCTTTTCTTTGCTATATCTGTTTATGCCCTTCAGGCACCCCAAAGCCACTGACTGGCAAATGAAAATTCCAAGCTCTCTCAATTAATAAGAACGATATTGTTACCCAAGGAAACAAGGTTCCTATAGTTCTCCAGCATCACATCCCTGAATAAGATTCTCTGAGTAGGGTCCAGTTGCCTCCACTCCTCCCAGGTGAATTCCACAGCCACATCCTTGAAGGTCACTGATTCCTGAAACATTCAACACATTCCTGCTCATCCCGGATCCTCTCCCACAAGGACCTTGGGGGAGACTTGAAGTTAGTAAGAGGTTTAGGAAGTGTCGTTCTCAATGTATTCCAAGTCAAATATTTATTGCACACCTGTTATGCATAAAAACTCCGCCAAGGACGGTCCCAAGCCCGGCTGAAAAAGGAGGAGGGTTGGGCGCGAGGCTAGCAACCTCACCCCGTAAAAATCTCGCTTGCTATAGAAACTGCAACCTCATTAAACCAACAAAACCAACGATCGCCTAGTCTGGAAGATTGCTCTCCAACAAAGTCCACGATGCGTGCTGGCAAAAGCCAACAAACTCCAGGCCTACGTCAAATCTTGAACATCAGATGGCCTGAAAAGATCTCCAATACCAGACTCTGGGAAAGAACAATTCAGTATCCCATCAGTCAGGACGCTATGAAAAAAATATGGAACCCACCAGGGAGGAGAAAAGTCGGAAGGCCAAAACAGACCTGGCAAAAATATGCCCAGTTGGTGGAAGTTGCCCAGAACAGAGTCCGTTGGCATGAGATGCCCAGTTGGGGGAAGTTGCCCAGAATAGAGTCCGCTGGCGTGAGATGGTTGCAGCCCTATGCTCCTCTGGGAGTCGATAGGAATAATAATAATAATAATAATAATAATAATAATAATAATAATAATAATAATAATAATAATAATAATGTTATGCATAAGTTTCTACTAGACTCTCTAGCATGGTGATAGTCATGTTCAGCCCTTCCCCTCAATGTCACTATTGGGCAATGTTTCAAGTGAAATCCAAAGGAGTCAGACATGTCCACCTTAGTTTAAAACCTAATACATAATGCATACTTAGTTTAGAGCCCAATACTCATGCCTATATAAAAGTAGTTAAACTTTACTCAGTTTTATTGACTAATTTTTGCCTTACTAGAAATTAAATTGGATGTTACTGGGACAGCTAGGTGGCTCAGTAGATAACCAGGCCTGGAGACAAGAGATCCTGGGTTCAAAACTGAACCTTTCCTGGCTATGTAACCCTGGGTGAGCCACTTGACCTTAATTACCTAACCCTTATCATTCTTCTACCTTGGAATTGATTCTTAGTATTGATTCCAAGTCAGGAGGTAAGGATTTTTTTTTTTTATCCCACATTCCCTACATTCCCAAAGCCATAGGCCTCAACAAGGAACCTTCAAAATGCTTTCATGGTAACAGAAATCAGAACCAATATTAAGTACCCAGAAACTGTTGTTTCAACACAGGAAGAAGGAAACACCAAGACTGCATAGAAGAAGCATGTACAGTTCATAAAGAGCTTTAGAAACTTGCAGGGAAAGACCTGAAAATAACAGTCCAGGGATCTCCTTTCCACATCACTCTGACCATTACGGTGATCCTAGAATAGTCAGGAGAATCCCTTCTAACCTCGTCTTCCCTTCCTTTCAACTCAAGATTATATCACTTTGTGGCTTACCTAGAGTAGTTCCCAAAATGTGGGGTCTGATTTCTGTCTCCTCAAATAATTGTATCTTGGAGGCTTGGAGAAATGTGGATTGTTCTGTGCCACTAATTTAGAGGAATGTTTCTAAGTTGGAGAGTAGGAAAGACAATGGGAAGTTGCTTTTTTGGACGGAACTCTTAACCCGGGTACAGATAAGAGTCAAGGCGATGCTCTGTTCAGTGTTCCAGTTTCTGCCCCAAGGTGGGATACAGAGCACCATCAAATAAACTGGATCGACTGAGATACTTGCTACTATTCCTTACACCTTTAACTGTTCTCTCCTCTCAAATGCCCAAACCCACTATGATCTCAGTCATATCTACCTTTTTCTAGAACACATTCCCTTCTTAAGCCACAAAAAAAGATATTTTTCTGCATAGTATTATCCAGACACAATAATGGATTGAGATCTCTCTCTTTCTCTCTCTTCTTGAGTTGTTATATTGCTGTTCCTATCATTTGACTTAACACCCTTCTCTTTCAGTAAGGTACTCACTTCCAATGAGAAGAGAAAGGATACTTGCCTTGTAGCTTGAATACATTTATCAGCTCCCAGCTCCCAAACTTAGAGTCTAACAGAGTAATCTCCTCCTTAACGTGAATGTCTGCTAGTTCCCAAAGATAACATGGTCATTCCCTTCTCCTCCACTAACGAAATACTGCCTAGACCCAAGAGAATCCCGAAGAATCTTTCGAGAATCCATTCCTGCTCTCGTGAGCCCCCATCAATGTTTCTCTCCTAGATTATAGTAATACTTGAAAAACAAAGTCGGGAAACTCTTGAGCTCTTATCAGTTAGGCAGTCCCCTCTGCCCGAGCACACACCATACAAAGAGACTAAAAGGTTTCTTACACGCTTTCCCCGAGTCTCTGGGATAGCCTGTTTCTATCTCGTCTGTCCACCGCTGTCGGAGGCAGAGTGGAACAGTGAAGTCAGGAAGAACTGAGATCAAACCCTGCCTCTGACATTCCCTCACTTCAAGTGACCTTGCACTGGACGCTTGTCTGCCTTGGTTTATTTCTTTGTAAAAAAGGGATATAACAGCGCTGCCTAGTAGTGCTGTTGGGAGGATAAACAGTTGATACTAGTAAGAAGCGACGCAAGCTGTTACATAGAATTAACTTATTTTTTGTTTCCACGCCGTCTTGCCCCTTGGGCTGTGCGCTTCTAGAGGGCAGGGGCTGGTTTTCACTGTTTTTGGCACCCACCGCGCTGGGCACACCGTAGGCGCTTTAAGCAAGGTTCGCTGGAGCCCACTTTTCTGGTCTCCCTCCCGGCACAGGGCTGTCCTCGGCAAGCGGAAACGCGAGACGGGGCCGGGAACGAGGGACAGCAGGGCACAGAGGGCATGTAGAGGGTTTACTCAGCCTGGGAACGCGAGTGACCCACCTGAAAGCCGGCCGCAGGGATCCCGGGGCCCATGCCCGGCTCCAGGGCGGTCCCCTCGTGGGAGGCGGAGCGAGGCCCAAACGAAGCGCGGGGGGCGGGCACGGCGCCGGGGAGAGGAGGGGCCTTGGCTGTCCCAAGGCCTAGCGGCCCGGGGAGATTGATAGAGCCGCTCAGGGCCTGAAGGACCGCCCCACAGCCCTCGGCTGGGTTCTGGATTACTTCTGTTCCCGGAGACCCCTACAGGGGAACAAAGACCACCAGGAAGCGGAAGTGCCCCTGCAGGTGTTTCCGGACTGGAGGCGACCGTTTCCATGACAACCGCTTGTCACAAATCCTGGAGGAGAAGGAGCAATGCTTTCTGGGAAGTGTAGTTTAGAAGCCAGAGAGAGTTATGCGCATGCTCTGAAAAGCTTTTCCCCTCCCAGCGAGCTGCGTGAGAGTGTGCATCTCACAGCGGACTTGTGCAAGGTTTTGGCGGGAAGAGCCGTCACCATCTTCTCCCCTTTACTTTACTTCTCTCTTTACTTTCCCTTCCTCCCCCCCCCCCCCACACACACCCTCATTCCCCTAGCCAAACCCCGAGGCTTCCTGGAAGAGAGCACCGTGAGGCTGAAGCAGGGGAGAATTTACTTCCCCCGTGTCAGCGAGGGATAATAGTCCAAGGTTGTATGGGGTGGCCCACAGGTAGGATGAATCAGAACTCAAAATATGTACTCCTGAGGACAACTAGGTAGCACAGTGGATAGAGCACCAGACCTGGAGGCGGGAGGGTCCGGGCCCGGGGCCGGGTCCAAATCTGGCCTCAAACCCTTCCTAGCAGTGTGACCCTGGGTAAATCACTTAATCCCAATTGCCCTGCCCTTGTCACTTTTCTGTCTTTGAATTGATATGAAGACAGAAAGTAAGGTTTGTTTGTTTTTTTTAAATGTGTATTTCGAAGCCACATTAACTGAAACAATTTAGTGCTATATAAAAAATAGAGTGGTTATGAGATTGTCATTAAATTGTGAGCCCCTTGAGGACAGGCACAATTTTTTGCCTCTTTTTGTATCTATATGCATTGCTTCTCATTGTGGCCTTTTTTTAACTGACGGACTTTAACATTTAAAAACATTTTTTTTCTGGGTTATACATATCACAAAACATATTTCCATATCATTCATTTTTGTAAGTGAATAAAAGTCTTATCTGTAAGATTAAAATTTATATCCAATAACTCCAAGTATTATATTTTATGAGATTTATTAATAATCATTTGAAGTAGAGGAAAAGTATATCCTGAGTAAAGAGCAATTTTAGGTGCCAGCGAAAGGGGGAGAAGAGAGCTGAAAAGGCGGGGTTACAGAAACCTTATCTCCAAAATGCAAGGACTTAACGGGAAGATGAAAGTGGGATGCTGGGAATCATAGTTCAAGGGTACAAAATTCTAATTACACATATAAAACCAAAACCCCCAAACATATAACCAAATAAACAAATGATAAATCATATGTTTTCATTTGCATTTCTACTCCCACAGTTCTTTCTCTGGATGTGGATAGCATTCTTTGTCATAAGTCCCTCAGAATTGTTATGGATCCTTGTATTGCTGTTAATAGCAAAGTCTATTACATTTGATCATTCCATAATAATACTGTTACTGTGTACAATGTTCTCCTGGTTCTGCTTATTTCAGCCTGCATCAGTTCATGCAGGTCTTTCAAGCTTTTTCTGAAATCCTCCTCTTCATCATTCCTTATAGCACAATAATATTCTATCACCGTTTATTCAGCTGTTCCCCAATTGATGGACATCCCTTTTATCTGACTGACTTTGAATCCCCAGTGCTTACTTAGCACAGTGCCTAGTACATAGTAGGTGCTTAATAAAAGTTTATTGATTGTCTGACTGAAGAGGTGATAGGGAAACAAAAGCTTAAGAGAAGGAAGCACAGAATAATGGATGCCAATAAGGCAAAGAGCCTCCTTTTTGTCTCCTGAGAACTTGGTACCATTCTGCAGCATCTATTTCTCTGCAGGTGGGCACCTATCTATCATACCATAATGCTGTTCCTGCAGATTCTGCTTTCACTCTCTCTCCAGCAGAAACTCAAGGCAAGGGATTTTGCTCAATTCTCCCTTTAATGAATTATATTCTTGATTCTCCACTTAACCCAAAGGGCCTAAGCTGCCTGGCACAAGAGACCTTGGAATACAATTTTTATGAGAATAAAATCCCAACTTTGGGAAGGAAATGGCAAACCACAACTTTGTGGGCTTAGCTTTGAAGATATCCCTTGCCCATTCTTTGTTCCACTGCATTAAAATAGCAGAGCAGGGATATGAAATTAGGAAGGATGTCCCATTCTAGAATAAAGCCAATGAATTAATTTTCTTTTTGAGCCCAAATTTACTCTGTGGCCCATTCTCAATTCCTGGAAACATAATACCTAGTGGCCTTTAGAGTTCCTTTGTGCTCCTGTGCCACCAGTTCTTCCCAGCATGCCTTCTTTCCCCCCAAAGAGGAAGAAATTGAGATTGCATTCTTTTTTTTTTTTTAAACCCTTAACTTCTGTGTATTGACTCCTTGGTGGAAGAGTAGTAAGGGTGGGCTATGGGGGTCAAGTGACTTGCTCAGAGTCACACAGCTGGGAAGTGTCTGAGGCCGGATTTGAACCCAGGACCTCCCGTCATGCCTGTCCCGGTGAGTGGGATCCAAACAAATGGGAATCACTCTTGAGGAAAGCTAAAACTAACTTTGGATCATCAGCCTTCCTCAAAGTTTCCTAGGGTCAAGGGGAAGATCTAATTGAACTTTCTCATATATACTCAATAGGAATATTCATTTTCATTTTCACAAACCAATTTCTGTAGGATCACTAAATGTTAGATTTTGAAAGGAACCTCTTGGTCATCTCTAGTCCTCGATTTTATAGGAGGGGAAACTGAGGCCCATGGAGATAAAGTCAGAAAGAATCTGAGGACCCCACTGTTGGACAAAGCCTGAAAGGTCATATCTTCCAACTCAAATTTAAACGAGACTCTCTTTTATATCCCATCTGACAGTGAGCACTCCAACTTTGAGTGGAAGATCTCCAGTGGGGTGTAACTCAGTATCTCCTAACATGATCACTTCTACTTTTGGTTTGCTCTATTTAGAAGTTTTTCTCTATATCACATGTAAATTCACTTTTTTTTTGCTTCTGCTCCCCTTGCCCCAACTACTCTGTTTTAGAATCATTACTAAGTATCAGTTCTAAGACAGAAGAATGGCAAGGGCTAGGCAATTGGGGTTTAGTGACTTGCCCAGGGTCACACACCTAGGAAGTATCTGAGGTAAGATTTGAACCTGGGTCTTCCCAACTCTAGGCCTGGCTCTTTATCCACTCTCCTCTCTAGCTGCTCCTCTTCCCTTGACTTCTTCCTTCCTGAGGCCAAGGAGAATAGTTCTTATTCCTGCTTCAGATTATTTGAAAACTATCATGTCTCCCCATCAGTTTCCTCTGCAGTCAAGTTAAGCCATGCCCTGAAGCTCCTTTACTGCCATGGTTTCCCCATCTGCCTTGTCCATTCTCTGCTTTATCCATGTCTTTCTTAGAGCTCAGAACTTGCCTAAGGCCACCCACTTCTTAGAATTTAACTTGAATTCAGATCTTCTGACCAGATTGAGAAGGAACTTGATACCAGTGGGATTGGAATAAAGTTTTCTCCTTTATTCCACTCCCCCAGTCATCCTCGCTTCTTCCCTTCCCTACATTTCATCATATCCACTTCTCGTCTCATTAATTATGCTGACACATTCCTCCCATTCCTTCCAGCTGCTCTCCATCTTCCAGACATATCACTACTCCTCCTCGCAGCCAGTCTCTGAGAAAATTGTTCCTTCTCTCAGACACTAACCTTTCCTCCTGACCTCTGGATGGGAGTCTTTCCAGCCTCCTCCTTTCTGCTATAATCCTTTATCTTTTGCAACAAAATTCAAGCCAGCAAACATTCATTAAGGCCCCACAGTGCTAGGTCCTTGATTTGCTGTCCTTAATTACAAAAACAGTTTGTTATAAAAACATTTGCAGATGTTTATCATTCTTCTCTTTGTGGCTCTTTTTCCATTTTCATCCTTAGATGCCTTCTGGATGATTTTCGTCCTCAAGTGCTGTTAAATGTTATTTTCATTCACACAAAAGGCAACAAGGTGGTATAGTGGATAGAGCACTGGACAGGGAGTTCTTCCAGGTGCTGAGAGTCACATGGGACAAGAGGCAAACTTCTGGGCTCCAGAGAGCCAGGAGACCTCTGACATCCCCTCAGAGTGTCTCTGGGTCCCCCTTATCTTAAACAGATAAGCATCAGCTTTTGTTTTTAATTCAATCCAATGGTGGGGCCCAATTGCAACCCAATTCAATCAGAGAGTGGGTTATTTCAAACTCAATACGAAACTTTCCCCTTTAAAATCCAAGGCAGATCTTGGGGTACCAAGAAAGAAAAGGGGTTCAGATTAGTGTTAAATCTTCTCAGTGCCTTCTGGATGACTTGGCTTTATCAAGTCTCTTATCAACCTGCTGCTCTAAGCATCTTTCATCCTTTTTAAAAATTTAAAAAAATGTTTATCCTCTAAATTGGTTTTGCCTTTGGCTTCCATAACTCTGCTTTGCCGATAAGGTTGTTTTTCAGATTTCTTGGGTGTCCTTTTATAGCAATTAATTCATGCCAGTTAAATTGGTTTTGATGTCCTTTCTAGTCTTTCTCATCTTTACTCTCCATTTTTCTATAATCAATAATTCATTTTAATAATTCTGGATTGAGTCGTTTCAGTTGCATGGCATAACCTTTTTCTTCTAGCATCATACTAATTATGATCTTTGTGCTCACAAGTCAGTAGTCTGAGCATTTAAAGATAGCTAATTATTTCCCGCCAATAACAAGCTTTTTCCTAGCTCTCCAAATATTATTGATCTCACTTTTTATCATTATTCATTGCTTACTGTCTCTAGCAACTAGTGATTCTTTTCTTGAAAAAGTAGTCATTGTGCAGAGGCTCATGAGTCTACAAGCCTTTGACCTTTCTAATATCTGAAAACTTTTGGCTTTTCTCATTCCTAACCTGTACTTTCCAATAGACTTCTCACCATTCCAACTTATTCCTCTTCTTGCACTGAAGTTAGTGTCTAATTTAATTTAGAGAAGGAGATGTCCTACTGAATTCTTCCTCGAATTTTTCTTTCCCTTCATCTCCTGCAATCAATGGATAGGTTTCAATTACTTTTATGATGGTCTTTTGCAAATATTTATCATGATCAGTATAATACAATAAGGAATAACCAAATGCCCCATGTAATGATGTTTCCTGTTGCCTTTGGGTGTTATATAAAACCTATGAAACCAATCCTTCCCATTTCCCTCAGGATGATGCTTATAATAATAAATAAGCATTTATGTAGCACTTCAAGATTTACAAAGCACTTTACATCTGTTATGTCATTTGATCTTCATAAGAACTCTAGGAGATGGCTGTTATTATTATACCCGTTTTACAGATGAAGAAACTAAGGGAGTTTATGTAATTTGCCATGGGTTAAATAGCTAGCATCTGAGAGATTTGGACTCAGATCTTTCTAACTCCCTGTCCAGTGCTCTATCCACTATGCCACCTTGTTGCCTTTTGTGTGAATTAAAATATTTAAGGGACCCTAATCCTGGCAAGATTCACCTGATAAGACACCATAGTCACATGTTTTAATTTGCCATTAAGCAAGATTCCTGACCGATGGAAGTCAAAAGGATGTATGAGGACTGGAGTGAAATCCTGGCCAAACAGAAAATCTTAGAAATGGAATGCCAGACCCCTCCCCCACAAGTGTTACACCCCACCCCCCCTTACCCCAGAAAGGGGAGGGATGAAGCACTCTCATTGGGCTGATGGACAGAGAGGTGGATGATGAGAGGTGCATGTGGAGAGGGGGAGGAGAGTAGCCTGAGGGCTCTGCTCCCCTCCAGCTCTGCCACCTGTGAGCTGCCCACCTTACCCCTGTGTGCTTCTATTGGGCTTCTGGGCAGAGGAGTAGGGGAGAAGGGGAGGGCATCAGCTCCACCCAAGTCCTTCTGCCTTTCTAGTAACAAACTCTAGGGGGAGGTTTGGAGGGGAGGATGGCCCTTGTGCCCTTAGAGAGCGTTCTGCATGCCATCTTTGGCACTGAGCCATAGGTTCACCATCACTGGTTTAGCATAAGCTTAAAAAGTCAGCACTTGAAGCAATTTTTTTTTTTTTGTGATAGAAGCTCTCTCTAAGCCATCTCCAACAACTAGTAAATCCTGGAACTAAATTACTTGCAATTTGGCCAGAGACTTTGGGTAGTTGGGAAAACCTGGTAACCTTTCTTTCTTTCTTTCTCTTTACTAATGAAAAAATTTTTAACACTTGGATGTTCTTTGGAGGCAGTGGGTGTTCCTGAAATTTCTGTCATATGGCAGCACTGGTAAAATGTTACTACTGAAAAGATAAGTCTTTGCTGTTATGGGAAATTTAGGTTTAATAAAAGTATTTTGAACTTTCCTGAAAGCAGTCAAGCCTACATTCCTCAAGAAATTGTGGCAAAAGAAGATAATGGAACATTATACAATAAGAAAGCACAAATTGGAAGAATTCAAAAATATTTGTGAGATTACATAACTTAGTGGGAGTGAATAAAATAAATGGCCAAAAATAGTCAGACTTTGCTAATCTTCACAGGAGGAATTTCTACTGAATGGAAGAATTAGCCTCTATATTGGGGTCTAGCATTGTCTGCTGCCCAAAAGAACATCTTTTTTTCCAGTAAGACCACATTTGGAGTTTTTTGTTCAGATCTAGGAAATGTGATTTTAAAGACATGAATCAATAGCATGAGAATAGTGTGGTATCTGGGGACAATTTCAAAGTCTGTCACATGGGAGATGAGAAATATTATCTATAGTTTTTAAGGGCAAAACTAAGACCATTGTGTTTATTCCTAAAGTAGTTCAGACAGAGCTGGGAATATGCAACAACAGGAGGAGGGATCAAGGGATCTAAGTTAAAAGACATCAGAGGTCAAGTCCAACTGATTAGGAAACAGTCCCAGAAAGGTTAATCAACTTGTTCAGGGAAACACAAAGTACCTGAAAACAGGATATGAACCCAGGTATTTTGACCTGGAGTCTAGCACTCTATCCACTATACCACATGTATAATTCTTCAAAGTCACCATAAAAGGATAGTCTCAGGCAGGGACATTGAAGCAGACAAAGTTTAATTTTGCTAAAGCCTACAACTTGCCTCTATAATATGTATGATTATACTCTGACCTGATTTGCCTCAACCTGTAGCTTTCCTCACTCAGTTTACTGTTCTCACATTCCTAATGATCTCTTGTTCGATTCAGTCCAGATTATTTTATTCTTTTCAAGATGACTACGTTTTGCTCCTCTTGTTTAGAAGGGATCTTTCTCCGGGCTTCTGATGAATGCTTTAATAGCCAGCAAAAACTGATAAAAAAAAAAAAGAATAAAACTGGGATAAAACAGGCAATTGTAGAGACAAGGGGCTGTCTGGAATGCATAAAACTGTGGCCCTTAGTTTATATAAGAGATCTCTTCCTAATAGATTTGTAGGCAAATCAGCATTAAGAGGAATGAATGTTCTGCTGATAAAGGGGCCATGGACCCATTTCAAGGAGAAAGCTTACTAATATTTTGAGTCTTCTCTGACGCTCCTACCAAATTTAAAGGACCAGTGAATTACATTCAGAACTGGTTTTGCTCACTAAGACTGATCTGGAAGCTCCATTATCTAGGAGACAATCATAATAAGTGTTCCCAACTTGAAGCGTCACATGAAGCACTTTACTAGGGAGGAGAGGAACAGATTCAAATCAATGGCATCAAAATACATGGGGTCTGGAAAGGAGTAGACCTCCCTGCATCCCCCCATTCCAAGATTACTTCCCCTCCCTTGCACCATTACAAATCATTATTCCTCTGGCTATTTCTCTAATATCCCCCACACTGACCACAGTTCCCTAGAGGGGTGCCATAGTTTGCATCATGAGAATTATGAGCCCTATTGAGTATTGTTTTTTCAGTTTTTATTTCTAAATTCCTGATTTTTACTCCTACAGTTTATCACTACATGACCTGGCCAACACCAAAGAAAAACAACACTGTATTGAACTGTTAAGCCTTTTTAACTTCTTTCAAGGAGCTATTATTTCCTCAACTGTAGTGGTTAAAATGGGAGCCAAAATAGCTATATCCTTTTCCCTGTCCTGTCTAATCCTGTCCAATTTTTCTTTTTTTTGGCTTTTTTTCCTTTTTCTCTAACACCCTTCAAAAACATATACATCCACCTATGAGACAATACACCGAAAGTTAAGGGTTTAAAAAAAAAAAACCAAAACAAAACATATACAGCTATTCTCTTCAACTGTTCTATGTTCATACTAGCCCAATCTGGACAAAGCTTTTGAAAGTATTCTTTTATTTTGGGGAAGGAGCGGCTCACAAAATGGTATCATATGATGTGGGTATCAGTGGACTTAATTGGGTCCAATCCTGCATACCTCTTTGTGACCCCCACAAATGTTATCATAAATCTGGTTTGAGTGCTCATCTTCTTCCTGATTAATATATTCCAATTTCTGCCAGTTTTCTGGGGGAGTAGAACAGTCCTTTGTTCTTTTCAACAATGCCTCCCTGGCCTCATGTTACCTCACATAGTCCTCAGGATTATTGGGGTCCCATTGTGAGTCCTGTAATGGCCAATGTTTCACATCCTCATTTTGGGAATTAATAGTGGCCTTAAAAATTGCTTGAGGGGGCAGCTGGGTAACTCAGTGGAGTGAGAGTCAGGCCTAGAGACAGGAGGTCCTAGGTTCAAACCCGGCCTCAGCCACTTCCCAGCTGTGTGACCCTGGGCAAGTCACTTGACCCCCATTGCCTACCCTTACCAATCTTCCACCTATGAGACAATACACCGAAGTACAAGGGTTTAAAAAAAAATTGCTTGAGCACTGTTTGAACCTAGTCCTGTATGACTAGGGAACTGAACTATCCATACTTGCTGTCCAGTGACCCTAACTAAGGACCTAGGTTATGTCTAAAGATTGAGGTGAGGAGTTCTCATATTTGTGAATCTAAGCATTATCTGAAAAGTGGCCCCATTCTAATCAACTAATTATTGTTTACAAGTTCTTTTGATTGTGTACAGCTATACTTTGGATCAACACAACAGAGGTTGAAGACAGCCTAGACAAGATTTATCAATGATATATATATATATATATCATATATCTATGATATATAACCCATCATCCTTCTGGGACTCTCTTAAGTCCTTCCTCCCCTCAGACACCTGGTACTTTCCCTTCCTATCCTCTTTGCTCTTCCTGTGGCTCCTTTTGCTATTTGGCCTCAGCCTGTTCAATGCTTTGTTAAAGTTGTGGCCTCTCGACTTTCCCAGTTCCAATTCCAGATGGTAGTTCATGAGCAACAAGGACACTTCTGACCCTTGGATGCTGTTGCTGCTACCTTCTAGTCCCAAAAACTCTGTGATAACCCTATGCTCCAATTATACAGGACCCTGTGTCCAGCCCGGATCCTGCACCCCCATTCAGTAGGAAGTAGTTCCAGAAGACTGACTCTTCCTCTTGATCCCGGTTCTGGGCTCTGTGGTATTTGGAGTTGAATGATGTGGGTTACCAGACAGTTGTACAGATGTCGGTGGGTTATTATAAAGATGTGGAAAGGAGCTCTGCAACCACCGATCAGCATAGACATAGCGAACCAGGGACTTTCCCAGCTTGGATCTCTGAAAAACCAGCAAAATTTGACCAAGAGTTGCCCCAGGGTGGTCAATATATCAGCATCCCATTTGCATTGCAGCTTTCAACCCCTCACTCCCACCCCAATGGGGAAACAAACTGAATTATGGGTTAAAGTGATGGTGAAGCTACAACCACCCAAACAATCGGCCCCTTCCCTGACCACCAAGCAAGATAAAAAGCATTTCTGACAACCCTTTGGGCTACTCCATTGCCATGGCCTTTTCCATCACTATCCCTCCCTAAAAACAATAAAGCTTACTCCCTCCACATGGAGATTACTGAGTTGTCAGTTCTTTGGACATTGTTGTGATCTCGCAGCCCACATCACCAGTATCTAACTTTTAAAAACTACTCTTGTCCAAAGTGATGCGGATGTTCAGAATCTTCACCAGTTTGATCTCTGGGTAATATTTGCCTTCATCCAAATAACCAAATACTGAATAACATCTCGTTGTGACAGTGGCATCCCTGTACAAGATTAAGTTTCTCCAGTAGCTTCTTCTCCCATGAACCCTGGGGGTCCAGAAGATGTGACAGCTACTGAGCGAAGCTAAATTCAGTGGGAAAGAGCCTTTGACCTGTTAAGATTTAAATTCTCTGGAGAATGTAGCTTAATTTATAATTATTTATTAAGTAATAAGCAGGCCAGAGAAAGAAAAGGACTCGAGCCATGTGTGGCCCCATTCTCTTAGCAAGCCTCCTCCATTTTGCTCTGGATTCCCAGCTATAAAAGCCCCCATTCCTCTGGCGACTCCACTATATGCCCCTTGTGAAGTCCCTTTCCTAAGTCCCTCTGATTGGAGGACTCAGACCTCACTCTGGGCAAGAAGTGGGTCTTTTGGATGCCAGGAGACCTTTAGAATGGCAGCAGAGTAGCATGCCCACCACTCTCTTTTACCCCACTGTCTCACATAGCAGGCTCTGTCTACATTCTCATTCATCCAGTGTGAAAATAGGATTAACTCTCCCCTGGCCTATTTTTAGCTAATCAAATCCAGAACTTAAATATCCCTTCTTGCCATTAAGTATGAGAATTCACTAGAGTAAGCTCACACCTCCAAAGGCCACTGGCCTTCCTTGGGCAGTGCTAGGCAAATTGAAAGATTGCAATTGGTTTCTGTGAAGAAGGGGGAGTGATGGGAAGTGACAAGAAGTGATGTGGAAAAGAGGAGCATAAAAGACGAGACCAGCATGGTCTAGGGCAGTGATGGGCAAACTATAGCCCGCAGGTCAGATGTGGGGCCCCCTAAAATGTTCTATCCTGCTGTGCTACATTATTCCTAAACTGACAAATACAATAAATATAAGTAGGATACAATACAATGAAACTTCAAAAGAGCTGCCTTAGAAACAGACTGACAGAGGAGCATTTCCTTTCCTTTGGCCCCTCTTTACAAAGTTTGCCCATCACTGGTCTAGGGGTATTTCCTTCCTGGCTTTTGGAATGAGTGGCTGAGATTCCTGCCTTGGCTTTGGAGAAGGCTGCCTTGGCGGAACTCTGGCTGAAGACACCACCAGGATTTCTGGCTGAGGATTATTGGGAAATCCACATGGAGACCTTGGAAGGCTTGTTAGAATGTGTCTCTTTATCTACATTTTTCCACTTTCACTCTTTCCACTTCTCTGTAAATAAAGCTGCTAAAAGACATTTTGACTTAAGTTATAATATTTTAAAATCCACGATCAATATTGCTTTCTAACTCTCATATTTAATATAAAATATAAACCTTACAGGAGGATGGGGTAAGAAGCAGTTGCATCACAATATTAACATTAAAGCCTTTTTCCCCTTTAAAATCCAAAGTGTGGCTTGGAGTGCCAAAGAAAAGCCCAGGAGCAAGTGCTGGATTTCGCACCCAAGACCCTTTCATTCACCTCTTTGTAGCCTAGGGGTGTTCTAGGGATCAGGGAGTGTTAAGAAGAAATGACACCTGAGCAAAACAAAGAGAAGCCAGAGCTGATGATGAGGATAGTAAGAACTGCAAAAATGTATTGTTATTATTCGTACATAGACACACACACATATATACACACCCATATCAATATGCAGATATATACATATGTAAGATATATATTTATGAATATATGGTATATTAAATATATGTATAAATATATGTGACATCTACAGAAGTGGAACTCAGCCAGAAGCCAAAGCAGCCCACTCTCTCCCCACTGCGGCAGAGCCGCCCCTTCTGCAGGGTTTCTCTTTCTACTCCCAGTCCTACGCCTGAGCTCAATCATCATCCACCTGCTCCTGCTCCGGGGGTTCAGAACTACATTTCCCAGAAGTCCAAGCGAAGCCACAGGCCTGTTCTCTCGATGTGACTGGCCGGCAGCCCAGAAACGCCCCGGAACCGGAAGCGTCCTGTAAAGACTTAACGCTGCCTTGCTTGTGGGTTTGCTAAGTTGCGTATCCTCTGGCCCCTACCTCTCCGGGGTGAGTAATCCTTCTAAGGGTCTCCGTCTGCTGGTTCCCCTCCTTCGCCCCTAGCCTTCCATGGTCCGAGTCTGGTTCGCGGAGTCCTCCTTCTGGGCCACACCCCCTTCCTCCTCTCTCCCGCTTTTACCTATTCTACACCTTCCTTCCCTTTCCTCCCTCCCTCCTCCCCCCTCCCGCGCGCTTTCTTTCCTTCTTGGGGGTAGAGCAGAGGAGGGTCGCCCCTTGCCTCTCCTTCATTCCCGCGGCTGTGCTCCTACTTCGAGAAAGGAAGAGGGAGAAGGGAAGGTGGCCCCGGCCCTAGCTCGACCCCTCTCGGCCTTCCTCGGTACCCCCTCCCCCGGGCTTTCGCTCGTCCTGCCCGCCTTTCTGACCCTGGGCCAATCACGCAATTCCTCGTTTGGCCAAATGTCAGTGTCTGAGCAGGGTAATGTTCTGTTCTCTGGTGCCGTCCAGCTCCAGGGTCCCATGAATGCTTCCCGGTGCTGGGAGTTACCAGAAAATGCTTGTTCATGCTTGATCTCTCCCTCCCAGATCTGTCAACAGAGAAGTCTGGTTTTCCAAAAAGGGAAGGGAATGATCCCTGCCATCCATCTAGCCAGTTTTCAGGTGAGTTGGAGTTTCTCCACAAACCTAGATTTTAAGAGCGCAGACCCACTTCTTTCCCATATTTTGGAAACTGGGTCATTCGGATAGGCGATGCATTCTACTGGGTATATGCTAGATATACACGCTAAGCTTCCTTTTCCTCTAATCCCCAGCAAACTCATTAACCAAGATGTCTACCAAGTGCTCAGCACTGAACTAGCTGCATTGAGGGAGGACAGTTCTTTCCTATACATTTCAAATCACATTTTGTAAACTAGACCAAGAATAGGCATTACTTGTGCATTTCCTCCTGTTGTTTCTGGAGTGCTAAAAGGAGCAGGTAGAGGCAATGATGCTATATTAGTTTAAAGGAGAAAATTTGTGGAAGACTCAAATGGACAAGAAGATTCTCGAAGGTTTCTTTGCCCGAGTCTCAGGGAGAGCTAGGGTTAGGCTAATTGGAGAGGCAGGTGTCAAAATAAATGTCGTCTTTGGGAACTTGTGTGGTCAGATGGTGGCAGTCCATTCCTGTTAGGAAGTGAGAGGACCCAAGTTCAAGTGGACTCAGTTTATGAGCCTTAAAGAAAACTGAAGTCATTGAATTTGTATCTCTGCAAAGAACAGACTGTTTTTTGTCATTGGAAGCGGAAATTCCTAATCTGGAGGGAAAAAAAAGTTTTAGAGGGAAAATTTTAGTCTGCTAAATTGAAAAAAGACAAGTTTCTCTGAAGCACTATGGACAGAAAGTAAATTTCAGTAGACTAAGAATGGAATGTATGGAGAAGAAAAATACTGAGATGGCATATGTTAGTCATCAGGAGAATATCTGGATTAGAGCCTTTGAGGAAGACAGAGCCATGGAGGTATGGAGTGTGTCAAGATTTAAATGAAAGCCTAATAGCAAGTTACTGTAATGTAAGCAACAAAAGAGGAAGGCATTAGCTTGAATTCTTAGCTAGATGAGATCTTTTTGGTTTGGCTTCCTTTCCTTTTTGTTTTTTTTCTCTCTAGAACTCGGAATGATTGAAAACATCTGGATAGGTAATGGTAATAGGTAATAGAGCACCAGTCCTAGAATCAGGAAGACCTGAGTTCAGATCTGGCCTCAGACATTTACTGGTTGTATGACTCTGATCTGCCACAGTTTCCTCAATTGTAAAATGGGGATAATAACAGCACTTAACCTCCCAGAGTTGTTGTAAGGATTAAATAAGATAATAATTGTAAAGTTCTTAGCACAATGCCTGCCACATAGTAAATCTTATATAAATGTTAATTATAATTATTATTAAAAACAGAGGGAAAGATTGAGTTGCAGAATGATGAGACTGGCATTGTGGAAATTCAGGTATACTGAGGATTTGGGCAACATCTTTTAAGTACTATCAATTGAGATCAGGCCTTAGAGGAAATAAGGTACAATTAGGAAGTAGTTGATGGTTTTTTGGTGTTTTTTTGTGAATTGTGGGTACTGGCAAGGGAATCAAGGTATCAGTAAGGAGGCAGAACAGAGAGAGAGTGAAATATCTAATCAATAAAAAGATGTTAGGATGGGAAATGGGGCCTCACAGTTTAAGATCTTTTGTCTGATGGATTGGTTATGGATTAGAAGGGTAAGTGACAGAGACAGTCTTGACGCATCTGATTTTTTTTTTTTTTTAGTGCTACACATTATAAATGTTGATTTCATTAAGGATGACAAGATAAAAAGTAATACTGATGCTGAAGTTACCTAGCAAGGCAAGAGAGATTCTTGGGAATGAGTATATTGGTGGCAAAGATGAAGGCTGAAAAAAAAAAAAAAAAGACCAAGCAAAGTGCTCTCTGTGCAAAGTCTTACTTTATTTGGTGGACAAAGCAAACAAGCCAGAGATCTGCAGATTTCCCCCGATGAAGCTGAGACCTTAATTGTCAACACTGACAGATTTTTAAAGACAAAAAGAGGAACTGACAGAGTGGGGAATAAAACTTAAAGGGGTCATGGATGGGTCATGGACAGGTCAGGATGCTTTACAGATTATTCTTGACATACTACCTCCCAATCCCCATTTCTGAGGAACCCCCAATTCCTCTTAGGGCTTGCTGCATTTCTACACAAAGCAATTTGATATAAAGAATAACCAATCACACCCTTATAGTAAGTAACATACACCCTTAAAATTATTACTCAGTCCTCTCTGGGGTCTAAATTCTTAATCTGGTTACATACACAGACTCTTGCCTGGGACTATATTCTTAGTACAAATATCACAGTTGCAAGGTATCAAACGAAAGGGATTCTTAATATGGTAATAAGGTATGAGAAGTTGGTAATTCCTTAGTAGTATGGATAGAGGGAAGAAGCAAACCTTGACATCACTTCTGTATAAGTCTTAGAGCTCCATCCGCCAGCTACAGTATAGAAGAATGGTTCCCAAACTTTTTTGGCCTACTGCCCCCTTTCCAGAAAAAATATGACTTAGCCCCATGGAAATTAAATTTTTTAAAAATTTAATAGCAATTAATAGGAAAGATAAAGGCACCTGTGGCCATCACCGCCTCCCTGGATCGCAGGAGCACCCACCAGGGGGTGGTGGCGCCCACTTTGGGAATCACTGGTATAGAACATCAGGCTACATGTTTTGTCTGACCTTGTGCTTCTTCTGTGTATGAGTGAGAATTCCAACCACACAACCTGAAGATACAACTGTAATCAGGGTAGCTAGAGAGTAAGAAAGACAGAGATTGGGGGAGACAAGGAATGAGGCATAGCCTGAAACACATTGTGACCAATGAGAAAAGAAGAGAGAGAATGAATAGTAGATGTAACAAGGGAGCCAGAGTGGCCTAGAATGAGGAGGCACAGAGTGACTATAGCACCCTCTTTTTATTTTCCGGAGGTCACTCACCATAGTTTAGGGTCAGTTTCTCCCCCCAGCAATAATGTCCATTTGGGGGCCTTTTTTTAATCACATGATACTGTCTGTAAAGGTTCTGCTGTTCTTCTTTCCAGCAAAAAGTCAGTGAGGAGGATGTTTTGCTCAATCTTCCTTTACCTAATTAAATTCTCTAATTACTCTGATTTGGCTTCTTGAAATCAGCATGCCCACATTTTCCCCCAAAGCCTGGGCCCTGGATAGGATTCATCTGAGTGTCAGGCCCAAGCTTGTTCCTGGCCCCCTATACAAAATACCCAAGAATGCCCTTTAACCCAATTAGTATCCTCTCTTGTACACATGACTCAAAGTTGGGATTAAGGCTGATGGTTTTCCAGATTATTGACTCCATCAAGAGAATGATGCTATCTGTGGCTTGTCATTGGATTTCTTTAAGTGACAAGTTGTTCTGGTAGAGAATTTCTTCAGAGGACTTTTATCCCCAGGTATTCTGGTGGACGTAGGCAGTTCAGGTCTGTTTGTCTCTGTCCCTTCACAAGAAGTATGTGGATTGTACAGGGAGCTTGGTGGATTACAATGGATCATGTTCCCAAGGGAGGGTGGAATTGAAAATTGTTACTCCACTTTATTTTGAAGTATTTTATTAAGACTTAATCAAGTCACACTTTATTAATGATCAAGTTGCTATGTATTAGTTACTCTTTCTTAGTCTGTGAACTTGAATTCTCTCTGAATTTAAGCTGCAAGCTCCCTATTTGTAACCCAAGCCACCATCCACCGATGAAGTAATCATATTGTATTGCTATCTAAGCCATCCTCATTATTAACCTGTTAAGGCCTTAAATCTGTTTTCTCTATCTCCAACTGTCAGTTAGTCAAAAAACTGTCAGTCTCAGAGAGACCGAGACTGCTCCTCCTCTCCAGGGACCCCAGAAAGCAAAGCCCCTTTCCAGTTGCTCACAACTCACTGATCACCTGTCAGCCACGCACTCTCCTAACCGTCATCAGCTGACAGCCTGCAACGGACACCCTCTCAGCAGGGGGCTCTGACCGAGAAATCTTTCTGCTCCCGTGCCTCTTTCTGAGACAGAGGGAGAGATTAAGAAAACTCTTCTAACATACCTCTTCTTTATTTTAATAACCACAAGGACAAACACCTTGACCCCGAGTTTTAGTTTTCCTGTCCTGGGTTTTTTCCACTCACAAAATTCCAATTCAATCCAAAATCAATAGCTTGCGCTCTCAGAAGGTGTCAACCCAACTATAAGATCCATGTTCTTCCTTAGAAAATGCCAACTGTGGGATTTTTCGAGAGGATGTTGATCCAGGTGTTAGGCCACCTGATAATTATCTGATGTAATTTGTAGTTAGAAATGAGATACACCTCTGTGGCCCAAGATTGTATAAGCTGATGAGCTCCTCTCTCCTGACTTTAAGAGAGCTACCTTGGATGTCAGATGCATCCTTGGTTACTCAGGAGCCTTGAATCCTATTTATTGGCAATTGCTAGCTTTGCTAATAAATCGAATGTGCTTGGAACTTTATTGCCTCAGTTTCTCTTTATCACTACAGTTGGTGATCCAGATGGGACCCGAGTAAGGGCCTCCAGCCCCCGGGACTGCCTCTCAGAAGAACTCTTCTCAAAAGACTGCCCCGGAGGACGGACTCCCCCTCGGGCCTAACCCAAATTCTTCTGAGGCAAGGTAAGCTCCTAAATGGGAGATCCTTATCAACAGAATGGAAGTTTTTTGTCTTATGTAGAGCAATCTTTGGTGCAGGTAGAACAATCCCTGTTGCAGATAGAGCAGTCTCTCCTGCATGAAGGGGAAGAAGAATTTCTTCTTCAGAAAGCAAAGGAATCCCTCTTACAGATAGAGCAGTTTCTCCTGCACCTAGGAAAGTCGTTGGGACACTTAGACAATTATTATACAAATGGAGTTAAATTGGCAGTAAGGCAGACCTTGAAATGATTTCCTTCCAGAAAATTGTGTATATTAATTTTGAATAAAGCTTACAGATTTGAAACAAATCTCTCAGGAAAAGAAGTGAAGTTAGAAGCCAAATTTGTAACATCGGGAACTTCCTTTTTTGGTTCCATTTGGCCAAAGTAAAATAGCTTTTCAGCTGATAAAATTCTTTCAGCTTAAATTCATCATGCAGACAGTTCTGATTTTACAGAAGTGGACCACCATCCCTTAGATCTTTACATAAAGTGATTTTATATAATGCGAATGAGGTGAGAGTTTATTCCTATCCACCCATTTCACTTAGCCTAAAGGCATATGCAGAATGATACCTGTATGCACGTAATAAATCATACTAAAATATAGACATTTAAACATAGTCTATGATAATAAACAATTATGAATTGAAAGGTAAAGTTAATGATAAAGAATGCACAGTACTATATAATAAAGCTAATGGAGATATATAGTTTGTTACTCCTTTCCTACCCACTGCACCAAGCCTTTACCACTGGTGGTTGGTTAAAATGTCTCTCAGAATTCTTCCCCTAATGTCAAATTTGCATAATGAAAATATACAGAAAGCAAGAACTGTCTGTATTTAATTGCTACAAATAAAGCCAGTCCCTGGGTCCCCCTTATACTGTTAGACCCTGGGCATAAACTGGCTACCGATCTTGGCACTACAAATGGTAACAGCACTACAAATGGTAGCGGCCATCCTGAAACTCACTTGAACATGGTGCTGGGATAGCTGTCTTGATAGCAAGGGCTACCAGTTAGAATGTCGTGGACTTCCAGAAGGGACTCGCAGTTAGAAATTCCTGGGTTTGCCATAGATCCATGAGCCAAGGAGGAAGTCAGTGATTAAGGCCCTGAAGGCAAGCTGCACCTGCTTAGCCAGGGAAACTGAGCCATAGTAGAGAGCAAGGGACAACTGCCTTGGACAATTCACATGACCCCTTGGACTGGGACTCCTTGGGAATAAACTCCTTGCTGGGGGGTTTCCTCTCTCTCTGAAGGGAGATCCTAGGAACTGTATCTCTATATAATTACACAAGTCATCTTCATTAGAAATTAGACTGCAAAGATTCATGAAGCGCTATGAAGTTATAAAATTTCCAGATAACTTGGCCAAAGGAGAAAAGTACAGTAGCTTGAGACAAATGTCTGTTCAAAGAATCCTTGCATTCCTGCTCTTGACTGGAGTGAGAGGAAGACACCCCACAGAAGTCTACTAGTCTTCCTCAGGCACTCCACTTGGGGTCATTCATGGCTGTAGCAGCCAGGATTCTCCTTTAATACTCCTTTATGGGGAACAGTAGGGACAGAATTAGTGTTTCCCAGGGAACCCTTAAATCCTGGGGTCAAAGCAAGTTACTGGTATAGCCAGGAATGGTAAAGACATCTGCTGCTAAATTATGTGAACCCCATTCCAAGATTGCTAGAAATTCAGTTGAACTCTTTTGGCCTAGAACTGGCATCTTAGATTATCGCATATTACAAAACTCGAGATTGACCATTGAAAAATCTCACTCAGATCAAATGAATTATTGATTAATTATTAGTCTTACTGGGTGACTGTCAGTGATAGACTATGCCCAGCTACACCCGTAGTGAGGAAGTATGGCACTTCCCCCCCCCCACTTTTACAGGAAGCAGGAGTCAATTGGGTAATCCTATGACTTCTCAGGAGGGACTCCTTTATACCAGAGAACTGTCATGAAATATCCTGCCTGTCTTGTCATCTGTGTTTTTATGTCCAGGTAAATTAAACCTGTGAACGGGAGAACTTCATCCCTATCAAATTAATTATTGATTCTACAGTTCGAATTCAAAAGGGAATTATTTAAAATAGCGGTCTTAAATTATGTAATGACCAGTCTTAAAATTTAGTAAAATCTCGATAAGTTTCTGATCTGGTCCAAAGAAGGGACTTTCAGTTATTAAAGACTTTGTGATTACAGTCAGTAAAACCATGCTTGCTGACTTTTTGGTTAAACTAAAAGAGGGAAATAACATTGCTGGCAAGTACATCTATTTGTTTTTCTGTGTTTTTGTCTTGATAATTAAACTAACTCTTTTTCTACAGTCTGATCATCCAAAAGGAGAATGATATAGAGAACAAACACTTTCTACAGAACTTTGAAAAGCCCTCAAAAGGAAAGTTTCTCTCTCTGCCTTTCTGGCTCCAGCCAACCTCAGGGAGGCAGACAAGAGAAGGGAGGACTTTTTCCCCCCCCAATCTGCAGGAATTTGTGGCATTATATACTAATTAGAGACGAAAATTATTTTTCTTTATTATAATTTTCCAAACTGGTTAAAATGTTTCTGTAAATTTTGCTTATATCACTCTTTCTCTGGAGAGTGACCAATTTATTGATTAGAGAAAAGAAAACTGCAGCTAGTGAATCCCAAAGTGCTTGCAGTTTGACCATGGAGAGAAGAAAAGTTGTTTTAAAATGAGGAAGCAACTGAAAAGTAAGTAAAATTTAAATGTTCTTCCCTGAGTGATACAACAGAAATCTATTAGGATAATTAGAAATACTGTGAATCTATAATAAATACTGAAATGATATTCTAGAGTTACTCAGGGTAGAATTAAAGGAGTTAATGGAGTACTGAGATTACAAAAGACCAAATTAAAAGGCATAGGTATCTTACAAATATTAATATAAAATTTGAAGTTTTGAGAAAGCAAAACAAAATTTGCAAATTATTTCAGGCCGTTCTTGCCTAATTGTCTTCAGTTTTGAAACAAACAGACATTTTATGAGATAAAATTAGGAAGCTTACAATTTAAAACAAATTTTCATCATTTGGAGGTTAATTTGCAAAGTATAAAGAATTTGAAAATTCATAACACAAATTCCGGTACTCTAAAGGAAAGGATAGATTAGATTTTAAAAAATCAATATGGCTTTTTTAGCAATTTGAAAGGAAATAGAGAAAATGTTACACGTGGAAGCATTGAGAGATTTATGGTCTTCATCAGACAGAGATTAATTTTTTTAACCCTTCCCTTCTGTTTTAGAATCAATACCAATTGCACTAACTGTTTGATTCCAAGGCAGAAGATTGGTAAGGGCAAAGGAGTGGGTTTAAGTGACTTGTCATGGGCCATATCGGTAGGAGGTGTCTGAGGCCGAATTTGAACCCAGTGCCTCCCATCTCCAGGTCTGGCTCTCTCTCCACGGAGCCATTTAGGTGCCTCACAGATTAATTCTTGAAGCCAAAATCGTGAGGGCAGATACTTCATAATCAAAGAATTGTTCTAATACTAATCACTGTTGAACATTTGGTAATGAGGCAGATTTAATTGGCTCAGAGAAAATTACAATCTGCTTCACTATCAAGGAGCTAGTGAAATTGATGTGTTTTTTTAACATCAGAGAATTTGTATAAATGTTCTAGTGTACACCATAAAAGAGAATGTTGTTTATTTTACATTGAATTGTTTTGCTCGATTCTCAGCAATTATTGTCTCACTATCACTTTTTAGTTTGTGTGGTTATATATATATATATATCTAAAGCAATTAGTTTTGTAAAATTAAAGCATAAGCTTCCCGAAATCAATGGGCTCTAGGAAAATTGAGAGTTAAATATTATTATTGGGGATTATAATCTAGATTTGTTCTGGCCAAAGTTTTGTACTGAAACGAAATTATAGTTGTGGTATGTCAGTGAATTTCATAGCAAATAAACTTACTGAATCCAATATCCCATACAAATGCATGATTCAAATAAATCCAAATTAAAATCCAGCTTCAGGAATTTATTAGTTATGTGACTTTAGATGAATTGCTTACTTTACCTCAGTTTTCTTTTTATGAATAAATAGTAACACCCTCCCTTCCCCCATGGTAGTTGGAAAAATAAAATGATTGTAAAGTACTTGGCATGGTGTGCATTATCTCTGTGTTGGCTATTGCCGTTGTGTCATAACATGCTGTAATTTGACTTGAGATAAAAACTCATTGTGTTGTTTAGGCTTCTGTTTTTTGTATATTGTGAAATTTGTATATCAGAAATATAATTAAAAAGGGGAATTCTCTTTTCGTCAACTCTGCTTTTAAATATATGCCGTTATGTAAATTTTTCTCAAGTATTGTGACATGCACATAGAGAAACCTCTTCCCTATTGAGCTGTTAAGATGAATGTGGTAATAACAGTGTTTGAAAATTGTATGAATGAGGTACTTTTTACTCCGAAGTGTAATATTATTATAATTTAATGAGAAGTGTGAGACCCTTCAAGCCAGAGCCATGATCGGAATTTGTAACTGTGTTTGAGTAAAGTTAGTGTATCTTGTAGACCACTCTGTCTGCTACACTGTGAGAGATCTTAGTGTTGTACATGTCTAAGACAGTGACTGTTAACTTTTAATTGCCTGAATTGATGTCATTTGACGATTAAATTAGTTTTGTATCTTATAAATGGGACTACTAAAAAATAGCATAAATATTCAATGAGTTATATTTGCCTTTAAACAAGATAATCATGGTAACTTGCTGTTTGAATAGTGAAGTCCTAAGAGTTTATCAACCCTACTCCCTTATCTATATCTAAATAGAGAGTTATATACTAAATATTAAAATATATCACTTATTGTGATGAATTTTTTCCTCTAGCCACTATATTGAATATAGGACACTTTATCTATTAATGGATACTATATGATTTATAACCAATACTGTTGATTAAAACACACACATAAAACAGAATACTTATATCCTGCCCTAATATATACTTCATAGTTTTGCTATTTAAGGTAAAATCTTTTGGGACTTTAATTTGATATAGTTCTGAGTTTGATTTCAGGTATGCTATTAAGATCACAAACCTAACAATCCACCATTCTAAGGACTGCCATATTCTGCAGTCTGAGAACTGCTACAGGTGGATGTTTGCCTTTGGGAGAAAGTCAAGAGGACGACCTTGCAAAGGTGAAGGTAGGATCCTCTTGACTTGGTTTCCCATCAAACTACTTCCTTTCTGAACAGGAAATTTTCCCACCTGGATAATTTTGAGCCTAGCTTTTGGTAGCCTTTGAATAATGTGGACCTTTGGCCTGATTGGCTATTAACTATTGCTCTGGCCTGGAATCAAAATAGAACTTTTCCCCTTGTTATAACATCCCAATATCATAACCATGTCCCTCCTTTACCTTTCATTGCAAATTTCTGTAACAAGTGCTTGGAGTGAAACACTTCAGCTTATAAAATGGAACCATAGTCTAGAGATTTATGGCAGGTAATCAGTTATTAGTAGTAAAACATCTGAATTATATAAATATGATTCAAATCTGGCTTGTAGTTATATTCATGTATAGACTATAAGAATTATATCCTCATAAGGGGGAAATAAGAGGGAGATGTGACAAAGATAGTTTTCAAAATTGCATTAAGGACTTCAACATGTAATCTTGCATTGACAAATTATATCCATAATTGTGAAGTGGGTGTAGTTATTTTTGTAATTCAAGTATTTATCTTACAGTACTAAAAGAACAACTCACTTTCCAATTCAGGCCCTTGTGGAGTCTTTGTAAGATCATATAAAAGGTTTAAGTAAAGGTAGAAAACAGAGTGGTATGTAGCAACTGAAATCTCTGAAGTTTCAGGTGAATTATGGGTTCTTAATTTGATGTCCTTGTGGCTCCATTGTTAATCAAATCAGAACCATAAGACTTGGGCAGATTTTTCACCATATGAACTAGAAATTGTGTTGAGATTGTATTAAGACTTCCTACATGCTCTTGGCATCTGAGAAGCAGATCTGGAAAGATAAGCAACGTCTGTGGCCTCTTATATCCAAACTGAAAGCACTACACAACTCGGGACTGCACCACAACTTTATCTTTGGACTTTTTCATATGCATCAAGAATTTCCAGTGACTCAGTGGAACTACTTTGTCAACACCCTCATTTCTCTTTCCCCCCATGCGCCACTGCCTCTGTACCAAAGGGGAATGCCCCCTGAACATTTCTGTCAATGCGCCAGCCCTCAGTGGTAAGGCTTTAGCCTATAGAACATCCCCCTAATTTTAAATTCTGGCACTGTCATTAGTTCTAGCACTGTTACCCATATCCCTCTCTCATGAAAACTGGATAATGAATAATTCTGGTGTTTGACTTTTTATAGTCGTGTATGACATTTGCTTCTTGGACCTATGGGGTGTTGGGTCTGTCACCAGCTCTACCAAAGCACCCCCAAATAATGGGCGCCTATTCCTGTCCAGCTTTGCAGTTTTTAGGGATAGGTTCCCCTCACTTGCTGCTAATTCATTGTGAAATGATCCCTATTCTTGGGTTTCTTAAATGTGTTCCTGACTAGGAGGTGAGGGCATACATGCCCTGGCCTCATAGTTTTCTTCTGGCCCTCTGTAAAATATATTACATGTTCTACTAGTGTGTTCTCTTGGGGTGATTTTGCAGAGACAGTTTTTTTGTTTTTTTGTTGTTTTTTTTGTCATTATTGCTTTCTGTATTTCATGATGTTTATGTGAATCTCCCCTCTCAAATTGACTTCATATACCCCAGTGTTAAGGGATGCTGATCATATCTAATTATATTGATGTAGTTTGTGGAAAGCGATTCATGGGAAACATGTCTTCCTAGAATCAAAGGGGGTTATTGTGAAATTGTAAATTGATACCCTTCTTTATTTTGTATTGTTTTATTGATTTATTTAATTTACTATGTGTTAATGATCACATTGCTGTGTATTAGTCATTCTTTCTTAATATGTGAACTTGAATTTTCTCTGAATTTAAGATTACCAGCTGCAAGCTTCTAATTGTAACCCAAGCCACCCTCCATCAACATCATGTTATACATTGTTATCATGTTATACATTGCTGGCTAAGCCATCCTCTTATCGTTTCTTCATGTACACTTTAATATCCATGAGGGTATTAAGTTATTTGACACTGTTCTACAATCTTCCTAGCAACCAAGAAAACTCTTGAGTATTACTTCCCCTTTCCTGGGTATTTTCTACTCACAAAAATTCTAATTCAATCCAAAATCAGAAAGTGCCAACCATGGGACTGTTCAGAAGTTAGGCCACTTGGTGACGATCTGATGTAATTTGTGGTTATGAACTTTATTATTATTATTATTATTATTATGAATCATTCAAAAGTGAGATACACCTGTGTTGCCCAAGACTGTGTTGGCTGAGCTGATCAGTTCTTCTACTGACTCTAAAATAGCTGCCTTGACTGTCAGATGTAACCTTAACAATTGAGGACCTTGGATCCCATTTATTGGCAATTGCTAACTTTGCTAATAAATTGAATATGCTCTTAACTTTATTGCTTCAGTTTCTCTTTATTGCAGATTTTTGTCACAACAGAGGCAAAGAAGACTTTATATTGGCCCAGGAAGCTGCTGAATCTGAAAGATTTCTTCTGATCTCTGGTCAAATTTGGGTCTTCTTTTCCTTGAACAATGAGTATCAAATATTTGGGGATTTGATTGATTGATTATCAATTAATTTTGCTGAGCTGTATTTTTTCTGTTTATTCATTGTTCCATGGATGAGTTGTTGAGTTGGGGAGTGGATAGTAATATATTTGAAAAGAATAATAGAAATTTTTAAGAAGATGAAAGGTTAGGTTCCTTGGGGTTTTCAGAGCCCTTATTGAGGCACACAGTGACTTCAACAGTTTTATCACTAAGGGACAGCTGGGTGACACATTGGATGGAGTACTAGGCCTGGAGTTGGGAAGGTCTGGGTTCAGATCTGACATCAGCTTTCTACCTGTGTGACCCTGAGCAAATCACTACTCCATTTGTCTAGTTAGTCCTTGCTTACTGTTCTATTTTAAAGTTGTTACTAAGACAAAAAAGTAAGAGTTTTAAAAAAAAGTGCATTAGTAGACTTTTACCTTGAAATCTTTTCAGGCAGCCCTCTAAAGCCTACTTTCTTGCGGTTTTGATTCTTCCTGAATTCTTGGTATATCTATTTTCTATAATTTCTGTTATCATGACAGCATCTGGAGTTTTCTTTATTAATGCCTTTGGCTTTGGAAATGTAGCATCAGTTTAATTAATAGTTTTACGTTTTCTAAAAGGGTAAGACATAAACAAATCAAATTGTACAGCCATGTTCTCTAGAAGTTTTTCAGGTTCCAAACTAAGTGAATTTTGTGATTAATAGAACCCTGCTCTAAGATAATGCTAGAGTCTAATAGGAAGTCAAACACATGGTTAATCCTCAATGAATTATTTCATTGATCATTTATTTGATAATTGTTCATTCTCTCTCTCTCTCTCTCTCTCTCTCTCTCTCCTTTCCTCTCTCCCTCATAAAATTCCTCACCTCCTTTGAAACTAAATCAAATACTCCCTGTAGAATATACGCTTCCCCAGCCATCTGTAACTGCTAATGCCTCTGTGTATTTATTTTGCACATACTTAGGTGTATCTAGGTAATTCTTCCTAAAATAGACTCTGTCTCCACCTCCAGGGATACCACCGAAAATTCCTGTACTAGTGAGAGAAGTAACTCTTTTCCTTCAGGTCTTTGTATTCCTACTGCCTGGGTACATAGTTGCTAATAAATGCCTGTTGATTGATCAAATGTGGCTCTGCTCTCACGAACACAGCAAATGCCAAATATATACACGATAAAGAAAAACTCATTTCCCTAGGAGTAGGATGGGATACTGGTTCAAAATAGTTGTCTTACCAAAGGTATTCTTGGTCTGAGTCTTGAAAGAAGCTAGGAAATTTGTAAAGCATAGGTGATGTATACTCCAGACCCTCCCTTCCCTCTCCCCTGTACACACACACACACACACACATACATACATACACACATACACGGCTAACTTCTGGCTTCCCCCAAAGTCCATATATATGAGAAATCCTGGATAAAGAAAAATGTGTTGATGTTTCAGGAATCAGTGACCTTCAAGGATGTGGCTGTGGAATTCACTCCAGAGGAGTGGAAACAACTGGACTCTGCTCAAAGGAACTTGTTCAGGGATGTGATGCTGGAGAACTATAGGAACCTTGTCTCTCTGGGTAAAGACAGCTTTTTTGAATCCAAATTTGCTTAGGGTGCCTTCACATTCTCATTTACTGGAGATTTTGTGGGGTCTCCAGTGCTCAGCTGGCTTGGTGAGCAGGGATATTCTAGACATTATGTTATGGGGCCCATAAGATCCCAAATTTAGAGTTGGTAGAGATAACCCTAGGGATCATTTAGTACAAAATTCTTATTTTATAGATGAAGAAACTGGGACCCAGAGAGACTATTCAAAGCACTTTCCTATTTCTTTCCCCTGAGCAGGGCTTGCTGTTAACAAGCCAGGTATTATCTTCCATTTGGAGAGAGGAGGACCACCATGGATTCCCAAGAGATCAGTCCTAGGAGGCATCTTTCCAGGTGGGTGATTGAAAACCAGATAGATGAGAGTCACTGCAAAGAATAGCTACTGTCTTCTGGTCATTCAAGAGCATATGTTCATATTTGACCAAGTTCTCTCCTCAAAATTTCCCAAGCCCAAGGAGGAAACTTACCATGGATCAGTTTTAGTATTTTAATGTACATATGTTTGCATATCAACAGACTAGTTTCCTCTGGATCATAGAATATAATCTCAGAATTGGAAGTGAACATTTAAAGAAAATCCAGTCTACATCACAGCTGCCAAGTGTTCGGTTTTTACATAAATACCTTCAGTGAAGTAGAACCCTTCACTTCCCATGGCACCCCCATTTGCCCTATTTTTAGAAAGCTGTCTTAGTATGTTTTTCCTGTCATCAAGTATAGATTTGTTATTTTACATCTCCCATGTAAAGTTTATTTTTTTAAACCAAAACCAAGATATATTTATCCCTAGGAAGTCTCACATAGACTTTATGGAACACCAGGTAAAAAGTTGGTCTTCAAGAGAGGAAAACCTGGACTCAAGGTCCTCTTTTCTCCATGGTGCATAGGCCGCCTTGAGCAAGTCATTTTACCACTATATTCAAGCTGTTCTCTGAGAATATAAGAGTGGGTGCCTAACTATGCTATTTGGAGGAATTTTCTTGCCAAAAAATGAAATCATAAATATACTCCCCAAAGTTTAATCGCATTCAACATGATGTATAATTCTAGTCATTCTAAGTTGCTTTTCAGTCCAGATATGCATTCAGGGTACTTATTATTCAGCTTGCTTTCCCTCATTGGCCAATTTGTCTGTCTTCCATGTGTCCCTAATTGATAAAAGAAGTAGATAGCACATCACTATTTGTGGATCTTTGAGCACTTCACTGGGGAATTTCTCTATCTCCATGGACTCATGTTTGAATCCAACTATTCAGCTAGTTCCAAATATATCTACTTGAGTTACCACCTAACCATCATCTCATCTTTTACACAAGAATAGAATGAGAAACTGATATTCATTTGATTTACCAATTTAATGATGAAAAAAGAAATAAATTTGTTCAAGCCGTTCTTGATGATGGAATTTTGGCTTGCCTTTTGTGATCACTGCTTTCTTTTCTAAATTTTCACTAACCATCCATTTATAATGCTTTAGAATTCTCTAGGATTGAAGATCAGATTCATTGGCTTGTAGATTTTAGACTCCATTCTCATTTCTTTTGAAAATCAGTTAATATTTGTTATTGTCCATTGAAGTGATAATAATAGTACTGGACATTTATAAACTACTTTAAAGTTTATAAAATACATTATATACATTTTCCCCCTTAGGCTCAAAGCCTCATAGCCTTGTGATGTAGGTAGTAAAGTTTGGTTATTTTTATGCATTCTCATTAGTCCTTTTAAATAGCTCCTTTTGTCCTCTATGTTGAAATTATCCTTCTTTATATCTTCAGAATCTTAACCTTTGGGGGCAACTGGTTGGCTCAGTGGATTGAGAGCCAGGTCTAGAGACGGGAGGTCCTAGGTTCAAATCCAGCCTCAGACACTTCCTAGCTGTGTGACCCTGTGCAAGTCACTTGACTCCCATTGCCTAGCCCTTACCACTCTTCTGCCTTGGAACCAAAACAGTATTAATTCCAAGATGGAAGGTAAGGGTTTAAAAAAAAAAGAATCTTAGCCTTTGATATTTTCTCATCCTTCCTTTACTTGTTTTATATCAAAGGGAAGACTGGTCTCTTAACTATTATTTTGTTTGACCCCTTTATATTTTGCTATTCCCAAATCAAGGTATATGTCAAGACCATTGCCCACTTTTTTCTCCTTTTCCTATCATAATTTCTTTTTTCTTTTTAAAGTGTCTTCCTTACAAATTTTCATTTTTCCAAATTGTTTTTTCCTTCGTACCTCACTACCTCAGTGGAAGAGAGAGAACCCTTGAAAGAAATATGCACAGTCGAGCAAAATAAATTGCTATATTGGCTATGTAAGACTATATCTATCTTATTCTGCATCTTGAGTCTATTACCTCTGTTGGGAGGTTGATAACACTCTTTTTTCTTAACCATTACCTTTTTGTCTTAGAAGTAATACTAAGTGTTGATTCGAAGGTATATAAGTGCCCAGTGGTAAGGGCTAGACAATCAGAGTTAAGTGATTTACTCAAGGTCACATAGCGAGGAAGTATCTGAAGCAAGATTTGAACCCAGGTCCTCCCAACTTCAGGCCTGGTGCTCTGTCCCCTGAGCCAACTAGTTGCCCCTGGTAGCACTCTTCATTCTAATTGGTCATTGCATTAATCAGAGTTCTTGAGCCTTCTAAAATTGTTTGTCTTTAGGTGGTATTATTATTCCCATTTTGGAGTTGAGGAAACTGAGGCAAACAGTTTGACTTGCTCAGGGTCACACAGCTAATAGGTGTCTGAGGTGGGATAGGAAGTCAGGTCTTCCTGAGTGCAATTCCAGTACTCTCATCCTGTGCTATCCAATTTCCTAATGTGGGCTCAAGCAGCAGTGAGGGGCTTAGCTTCAAGAGCAAGATGTTGAAAGTCTTGCTCTGCACTTCCTTCCCCCAAACCACTGTGCTATTGACCTCAATTCTGAATATACCAGATGTGGAAAGCTGCAGAAGGCAGGCAGAATGGCGAGGAGGCTTGAGCTCATGCCATACGAGTATTAGTTAAAGCGAACGAGGCTGGGTAACCTCAAGAAGAGGGGGCTCAGGGTGTACATCAGAGCTGTCTTCTAGTACCTGAAACGTTCTCACAGGAAAGATAGACTGCTCCTCTTTGGCCTCAGAGAACAGACCCAGGAGCAAGGAGTGAGACGTTGCAAAAGGCAAACGTCAGCTTCATGTCGGAAAATAAAGACAAAAAACTTACAGAACTCCCCAAGATTTGGGATGAGCAGCTTCAGGAGGATGTTGTTTCCTCTCACTGAAGATTGGGTGACTGCTTATCAGATGAGCCAAAGTGAGGATTCTCTGGGAGGGTCTTCACTGAATTAGATGATGGCCATATCTCTTCTGACTGAAGTTTTTGTGATTATCTGTCATGCCAGAGTGACGGAGCAGTAGACAGAGCACAAAGGCATGGAGTAGGCATCAGAAGTATCTGAGAGGAGTGCATTTTTCTGGTAGCTTTGTCTTTATGCTTCCCACCCTGGTTTAATCGCCTGTTCTTGGACATGTTCTTTCTTGTACCCAGGGACCTTGGCTCTGCTGCATCAGTACCTTTATGGGAACAAAAGCACAATATTGCCCTCTGCTGCTCCAGAGAGTTAGCGCATTCTCTTTCATGTGACCATATGGTTTTCCTATCTCTTGCCAAGCTTTCCATAACCTCAACATATTTACTTTGATCCCCAGACATGGAATCACCTTTCCAACTGTCTCCCTGGACACATTATAAGCAGTCCCTATCCCTCTTAAAATATGGTTCCCCAAACTGAGCATTAAACTCTAAATGTGGCTTAACCAGGACAGAGTACAGTAATCTTTTACATTTCTGGAATATATACACAGAAAGATGTCTTTGTCTCCTCTCTCTTTCTGACTGACTCTGTGTGTGTGTGTGTGTGTGTGTGTGTGTGTGTGTGTGTGTGTGTGTGTATCTTTTTAATTGCCACAGCATAATATGACATAAGTTTCATTCAAATTAAACTTATAAACAGAGCTTGCTACCCAATCTTGTACTAATTCAGATGATCTTCTGAACCTAACTGTAGTGTTGATTCTGGTTCAGTTTTAGATTTTGTTTGTTTTTTTTGGAATAGCCTATTTTTCTAGTAGTGGAGACTTTTCAGACTTCTATTGCATTTTGCCACAAAGTGGCTCAGGGAACACAGCACAGGAAGAATGGAGCTCAAATCTGACCTGATTCTTACTAATTGTGTTAGCCTGGGTAAGTCATTTAACCTGTTTCCTAACTTGTGAAATGAGATAATCAAAACCTTGCAGGATTTTGTGAGGATCAAATGAGACAGTGTTTGTAAAGCACTTAGCACAGGACCTGGCACACAGTAGGCACTATATAAATGTTAGCTGTTATTGTTAGCTATCCACCCTATTCCTCCCATCCCCCAGCATCATATCATCTGTCAGATTGATAAACTTGTCTTCCATATATTCTTGCGTAGGAATAGGCTCAGGACCTGTGATTTTTATTTGTTCAGTGAAGTCTAGAATGAGCAAATTCCAACTACCAATTCAGGTTGACAGTTACTTGGAGCACTTAGAGATTACATGATTGGCCCCCGAGTTCTTGAATCACATAGCTAGTATGTATCAGAAGCAGGACTTGAATCCAAGTCTTCTTTGTTCTGAGATTGAGTTTGCTTTGAGCCGCTTAAAAACCTTGGAAGGTATCTGATAAATGTGTTGAATGGTAGAGTCCTAAAGCATTACACTGGAGAACTCCCATCACAATTCCCAGCTATTCCTCCCAAGACTTTTGTGTGGGGTAAGTTATCTTCAACAGTGACTACTTACTTATACTTTTGTCTGTCACAAATTTCTCTATCCTTTCTAAATAGTCAGCTTGGGAGATTTTGTCAAATGTTTTGCTGAAATTTGTGTAAATGATGACTTCACCAGCCAAGATATCATATTAATTTAAGACAAAGGATCTTTTTAAAAATAAGTTCAGAATATACTCATAATGGATTTTAGTAGTCAACATTTTCTTTTCTAACTACCTCAAGCACATAAGTTTTTGTATTATATAATTTTGATCAAGATTTGTATTTGGTTTAATAGATATAGTTTCCATAATTAGCTTATTTATTTTTACTGAAAATTTAGGCATCTTTCTAAAGATTATCAGCAGCAGTTCTTTATTGCAATGTACAGTTAATTTTTCTGCACTCTGAAATATAATTCAGTTGGTCTAGAATACCTGAAATGATTTAGACCAGTGATGGGCAAACTACGCCCGTGGTCCAGATGAGGCCCCCTGAAATGTTCTATCTGGCTGTGTGACATTATTCCTAATCTGATGAATACAACGAGTAGGATATGATACAATGAAACTTCGAAAGAGTTACCTTAGAAACAGACCGACAGATGAGCATTTCCTTTCCTTTGGCCCCCTCTTTAAAAAGTTTGCCCATCACTGATTTAGACCATCTAGGTTTAAATTTTAATCCCTCACATCTTTGCCTTCAGTTTGCCATTTAGTAAATAGCTTACTCTTTTTAGATTGTTGGTCATATTCTTTGATAGAAGACCCAGAATCTAAAGGTGATTGTAAAGCATTTTCCTGATTGCTTACAGAAAATACTGCCCATATTCACACTTTCACTCTTTCTTTCAGAGCACCTTAGTCCAGGGACTAGGTGTGCAACAACAGAGACAACTGCAGAGTTCCTCATTTCTGTGGGAGAGACATTCCAGAACCCTGGGAATGCCAAGTTTGCAGAAGTGTGGGAGTATAATAATAACTTAGAGCAACAGACTGGTGAGCATAAAAATTCACAGCCCCAGCAAGTGAAAGGCCCTCGCAGAAAAGCTTTCAAGTTTAATGCTCTAAGTAAAGCCTTTGGGAAAGCCTTTGGTCCAGAGTCAATTCTGGCTCCCCAACACAAAATTGATGTTGGGAGAGATCTGCAGAAATGTGATAAAAATGGAAAAAACTTAAAACAGTACTCAGATAAAAGTAAACTGAATGGAATCTCAGCTGAGAAAAAGTTCTATGAGTTTCATAAGTGCAGAAAGTCATTCCGTTGCCATTCAGACCTTATTCAACATTCAAAGAAAAAGCCTAAAAGAAAATTGCTAGGATGTGGAAAAGTGTTTAGCAGCAGCTCATCCTTTATGAATGATCCAATAATTCATGCTGCACAGAAACCCTTTCAGTATAATGAATGTGGGAAATCCTTTATCTGGTCTGAAGACCTAAGTGAATATAAGAAAAATCTCACTGGAAAAAACCCCTGTGAATATGGTGAATGTGGGAAGTCTGTTAGGTTGTGTGGAAACCTAACTAAACATCAGAGATGTCCAACAAGTGAAAAACCCTTTGAATGTAATGAATGTGGCAAATCTTTTGGGTGGCGTGGTGACCTTACTAAACATATGAGAATTCACACTGGAGAGAAACCCTTCGAATGTAACGAATGTGGGAAATCATTTAAACAGCCTGGACACCTTACTGGACATAAGAGACTTCATACTGAAGAGAAACCTTTTGAATGTAATGAATGTGGGAAATCCTTCAGGTGTTCTGTTTACCTTACAAAACATAAGATCATTCACACCAGTGAGAAACCTTTTGAATGTAACGAATGTGGGAAATCCTTTAGGTGTTCTGGATACCTTACTAAACATAAGAGAATTCATACGGGTGAAAAACCTTTTGAATGTAATGAATGTGGGAAATCCTTTCAACAGAGTGGTAATCTCACTGTGCATAAGAGGATTCATACTGGAGAGAAACCTTTTGAATGTAATGAATGTGGGAAATGCTTTAGGAGGAGTATAAAGCTTACTGCACACAAAAGAATTCATACAGGAGAGAAGCCCTTTGAATGTAGTGAATGTGGGAAAGCTTTTAGGTGGAGTGGAGACCTTGCCACCCATAAAAGAAGTCATACTGGAGAGAAACCTTTATAATGTAATGTGTATGGGGAATCCTTTAGATGGTATGGATACCAGACTGAGCATGAGAGTTTGTGCTAAAGAGAAATTCTTTAGATCTGATTATGTCCATAAGAGAGCTCATATTGGAAAGAAACTTTTTGAATGTGTAATGAATGTGGGCAATCCTGCAAGAGCATGAAAATCTTTCTAAACATGAGATTTTCTATTGCAGATAACATCCATATGCCACTAGTATGGGATATCTTTTCTTCAGCATGATTATCTTTTTGCACAAAAGGGAATTCATACTAGAGAGAATCCATTTGTGATAAATATGGAGAAATCTTTCAGGTTGTCTGGAGACCTTATTAAACATAAAAGCATTCACACTGTAGAGAAATGGCTTGGTAATCAGAAAACCTGGATTCACATTTCAACTCTAACTCATAACCTCTGTGACCTTGGATAAGTCCCTTCCTCTCACTGGGTCTCAGTTCTCATCAAGCTTGCTTCAATTCCTTTCCCTGCCCCCCCTATTAACTTTCTGTTCTAATTATACGTGGATTGATTTTGCTTATGCAAAAACTTCCATTTTATGTAATCAAATAACTTCTTTTCTCCTTTAGAATTGATTACCTTTAAAAAGTCATAGAATCTGAGAGTTAGAAGTGACCTCCACTGCCATATAGACCAAATTCTTAATTAGAATGAATTCCCCCTCCAGCATACCCTTTCCAAGTAGAGGGAACCCACCAACTCTTAAGGCCATTTCACTTTTGTGGAGCTCTAATTGTTGAAAGTCTTTTCCTGAGTTCAGACTTCCAATTTGTTGCCTCTATTTCTTCCCTCTGGGACCAGATATAAGTCTAATTTTTCCTCCTCATGAGGAATCCTTCAAATATTTGAAAACAACTATCCTACTCTCCGTATGCCCATTTCTTTCACCTGATTTTTACATCATGAGCTTAATGTGACCCATAACTCTACTAGTTGGTGCGATTTGGTGGAACAGTAGATAGAACTCTGGGTCTGGAGTCAAGAAGATTTGAGTTCAAATTCAGCCTCAGTCACTTCTTAGCTATGTGTGACCCTGGGCAAGTTACTTAACATCTGTCTGCCTTAGTTTCTTCAACTATAAAATAAAAATAATAGTAGCACTTATGTCCCAGAGTTGTTTGAGAATCAAATGAGGTAATATTTGTAAAGTGTTTAGTACAGCGCCTGACACATAGTGGGTATTTAATAAATGTTTATTCCCTTCCCTATTGCCTAGTTGCCTACTTCTGGATAGATCTACTTCATCAGTATTCTTAAATCCTCCTACTAAGAGCTGAACACAGTATCCCAGAGGTCTGAAAAAGGCAGAGTACACTAGAATCATCTCCCTATTACTGGAAATTATGCCTCTCTTTAATGCACTCCAAAGTAAGGTTACATTTTTTGGCTGCCATGCTACATCGAGCTTGCAGTCCCAATGAGACCCTTGATTATTTTTCATAACTTTTCTATTCATTCTTCTCCTACCATACACTAGTGAAGTTATAGAGTTTCTTTTTATCCAAATGTAGGATTTAAAATTTTTCCTTATTGAATTTCATCTTATTCTATGCAGCCTATTGCCTGAGCCTGTCAAGATTCTTTTTGAATTGATTTTATCCACTGGTATAACGATCTCTTTCAGCTTTGTCTTGTCTGCTCATTTGAAGCATTATACTAGCAGCTGTGTCTTTTCCCAAGTCATTGATTGATCTTTTGTCATATCTCTGTTTCTAGTTGTGAAAGGTATTTCCATCCATATTCCAATTTGTTTATAATGTGACCTTTTATATGCACCCCTAGTATCTATTTGAAACTTATTTTGGTATTTGGTGTCAGCTGTTGTACTAAGCCTGATTTCTGTCGCGACTCTCCACTTTTCCTAGCACTTTGTTTTGAATAGGGAATATTTACCCCATCATCCTTGTCATCTTTGGACTTACTGAATACTAAATGTTACTATGTTTGATTATTCCCATTTCTTTATTCCTCAGTCTTCCATTAATGAACTTTTCTGCATGCTGTTATAAGGAAGAGATAAGTTTAGGAGGAAGACATAGGTTTGCAGAGGACAGATGCATGAGACCAACAGGGAAAGATTCTGGAATGCTGCAAAGGATTAAGCTGAAACTCAGACTGTTGGGTCTGTCTCTCTCTGGATGTGAATCTGGAGGGAGGGGATGCCATGTCCTGAGGGTTTGATCTGTTATGATCATTGAGAGACTTGATGGAAATGATGAAATTTGTTAGGAAGAGTAAAGCAAAAAACCCTAGATGGTAGAGTAGCTTTAAACTTTGCTTTGGTATAAACAGGAAGTCAGATAATTCAACTAAACTTCCCATAGAATCCCCTCAACCAATCACAATATGGTTCTTCAGGAAGACTAGCCTCCTAGTATCAATTGATGTTTAACTGATATTATTAGAATTTCAATGATGATCAATAACGCATCTGACTATTAATATTGATTTTTTTTTTTATCCTGGGACTCCATTCTAGGAGCATAGGGCCACAACCAGTAGGCAGTGGGTCACACTGTCGCTCAGGGTCACCCAGCTGGGAAGTGTCTGAGCCCGGATTTGAACCTAGGACCTTTCGTCTCTAGGCCTGGCTCTCAATCCACTGAGCTAGCCCAGCTGCCCCTATTTAAGGTTGCAGTTTCTTTAGCAGATGTAGTTTTTACAGGGTGGGGTTGCTAGCCCCACGCCCAACCCTCCTCCTTTTTCATCCGGGCTAGGGACCGTCCTTGGCCCAGGAGTGGTAAGGGTGGGCAATAGGGGTCAAGTGACTTGCCCAAGGTCACACAGCTGGAAGTGTCCGAGGCCGGACTTGAACCTAGGACCTCCAGTCTCTAGGCCTGGCTCTCAATCCACTGAGCCACCCAGCTGCCCCATTAATATTGATGATGGTACTTAATCTCAACCTCAGAGTGTAAAGCTGGATCCCACTCTATCCCTTCAAATTCCCTAAAACTCCTTTGAAGCTGTCTTGTTGTCAGGCCAACCAACAAAGGTCAGTAACTAGTTTGAGTTTTATAAATAAAGATTTTACTTGACGTAATCAAACAACAAGGGGAACTGAGAGAAGGGAAGAGGGTTTTAGGAATCCCTAAATGAAGTATAAGCTTAACTCAAAGTATATAATCTAACAGCTTCAGAATGTTGATAGCTGAGCTGGGCCAGAAAGGCACACTGGCCTTATTTGGCCTGCTTTGGTGGACACTGCCTGCCTATAGACAAATTAAATTGCAGCTTGAATGATGATATTTAGATGGATAAATCTTCTTTGATAATTTGATGGATGCTGATAATTAACCCTAAAGTTCAGTAGTAACCCTGTAACTTTTAGGTATGCTGGTTGATACTTGGCTAGACAAATCAATTTTGCAGAAAAAGGTTTGACCCCAACTACCCTGGATCCCCAACTCCAGAATGAATCCCTGGGTCCAGGCTCTCCCTTATATAGGGCACAGTCCAAATGATGATTGGTCTCATGCCCTAGCATGGCATCAGGAATCTCCCAAGATTCCAAGTGTCCAACTGGAAACCCTGCCCAAAGGCATGGCTTCTTGCAAATCCTTACAAAACTTAACTTACAGATCCTATCCTTATTGCTGCCTGTGTTGCTGTCCTTCAGCCGTGTGTCCTGGAAGAAGATCCTAAAAACCTGTCATTAGTCTGTATCAACATTCAGCCATCAGTAAGCAGAGGTCTGAGCCCAGTTGGACTTAGGGCCTTTCCCTGGGGCCCTGCCTGATCTGTTATAGACCAGTATCTCTAGTAACAACCAAGAGAGAGTTTTAGTGCAGGATATCTAGAACACGGACTGGGTTTACAGATTAGCTAGGAAAAGGTGATGAATAGGAAATCAGATCACTGAAGACCCTTTGTGAGAAGGCTTTAGATACTGGGGTACTTAGCTAATAAAATTAGTGTCAGGGATTTTCCCCTTTCCCTCTTAACCTCTCCCTTTGGAAATAAACTATACCTTTTATTTACTGTGACTTTGATTATCTGTGTGCTGGTCCTAGACCAGGCTTTGAGCTGGTCAGGGCTGTCTGTTAGGCCTTTTCACCCACAGTATGTAAACTTAATATTAGCCCAAAGTAATTCATTTAATCCCATCTAATCCCATCTCCCAAATACTCCTATTATAGTTTGGCTAAGCCAGATAGTGTGAACCTTGTAAAATCAAAGGCTTTGGTTTTAAACTTACTGTGGATCTTTGTTGTCAGTTGAGGCTTGCGGGAAGGTTTGAATCCTGTTGGGAGTACTTTGGTGAAGCCAGTTGGGAAGGGCCAACAGCTTTGAACCTTTACCAGACTGACAGTGGAATTTTAAGGCTAAACTGCTGGAGGAGCTGTCACTCAAGCCAGCAGCCTAGTAGAACTTTGGCAGCATTTTTTTTTCTCTGAGACATTTTGAAATATCAAAGTGGCTGGGAATTTTAGAGCCTCTATACTTCACAATATTGTTTCCAGGGCATTCCTGTTAGCTAGTATGGTTACATGGTTGTTAGAGGCTGCATATGCCAACTTATTGTTGGTACCATACTTTCTCCTGGTGGTCATCCCAGGGTACTGTTATGTTTTGGGTTGGCATGTGATGTCACCGATTATGCAAATTACTTTAAGAAGTATGTGTTCTTATATAGCTATAGGATTGGTTATTTTTGGATGTCTTTACAAATTTAAGTGGATTCTACTGGCTGTTGTTTATAGCTATTGTTTGTATGGTGTTTAGAGATCCTGAATTAAAGCAAATGGTTTTATTAGCAAGCTAAATTGGATGAAATGAAACAATGTTATTGTGGTGTTCTTGATCACAGCAATGTTAATGCAAGTGGTCAGCAAGCAGAGGGAGGTGCTGAAACATCCAAAAATTTCTCTAGGCTTGATAGAGAAACTGAGGCATTGAACAATAAAGCTGCTTCATTGTTTCCTTTGTGTGATTTGGCCTACTTAACACCAGATATAGGGGTTATGCATCTACAAACAAAAGCAGTTTTCATTAGCTGATTTGAATTCGATTAAATGGAGAACACCTTGTTTTTTTGATGAGCCTCATGAAGTTATTAAGGAATTTAAGCATGCTGTTAAAATTTTATTTTTATTTTATTTTTATTTATTTTTATTTTAAGCCCTTAACTTCTGTGTATTGGCTCATAGGCGGAAGAGTGGTAAGGGTGGGCAATAGGGGTCAAGTGACTTGCCCAGGGTCACACAGCTGGGAAGTGTCTGAGACTGGATTTGAACCTAGGACCTCCTGTCTCTAGACCTGACTCTTAATCCACTGAGCTACCCAGCTGCCCCCTGTTAAAATTTTTGATCCTGATTTTGCTGAGTTTTCATTATTAATGGAAGAATTGCTTAGTAGGAGGGAAAGAGAGAAGTTCGTAGAGGAGACACATAGAAATCCTGCTTTAACCTCATGATCTGTTAATTTCCAAGAACTTGAACTGAATTTAGTAGAGAATTATAGATTTTTGAGTCAAGCTAGAGAATCCATTTTGGAGGCTATGAAAGCCGATTCAAAGAGACCTAGCACCTGGTCTAAATTTGAAAGGATAAGACAGGAGGCTGGAGAATCACCTGCAACATTTTTAAACAGGTTAATGGATGCAGCTGAAATTCAATTGGGACTGGTTGTTTTATCTGAGGAAACTTGCTCATATTAGGAGATTATTTGTTAGGAATTCATGCAGTGTGGTAAAAAAAATGCTAAGAGTAATTGCCCTTATTGGAAAACATTGAGTTTAGAAGATCTAAGAAGGAAAGCTTGCTATGTCTACCTAGCAGATATAGATAAACATTCAGATGAGAAAGATGGAGCAATAGAAGATTTTAAAAAGCAGTTGCAGGAGGCTAATAGGAAAATCAAGGACAGTGAAATTAAAGTGATAAAGGCAGCTGCTTTAAGGTCCATGCAGCCTAAAACAGAGTTTGTGCCCAGACAGTGAAGGTCAGAGGCTCCAAGGTGTTACTTATGTTAGAGATTTTCAGTTTAAGGGACAATTCTCTAGACCAATGATGGGCAAACTACGGCCCGCAAGCCAGATGTGGCCCCCTGAAATGTTCTATCTGGTCGTGTGACATTATTCCTAATCTGATGAATACAATGAATAGTATACAATACAATGAAACTTTGAAAGAGTTGCCTTAGAAACAGATTGACAGATGAGCATTTCCTTTCCTTTGGCCCCCTCTTTAAAAAATTTGCCCATCACTGCTCTAGACAACTGAATAGAAATAATGGATTTAATGATGTCTAGAGACAAAATTCTTTTGGATGGCAAAATAATAATAACAACAGAAATAGATATTCTTTGTATCAAGGACAGGGTAATTCCAATGGTTGTACAAATGCTTGTTGTCAAGGAATGCAAGCTCCAGACTTGGCAACTATGTAGGACTGGATAAAATCAGGAGCCAGACCTAAGTTTAGTCAGGTGGTTGGATCTGGTTGCCAGAAGGAGGATCGGAAAAAAGGTGCATGTTCATTATGAAGGTATACCCAGAGTTCTCCAGTGCTGGGTAAATCATTTTAAAATGGGTTTATGGCTATAGATATTGGATGTGATGGGGATAATGTAAATGAATCAGTGAAAAATGTAGTTAAAACGAAAGGAAATGTAATTAATGTATGTGGGGAACAATAAAATTTTGATGTAATAATGTCTGAAAATTCTAAGGATTATATAATAATGGAAAATGATGGAGAATGTAAAGTGGATAAAGAAAATGTGAATGTGTGTGTGAACGGTGGAACTAATGTAGAAGTTGAGGGAACCAATGAGAGTAGTGTTAAATCTGGGGAATGTGATACAGATGTAAAATCCCAGCGAAGTCATGCAGTTCAAGCAGATGTGTGTTTGGATGGACAGGAGGTCCATCCATGCACTGATTCTGTTAGCTCTGGTGTTGGAAACATTCCAACCATCAAATAGCATGGAACCACATGTGTCTGTGACTATTGGAGACCAGATTTATTATCTTCTAGTTGACACAGGTGCAAGCAAATTGTGTTACAAACTTCTTAAAATTGTAGGGCTATTGGTACAATGGAAGTTGTGGGAGCTACAGGAAGACCACAAAGAGTAGCCAAATTGCAACCAAAGATAGTTTCTTTGGGACCATTCTCTGTAGAGCATGTTTTTCTCTGTATGCCAGGTTGTCCAATGAATCTCTTAGGAAGAGATCTTTTGTGTAAACTGAGGGCAGCAATCTTTTGTACTCCAACTGGAGAAGTTTCAATGCATCTTCCAGAAGAATCTTTGAAAGCCATTCCAATGCTTTTCTTAGATTCAGTGAATACAGAAGGGGAATCAGGTTCAGTTTATCCAGTACCTGATGACATCCCTGAAGATCTCTGGTCAAAGTCTTCTACAAATTTTGGATTTTTAAAATCTGCTACTCCAGTCAGGGTGAGGACTAAAGGAGGAACTGTGTTCTTCAATATCCCCTGACCAAGGAAGCAATTGAGGGAATTAGACCAATAATAGAATCCTTAATCCAACAAGAGATCATAATCCCTTGTTCTTAGAATTTAATACTCCTATTCCTATTAAAAAGCCAAAGTTGGATGAAAATGGCAGATCTGTGTATCGTTTTATTCAAGATTTATGGGCTGTCAATGATTATGTTATCAAAACTCATCCTGTTGTACCAAGTCCCGCTGCTATAATTTTTTCCATGCCAAGGCAGGCAAGATATTTCACTGTGGTAGACTTATGCTCAGCTTCTTTCTCTATTCCTATTCATGAGGATGCCCAAAATATCTTTGCTTTTACTTGGGAAAAGACACCGTGGATGTAGACTTATTTGCCTCAAGGTTTCTTGGACTCATTGAGTTAATTTTCACAAATTTTAAATAGAGACCTTAAGACTATAGCATTCAAGGAGAGCAAATTAGTGCATTTTGTGGATGATATTCTCCTTGCATCCCCATATGCCAAAGTGTGTGTTAAGAGATAGCAGAGTTCTTTTGTTGGAATTGTATAAGTGTAGGCATAAGATCTCCAAGGCAAAATTACAGTGGGTTTTGCCTAGAGTGCAATATCTAGGTTTTGTGTTATCAGAGGGTTCAAGGAGCATCACTCAGAAAGAATAGCTGATATCCAAAAACTAAAATGCAGCTCAGAGCTGTTCTTGGAACCACTGGTTTCTGTTGACAATGGATACCTGGTTACAGTGAGATAACAAAATGTCTTACTGATTTGACCAGGAACACAGAACCTGAACCTCTGGAACTTAAGCCTGAAAGCTTAAGGAAGCTCTTGCAAAGCTTAGGGAAGTCATTTTGTCTGATCCAGCTTTGGGTATCCCAGACTCCAGACTATTCAAAAATCTTTCCAATTATTTGCTAATGAGATCAAGGGAATTGTTTCTGGGGTATTAACACAGACTTTGGGACAAAGTTATCCTGTTGGGTATTATAGCTGTCAGCTTGATCCTTAGCTGCAAGCACTGTACCTTGTCTGCGTGGGGGGCTGAGGGGGGTAGCTGTTGCTGCTGTGTTAGTCCAGAAGTCAGCTAATTTAGTTTTGGGATGTCCATTGACTGTATACTGTTCACATCAAATAGAAGCACTGATGAGAAAATTTAGTACTCAAGCTTATTCAGATCAGGAATTTCTATGTATGAAATTATTCTCCTGGGTAGTGAGAACATCCAGTTGAAGAGGTGAAGTGTATTAAATCCTGATATGCTTCTTCCTGATCTTCCAAAGAATGATGAACCATTACATGAGTGTGTGGAAGTGGTTGATTTGGTGGACATGCCTAGGATGGATTTGAAAAACACTCTTATTGAAAATCTATACTTGGTTTTCTTCACTGATGGTTCTTCCTTTTTGTATAATGGTATTCACTGTACTGGTGCTGCAGTCACAGAAGTTGAGATTCTGTGGTTTGGCTCATTACCTGTAAATATCAATGCTCAGGGAGCAGAACTAGTGGCATTGAAGCAAGCTTGTCTTCTAGCTGATGGTAAAGTTGCAAATATCTAGATAGATTCAGTATGCGTTTTCAGTTTGTCATGCAACAGGGAAAATTTGGAAACAATGTTGTTTTATTGCTGCATCAGGAAAACCAATTGCACATTGTGAAAGGGAATTTTGGAAAGAAGAAACCAGTTTGCAACAAAGAATGTAATTCTGTTGAAATTGTGGACACTGGGGTAAACCTGGTTAGAATGTAGTAGGAGAGGGTCTGGAGATTCTAATGGTCAGGCTGAGGGGAGTTGATGGAAGGCTATGCAGCTGAAACCAACTCTGAGATTTGTCTCTGACCTCCTGCAGATCTCTAACCTTTTCCTGACCATTCCTGAGACCTATTAGTATCATCTCCTGGAAGATGCTGTATGATTTATCTCTGTTAACTTTATGAAGAAGATCTAAACTGTGAAGAGAAGCTGATTAAACTTTCAAAGTTGCCTCAGGAGGGATTTCCTCTCTGGGGTAAACCCAATCGCTTCAGACTCCAGTTATCCAAGCTACTCTGTCTCTATTTCTAACAGACTCTGAAACCTGTGTGGGTTTAGTTAAAATCTAGATAGCAAGGGACTTTATAGACAGAGAGATCAGAGAGAGTAGGCCTGGATTGGCCAGCCACCGAAGAGACTTTACTGCAAAGTCAGTTTTGGAGATCTAAAGATAGACATTGTTAGTGACGGGGACTCACCTGCAACCCACCTTCCTAATTACCCTTCCTGATATCTTTCTAAAATAAACTTTTATTTAATACACAGATATATCTATATTGGCCTAGGACTGAGAGCGACACCATCTTTGCTCTCAGCTCTTGAAGAGAATAGCCCTGTTGGCTAGGTCGGTCAAATCTTAGCCATCTATTACAACTATAGTACAGGGTCTCTCTTCATAATAACATGCAGAAATAATTGAGTTGCTGTATGCTATCCAGAAGCCAAAACAGCTAGTTGTAATTCATTGCAGAAGCCATACTTTTGGTAGAGACTCAGTATCTAAAGGGAATCATAGAGCTGATATAACTTCAAAGTATGTAGCCCAAAATGCCCCAGTTTATATTATGAATCTTTCCACTATTGAATCTGCTGATTTATAACAAACTTATATAGACTCTGAGGTTCAAGCATGGAAGAAGTTTGGAGCTAGGAAAGAACATGGCATATGGGTTGCAGACACTGGGAAACCACTCTTACCAAAATATTTTTACGCCTATTTGTGTCAAGCCATTCATAAGAAAGGGCATTTTGGAACACAAGCTGTTTTGGATTCTGTCAAGAGATAGTGGGTAGCACCAGGAATTAGTATTGTCGCAAATAGATATGTAGTAGCTGTTCTGTGTGCCAAAAGTTCAATTAAGGTACATTCAGACAGAAAGGTTTAGGTGGTAGACCTTTGGTATACTACCCATTTGAGAGTTTGCAAATAGATTATATAAGCATGCCAAAAGCTGGAAGATTCAAGTTTTGCCTTGTGATTGTTGATCATTTAACAAAATGGCCTGAAGTGTTTCCATCTACTACAAATACATGGATTTGTGGTGAAAGTGTTGTTTAGGGAGATTGTTCCTAGATTTGGTGTTCCAATTACCATAGACTTGGATGTAGGATCTCATTTTACTCAAGACATTTGGAAGAGAGTTTATGAGAATGTGGGAATAACACCCAAGTTTCATGTTCCTTACCATCCACAAAGTTCAAGTCAGGTGGAGCATTTGAACAGGGAACTCAAGACTATGGTAGGGAAGATTTGTGCTGAAACTCATTTAAAATGGACAGATATTCTTCCCATAGCTTTGTTTTTCCTGCGTACAAGGCCTAGAGCAGATTTTCATGTATCATTTTATGAAATGCTATTTTGTCATGCCCCTTTGCAGGCTAAAACTTGTAAGGCTGTCAATACTTCTTTCTTGGGGGACATTGTCAAATTCATATTTAGTCACTTTGCAACAAAGACTTAGAGAATTGCATGATATGGGAGTTTTGATCTAATCTGGTCCACTACATTATTCTCTCCATGATTTTCAGCCAGGTGATCTAGTATTTGTGAAAAATTTTGCCAAAACATTGGCTACACAAGGAAGTTGGGTTGGTCCTTATAGTGTTAATTTCACATTCATCAGTGAAAGTATTAGGAAGAGATTCTTGGTTCCATTGTTCTCATGTAAAATTAGCACATAGAATGATGATGAAAGTGTGGAAATAGTGGAGGTAGAAGAAGGAGAAATTGCAGCAACAGAGGAAGAAGAAGAGTTGGTGAATAGCTATAAAGCGGAAAGCTGAGGGTTCCATCAGGCAAATTGAGTCTGCAGTCAAAAAGTTCAGTAAGGAGAGGACGATTCCTGTGGAAGAGGAGAATCCAGACACAACATAGGAGATTGTGTAGAAAGTGGATGATTTGCAACTGACAAGCAGATAGAGACTTTAAAGAAGATTTTTCAGTGAGGAGGATCAGGTGATTGATGGACAAATGTTTGTGAGATTTTGTGTCATGAAACAGAATATTTGAATGCATTCAACATTACCTAATACTGCCATGGAGTTTGGAGAAGGAGAGATTTCATCAGGCAACATAAGAACTGGAGGATCTGAAGTTTTGGCATTTTTGCATGCAACATAAACATGGTTAGGATACTTTGATTCACTGCTTGTTATAGGATTTAGTTATATATGAGTGTCCATGTAGATAAATGGATACTGTTTAGATTTTAGGTTAGAATAGTGGTAGCATAGATAGGTTAGTTTTTATGAGATCACATTAAGATAGGATGTCTGATTTCAGATGTTCTGTTTTGATGATATCAGGATACATATAGGGATATAGTCAGAGTTCAGGGTTGACAGGTTAAGGTAGGGTAGTGAATTACATTGCAACATATATCACATGTTACATATACAAGCATGTAAATATGTATAAATAGCATGTATCATAGGTTTGGCAAAATTGTATATATTGATATAAGTAAAGTTAAGTGTGTGTGCAGAGTGCAAAGTGTTAAGTAGAAATTTTGATGTAAGGTGTGTGGTATAAGGAATTTGAAAGGAGGATGTTGGAGACTTGCTAAGTGAGTAATCTAGGTTACAGGTAGGCTGGGATTAAGGAGATTCAGAATATAATAGGGCTGAAGTCAGGAGTATAACACAGAAGAGAAACAGATCTTCAGGGAGAAGAGAAATTAAACTAAACAGACAAACACAGCAGGCTTACATATTGGGACTTAGACTCAAACACAAGCTGAGGGAAATAAACTAGACTGAAATTAACAAATAGGCTTTAGTTAATTTCACAGGAAGGGACTTGTTTTGAAGTAGCACCTTCCTTCAAGATGGATGCCCCAGCTTCCCTCTAAGCCCAGAATATGTTGTTTCTTTACCTCTTCTTCCCTCTTGATAACTAACAGACAAATTATACTAATAGGGTTGTTGAAACACAAAAGGGTTTATTTTCTTTGAAGGATATTTGTTAGGAAGGTGGATCAAAGGAAAGCCCTATCAGTTGTCTCAAGAACCTCAGGTGGGGGAAGGGAAGTAAAGATGGAGTCTGAGTAAGGACCTGCCTTTAAACTCAGCTTTACAAAGTGCTATTGCTATCTAAAGGGAATAAGTGATGACTGACTAACTATAACTAATGCTGTCAATTAGGTAACCCTTCACAGATTTAACTCCTCTCTAATTACTCTCCTTATTAACTCCACAGACATATAAGGTAAGGGAGGGAAGGCAGGGATGGCATTAGGAAAGGAAGATATAAAGGGTTTATCTAAAATAATAATTTCTTAAGTAAATATGTCAAAGCTAGGCTAAATTTCAATATTAAAGTTAGGTAATCAAGGCAGCTCAGCTGACTGACAACCTCCCTCCACGGAAGATCCAGCCAACTGCCCTTTCTCAAGATTCCAAACCCCTAACAGCTTTTGGAACTCAGCCAAAGCTAGAAAAAACTATATCACCCCAATTCTGTATACTACAAAAGGCATGGAAAAGCAGAGTAAGGGATTCTAGAATTCTACTGGGGAGAGTCAGTTAGTATGTGCTGGGAATTCATTCTCCCTCTGGGTTTACCTGAAGAGGGACTGAGTATCTGCTTTGCTGGCTGTGGTATATCTGGACTTCTCCATCCCACCTGCTTCCCTGTTACCTGATTGAAACATCTAAGCTTCCTGAGTGATCCTGTACAGCTGAGCCATCTCTGTGAGAATTTGCTTGGGATCCTTTTCAATACAAAACTTCTTCTTGGGCCCTGTCCTGACTAGCTTACTACCTCCATTACCTCCAAAAGGGGAGTTGGTTTGGATTAGTGTAGGATATTTATATTAGGGTCTGGATCCCTAGATAGATAGGTGAGCTCAGTGTAGCTAATTCCACGAAGACTCCTGGAGAGAGGACATTTAGATCTTGTGGGCTTTAGATAGAAACCTTTTGCTCAGGTTGTTACCTTTCCTGTGTTAAAATTAAAACTTTTATAAATCATCTTGGTGGGTGTGTATGTCATCTCATTGTCTGGCTCTACCAGCCCTGTGCCTTTCCAGAACCCAGGTTACTCTTCTGATAATGGCCTAAATGGTATCCAATCCCTTCCCCCAAACCCACCTTATTATTTCAGTTGGTGAGCTAAAGGGACTGACCCTAGGGTTAAATTGGTTTGGGGTAAGGCTGAATCTTGATTTCAAGCCTGAATGCAGAGGTTGAGAGACAGTTACTAACCTGACAACATGTGGGACTTTGAGAAGCTGTCAAGAGAACACCTTGTGCTGGAGAGGCAGCTGTCCAGGTGCTGAAATCCACCAGTCAGCCAGGGTGACACCTGTCTGTTAAAAGGCTATCACTTCTGTCCACCAACTAGTGCTGAAGTTGAGAATTATAAGTCTTAAGTAGAGCTTTATTTTACAATTGTGGCATCTAATTTCACCCAACCAATTGTTTATAAAGTATTATTTCCTTATTATTCCTGTATGGTTGTCAATATGGTACAGGGAATAATGGAAATGGTCTATAAAATTTTAATGTGGATACCATATCTGGTGTTTACTGTATTTTCTGAGTATTGTTATACACTGCTTGGTTGTGACTTTCTAAGACCTTTTAAGAGACTATCAATGCAGCGTGTTTGTTCATATGTAAAGATTCTTTTCATGGGTTTTGGGATTGTGTATAGATGGATTGTTATTGTGACTCTAGGTAAAATCAAAAGTGTGGTTACTTGGATATTCAGGGATTCAGAAATGAAACAAATGATGGTGTTAATGCAAGCGAAGTTGGAAATGGTGGGGAAATGTGTTAATGAAAATCTGGTGAATAATAATGTTAATGGCAAAAATAATGGTTTTGACTGTAAGAATGTTGTTATGCTTGGTGTTGAAAATGCAGAGGGAAGTGATATAAAAGCTAAAACTCCCAATAGACTTGAAAGGGAAACAGAGGCACTTAACAAAAATCCTCCTTCATTGTTCCTTTTAAGAGATAAGCCTTTCATTTCATCTGAACATGGGGTTTTGCATCTGAAGTCTCACAAGCAGTTCTCTGTTGAAGAGTTAGATGTAATTAAGAGGAGAACACCAAGATTCTTTGACGAAGCAAATGAAGTAATTAAGAGAGTTTTAAAAAAGCAGTAAAAATCTATGATCCTGACTATGCAGATTTCTTCTTACTTATGGAGGAGTTACTTGCAAAACGAGAGAGGCAACAGTTCATAGAGCAGACAAGAAATAATCCTCCTTTGACACCATGGCCTGAACACTATGAGGAATTAGATTTAAATTCATTGCCAAATTATAGAAATTTGATACAGGCAAGGGAATCCATAATTGAGGTGATGGAAAGAAATTCTAGACAACCAGATGCAGACAACTTGCATGCATGCAAGGTTTGAGAAAGTAAAACGGGATATTGGGAGTTACCAGCAAGTTTTTTAGACAGATGCAGCAGAAATGCAATTAGCATTAGATGTGCTTGCAGAAGAAACAATCGCACACATTAAAAGGTTATTTGTGAATAGTGCATGCTCTGTAGTGAAGAAATTTTTCAAAAACAATTGTCCAGACTGGGAATTATTGAATTTGGAAGACCTAAAGAGGAAGGCTACATATGTGTTTACCACTGATAAGGATAAAACTAATGAGGATAAGGATTCTATAATTGAGGACTTAAAGAGACAATTGAAAGAGGCAAATGGAAGGGCAAAATATAGTGAAATTAAAGAAGTAAAAGCTGTTGCAGGGGGCAGCTGGGTAGCTCAGTGGATTGAGAGTCAGGCCTAGAGACGGGAGGTCCTAGGTTCAAATCTGGCCTCAGACACTTCCCAGCTGTATGACCCTGGGCAAATCACTTGACCCCCATTGCCCACCCTTACCATTCTTCCACCTATGAGCCAATACACAGAAGTTAAGGGTTTTAAAAACAACAACAACAAAAAAGCTGTTGTAGCATTAAGATCAGTGCAACCTAGAAATCAGTATATTATTTCAATATGTAACATGTATGTATATATCATATGTGTATTATGTGTATGTATATAGAAATTATGTATGTAGTTAATATGTGATACTAATTAAGTTCTTTAGATAAGATACTTAGATACACAGTTCTATGTAACAGTTTGAGTTTTGTATAATAATGATGTTTTAGTTTAGAATAAGATTGTTTTGAATTTTCATCTTAGTTTTGAATGTATTTTGCATAAGTAAGTTTTAGATTGGTTTTATTTTTTGTAAAAGCTTATGCTATGTTGTGTTTATTGTACTTTTTGTGTTTTTCTGTTTCATACATTGCAATAGTTTTGATAGGATTCTTTTCTGTATTGGTTTATAAGTAGTATTTTTATGACTTTATTGTTTTGCATGAAGGTTTGTTTGTATTTCTGTTTTGATGTTTTTCTTTGTTTTGATTTTCATGTTTGCTTTGTATTTTGAGCTTTGTAACTGTTTATCGTACAGTCCTTTCCTTTTCCTTTCCTTTGTTTAAATCCCCAAAGTAAGGTAGTGTTAGATAAGATAAGTGAGTGTAGACTGTTTATTATTTGGGGTAAGAATTTTAGTTTAGGTGGGAACTTAAGTTTGTTGTTGCACAAATGCCAAAACATTGTTTTCAACACTATTTTGACTTTGTGCAAAGGGGGACTGTTATAAGGAAGAGATAAGTTTATGAGGAAAATGTAGATTTGCAGAGGACAGATGCATGAGACCAACAGGGAAAGATTCTGGAATGCTGCAAAGAAGGGTTAAGCTGAAACTCAGACACTGTTGGGTCTGTGTCTCTCTGGATGTGAACCTGGAGGGAGTGAATGCCAAGTCCTGAGAGTTTGATCCTATCCTTATTGTTGCCTGTGTTGCTGTCCTTCTGCTGTGTGTCTTGGAAGAAGATCCTAAGAATCTGTCACTAGCCTATATGAGCATCCAGCTGTGTCAGCAAGGAGAGGTCTGAGTCCAGTTGGATTTAGGGCCTTTTCCTAGGTCCCTGCCTGAGCTGTTATAGACCAGTATAGTAACAACCAAGAGAGAGTTTTAGTGCAGGATATCTAGAACAGGGACTGGGTTTACAGATTAGCTAGGAAAGGGTGATAAGAGTAGGAAATCAAATCACTGAAGACCCTTCCTGAGAAGGCTTTAGATACTGGGGTACTTAGCTAGTAAAATTAGTGTAAGGGATTTTCCCCTTTCCCTCTTAACCTTTCCCTTTGGAAATAAACTACACCTTTTATTTGCTGTGACTTTGATTATCTGTGTGCTGGTCCTAGACCAGGCTTCGGGCTGGTCAGGGCTGTCTGTTAGGCCCTTTCTCCCACAGTGTGTAAACCTTGATACTGGCCCAAAGTAATTCATTTAATCACATCTAATCCTGTTATAACAAAAAGGGCCTAGGGAGATACAGATATACAGTGATGTGAATGTATCTATATACTCTCCCTAGTTTCAGATGATGGAGGAACACCAACCCAGATCACCCTTAATAGTTGTTATAATTTCCCTTTCTCTAACAGTTGCCCAGGGAGGACCCCGAAAGGTTAGGTGGATGGGTAACCCTTTCAGGTCCAACCTGAGGTTGGATAAATTATTATAGGGCTTTGATTTGCTTTGGATCACATTTGAAATCTGACTGTGTTGACTCCCTTCCCAAGGGTCATGATATAAAGACCACTCAGAAAGGTACTTGTTAAACACTCTATTATCTATAATCAGGGAAAGGATAAACAGGATAAGGAATGGGGATTGGAGACCCTGTCAATCTAATATCTATAACTAGTTGACAATCAGGACTGGAGGCTAGTGATCTAGTAAAAGCTGGAGCTTTATTCTCCACTACCCCTCTGGCCCAGCCTGGCCACAGCCAAGCCAAAGAATGAGGACTGCTATTGATGCAGCTGTGTTGGTGATCTTATTCTCTCAGCTTTCTCACTGCCAGTGTTTGGTGATGCACTAGCTCTCACAGTCTTCATGAAATATTCAGATTCTTCCTACCCTCTTCTTCATAGACCTCCCAGCCTCCCTTCACCACCCAGAGACCTAGAAACCTAAAGAGCTAGAAAGATCCAGAGACCTAAAGACCTAAAGAACCCAAAGACCCCAAGACCAAAAGACCAAAGATCCCTTCAAGTGGCTGTCGGGAATTTATATTGCCAGGCCAACCAACATTTGCCCCTGGCTCACGGCATCTGGGAACATTCCATGCCATCTAACTGCCTCCCCTGTCATTCAAGGTGGCATCCATCATTTCCCAGAATGTGAGCATAACAATTCCATCTCCCAAATACCTCTATTACAATGCCTGCAGATAATTTTTTGTATATTGCTTTATAATACTGTGTGAATGTTACAGACATATTTAAATTGAATACGGGTATTTTTTGTTTCTCATTTATTTTTCTCCATCTTTTAGTTCCAACTTATTTCATAAGCACTGCAAGTCTGGGGTTTTACTAACTTAAAATATGGTTAACTCATATTTTACTACTGGAGTTTTAAGATATTAAGTTATTCTGTTTTTGTCTCTTGTATTTTTATTTCTCTTTTCTGAATTTAAATGAATTATTTGATGTATGTAAATTGGGAGTTACCTTACATTTGTTATTTAGCTTTCTTTCCCCACTGATGTTGTGCTCTAATTGTCTCTTGGCATGTTTTCCAATTTTAATGGCTAGTATCCCTGCTTTTTTTTTTTCACTTGCAGTTGCATGATTTATTTTAGACCAGCCTTTTAACTTTAACTAAATTGTCTCGTATTTGAAGTTTTTAACTCACTAATTTACTACTCAGTTAAATTTTTCTGATGGCACCTCTGTGCAAAGATGCTTTACCTTGAATTTCTAGAGTACATTCTAGCTCTTGGTAAAGTTGGAGTTTTTGGCCATATGAGTTTTTGATTCTCAGGAATATTACATGTCCCAAGGTAGGTTTGCTGGTGTTGTGCCATCTACAACCATCCTGTTGAGAATTGGCAAGCAGTCACCTACTCCCTATGATCCCTTTGTTAGGCAGATGAAGGGCTTAATGGTGCCTGTCAGCTTTCAAGTGAAGCAGAGAAAATGCTTCCCTCTCCCACCTGGTATAGGATGGTTATTTATTTTCTTCCACCCAAAAGAAATGCAAAACAAACTCAAGCACACCTTGACACAGTTACTTTAGTAGCTCTTATTTTACTCTCTTGAGAAGATGATACTTAAAACATTAAAAAAATGAAAATTGTTGGGATTGTTGGACAGAAGTTTCACCATCGCCTTAGCTTTCTGCTATCCAAAAGCTTGAGACAAGTGGTTGTTATTTCTAGGATGTGGATGAGATGGATAAGTCAGGTCTTCCGCTATTTGGGAACAATGGAATAGTTAGTCTTTGAGTTTCTCAGCTTTTCCTTATAGCTTTCTGGAATGTGTGTCTGGGCTGCAGGTTCAACCTCACCCTGTGGTTTCCTTGTGTGTGGAAGTTCTGTTTTGTCCCCAGATTGGAGTATTCAGCCACAATGTGTTGATTTTTTAAATTTGGAAGGTGGACATTTCAGCTCGAATCTAGTCCTGAGGGCTTCCAGAAGATCTTTCTTTGGACATTGATACTGTAAGAGGGGGAAAACTAGATATTTAAAGTATGGTCGCCAGAAATCAGATTAACTCAATTTCAAATTAAAAAAGACCCAAGTCAGGATGACTTTTATGGAAGTTTATTTACAATTAGAAAGGTTGAAGGTAGGGAAATTGAGAGAGAGAAACTCTGGCCCAGACCAGAGGTCCAGACGAGGTAAGAAGTTAGAGGCCCAGCAGCCGGGCACAGAGGTTAATTAAACAAGGCTATTAGCCACAAGGCCTTTTACAATTAGAGAGGCAAGAGAGGCCTTCCTGAGGCTAGAGCCTCCAGAAACACCAAGGGAGGAGGAAGGCAATTCAGAGGGAAGCCATCTGAGGTCTCACCAGAGATCCTTCAACACCAAGGTCAAAGTGCCAACTGCCTCCACAAGAAGTTACTATCATATTTAAAAAGACAGCAGCTTTTGTCACTTCCCACATCCACCTCCAATTCAAGTGGACAAATGGCAGCCTCAACACTGTTTTGGGCTGCCCAAAGGGCAGTCCCTTGTTCTTGATTTGTTACTTACTATCACGTGTGGGTCACAGACCTCCCCCTCCCCACTTAATTCTAAGTTGCGTGGGGTGACATTATTCCTGGTGACTAAGTCTACACAAATGAATGAGGGTGAGCTAATTCCATTTACACAATACCCTGATTCCCTGGTCAAAGGCATCCCATCCCTTCTCATCCAGCAAGACTTCAATCATCAGCTAAGGTTTGGGACTCCATTTTGGGAACGATCTCTTGGGCTCCTTCCCCATTACCCAACCTTGCTGAGAGACCCTTTCCGGTCTGACTTATAATTATAGAAAAGGATAGAAATAGAAACAGAAGGAGAAGGGACTGAGAGGGAAAATGCATCAGGCATTCTGTGTTGGCTTTAAGTTCCAAGGCCACTAGCTGAGCCATTGGCCTTGCCTCTTCCTTTGGCCCCTCACTAACTTAGCTTCTTTAGGGTTCTCTCACTTTTCCCTTGTTCTTTTTGGTGGAAGGAAGATAGGTATCCGTGCTGGTCCTTTTTTGGGAAGGAGGTTTGGAGGAGATGCTGCTTTGGCCTCCCTTACTACTTAGCCATCTTGACTGAAAACTGTCCTGTGTTTATTAAGAAAATAAACAGTGAGATAAAAATGGAAAAAAAAAACACAAAAGCAGTTGAGTGTCATAGAATCCAAAGATCATGAAGCTTTCCTTATCACAGAGAGAAGTGGGGACTTTGTATTTGGGATGTGGATTTGTTCCTACTCTCAAATCCAGTGTTAGTGTTGACTGGTTCTCCTCAGATGTTTTTCAGAGTTGCAAGAGGGTAGAGCAACGGTGGGCAACCTTTTTGGCCATGAGAGCCATAAACACCTGCGGAAGGAGGAGGATGGAGGCGGAAGGCGCTGGAATATGGGGCGGGGGCTGAAGGGCCTCCTGGGGCACATCCTGGGGCTCTGCCTGGACTGGTGGGTCGGGAGGTGGAGCCAGATATGGCTCGAGAGCCATACGTTGCCAACCCCTGAGGTAGAGCATTAAGCAGAAGTTTCTATGTATAAAAACAAAAGGGGAGAATAAACCTAAGTATAACCACAAAGTTCATGAATGAAAAGAAGCTGGATATTTATAGGGACATCCTGTTCTGTGGATCCATCTGTGCGCTTCCCTCACCCCCTTTCTCTTCTCCATCAGCCCAGGGATCAGGAAGTGGCTCCCTTCCACCATCCCTACTTCTAGTCCATTTGCCTTCCTCCAGGAACTGCCTGCTCCAGCCCGGAAGTAGAAAGCTTCTTTGTGGGATTATTCATACCTTTTTTCTGTGGCTTATCTGGAGTTTCTATAGCAACTACCCAGGTCAAAAATTAATTGAGAGCCTGGAATCATGATTGTAATTAAGATAAATTTGTAACCAATTTTAGGATCAGAAGACTAGTTTGTGTCTAACAGGTCTACCTTCCTAGAGGAGTCTGGAACTCTGGCAGTGCTCCTCAGATGGATGTTGAAAGTATCGTCCCTACTTCAGCCAATCACCTACCTCATCATCGACCCCTCTGAGCTATCCACACACCAAGAGTATAATAGCTTCTCTTTACTCTGGACATACAATGTCCCTAATAGAATGATAGGGAAAAGTAAAACTTATTGAGATGGAGAGAGTAAAGGCTAGTATAGCACCAGACATGGGATTTATGTTGATTAGGGTAGTTCAATGTTGCCTTTTGTTCTTTTTAAACCCTCACCTTCCATCTTAGAATCCATACAGGGTATTGGCTCCAAGGCAGAAGAGTGGTAAGGGCAAGGCAATGGGGGTTAAGTGACTTGCCCAGGGTCACCCAGCTGGGAAGTGTCTGAAGCCAGATTTGAACCCAGGTCCTCCTGTCTCTAGGTCTGGTTCTCAAACCACTGAGCTACTTAGCTACCCCACACCCCAGCAGTAATGTCTGTCATATTCAAACTCTGGGAGTGGAGAGTCTCACCTTGATTGACAGGTGAAGACAGTTGGAGTCATCGGAATGTTCCCAGAGGTCATGAGGACAAGAGGAAAGGCAGTTGGCCAGAGAGGGTATAAATACCCTGACAAACCTCTGAGAGGGACCCCTTTTGACTTTTGGCTTTTGGTTTAAGAGCCCTGACCTGAAACCCTTGCCTAAACACCAATCTGATCTTGGACATTGGTTGACCTGTGGGTCTGACTGGATCCTCTGGTTCTCTCTGAATTCCCCCTAGATATTTAGGCATCTAAACCATATCTAGATATTTAGGTATCCCGGGCCCGGGGAGAGGGGGTAAACTGGGAAGTGGGCAGGAGAAGAAGCAGAGGGTGGTAAGGGTGGTATTTCCTGAAGGCTGTAGGGCTGGCACAACAACTAGCAGTAAGAAGCTGAGAGAGAGATCATCAATATCTGTGCCATCCAAACAAATTACTTACTCTGGTTTGGCCGTGGCCAGGCTGAGCCAGAGGAGGTGAAGAACAGAAGCTCCAGCATTACTGAACAGCCTACAGTCCTGAGGGATTATTGTCTTAGCTTTAGTGATAGGTTTCCTATTCCCAATCCGTTCCTGGTTATTCCTTTCCCTTATTAACAATAAAGATAAAATTTATTAAGTACCTTCCTGGAGTAGTTATTCCATCACCACTCTGGGGAGGGAGCAACGCAGTCAGATGAATGTTATCCAAGGCTGATAGAGCCCAATACCAATAATCAATCAACCCCAGGTGGGACCTGAAAGGGTTACCCATCCACTGATCTTTAGGGTTCCTGCCTGGGCACTGTTATAAAGAAGGGCAGTTAACATCCAGCTGAGTGGCAGGACTTGGGTGTCCCTGCACCAGCCATGAGGGAATCCAAAACACAGCTTCCCCAGATTAATAACAATTATAATAACTAGCCTAGTAACTAGTAGTAGTATAAAGATATTTTCTAATTTTTATAATATTTCTTATAAGTACATCTTTATTGACCCTCTTCTTGGAATTGGAGTCTAAAGCGCTAACTTGGTCGTACAACCTTATGAGCAGGTTTGCAACATGGTGTAATAGGTATAGGCTTTAAAGGTATAAAGGCAGATTTTTGCAAGTAGATTAGGGAAAGCCTTGGCTAGAAGTCATGGACATTCTGAATAGAATGCAGGGGGTAGAGAGGAAAGAGCTAAGCAACAGATATTGTTGTTTTGTGAGGGGTTTGGAGCAGATGTGCAATCAGCAGTCCCTATTTGACCTGGGATCTTGGAGAGTGGTGAAGGTTGTAAAGGCTGAAGACATCAACTGGCAAGTCAACTCTGAGTAGGGAAGAGGCCTGTGTTCTGGTGGACAGTTTGCAGACATCTCTCCCTACCTGGTTACTTTTGGATCATCGGCTGTGGAGAAGTTGGTTCCTGGTATCCTGAAGACATCTCTGGATCAGTTGTGAGAACCCAAATCCAAGCCCTCTTCCTCAGGTCCTTAGCCAAGCTGTCAAACCTGGCAGAAGCCAGGTTGGCTAAGGAACTTACCCTTTTGACTCCAGTCCTGGTCAGTTAAACATAGTTTCACCTCACCCCCTCTCCTATCCTCTCAAAAACAATTAAATTATTTCCCTGTGTGTTTTTCTTCGTACCTTGAAGTTTCCATAGTGTATATTTTTATATTCTTGAGTTTATCCCTTGTCTAGATGGAACAGAGTGACAGGCCTGTCACTTCTGTCAACAGTCATTTCCCTTAGCAGTTAAACCCAGTTTCCCTAACTTGTTAAGTCCCCATCTATTGCCCATTCCTGTCTCCTACTCACCCTTCTGAACCCACATATAATATTTAAGTTAACTCCCTTGGTTTTCCCCATAAGAATGGTCATCCAAAAATGGACCACATCAGACAATATATTTGTATGACGTAATGGGTAATAGAGCACCAGTCCTAGAGTCAGGAAGACCTGAATTAAAATTTGGCTTCAAATACTCTGTGACCCAGGGTAAATCACTTAACCTTGTTGGCCTCAGTTTGCCCATCTGTAAAATGAACTGGAGAAGAGAACGGCAAGACCCTCCTGTATCATTGCCAAGAAAACCCCAAATGGAGTTATAAAGAATTATATATGACTGAAAAACAGCAAACCATTATGTTCCCCCAATACATTTTGTGTGCCAGCTATGTGATAAGGTTCAATACTTGAGAGATTTGTAGAGATGTCACTGATTTCTATATTCACAGTTTCATCAGTCCCTCGAGTGCAGGAAGATGGCAGCTTCCTGGGTCTGTTCATTACACAACCATGGCAAAAGCCTTTTTTCCATACCAGTTAGCCATTCAAAAAAGACTCCTCCATTACACCACAGGAAGCATCATTCATCTACAGAGTGGCCTCCCCATTTCTAGGAGTCAGATGGTCAGATTATAAGAAGACCGAAGTATAAGTCTGACTTTTGACGCTTGCTAGTGTTGAAATGATTATCTGGGACAAGATGGATGCCACTTTGAATGACAGGACTGGCAGTTGAGAACCTCAAAATGTCCCCAGGTGCCATGAGCCAAGGGCAAAAAGCAGTTAGCCCCAGCCCTATAGATACCCTCAAGTGACAAGACAAGTGGGAGGTGAAGGGTGAAGGGTAGGCCTGAAACCTGTAATCTTACTGAGAGAGCTAGAGATCAATCACTATCCTTGTTAATAGAGCTGAGAGAATTTACTAATATCATCAGTCAAGATCATCAAATAGCCTTCCCTAATCTCTGGCTTGGCTGTGGCCAAGTCAGGTCAGAGTTAGTGAGAGGTTGAAGAACCTCCAGTTTACTAAACCTAGCAATCTCCAGACCTTGATCATTAGCCTAGTTAATTAGCAATAGGGTTCCTAAATCCTCAAACCCATTCCCTTATTTCCTAACCCCATTAGTAGATTTAAATACAGTGTTTATCATCAAGTACCTTTCCTGAGTGGTGATTATACCAAAGCCCTTGGGAAGGGGAGATCAATACACAGATTATACCATTATCCAATAGCTAATCAATAGCCCCTTATCAATAAATATTCCAACCTCAAGTTGGGACCTAGAGAGGTTAACTATCCACACAACCTCTTAGGGGTTCCCTGCCTGGGCAAACTGTTAGAAGGGGATAACTGACAAGCTTATTCAACCAAGCCTGTCAGGGAGGAGAGGCATAGATCATACCAATAACAACTGCATAGGGGCCTGTCAGAGGAGAGTGTGCTTTCTCCTTCACCAACTATAACCAGCTTAGGCCTGGGCATACAATCCCTCCTCCATCTATACCATCATTTTCTCTGAGATCCTCATATACCAATATAACACTAGCTTGTGTGACCCTGGGCAAGTCGCTATTTACCTCAGTTCCTCATCTATAAAATGGGGATGCCCTGGAGAAGGAAATGGCAAACCAGTATCCTGACAGACCAGAAAAAACCTACTGCTTTGTCTTCATATTCTCCAAAGCCAAGGAATAACAGCCTGTGTAGGTTCTGTCTCACTGTCATTTGTAAGGGCTTTGGAGCATGGGGAAAGACCCTAACTGGGGTCATGAAAAGTCAGATAGCTGAAACAACTGAACACAAAAATGTCCCGCGACTGGTTCTAGTCTGCTGACCATGAGTGAATAGGAACCACTCTGGCTTCCTAACTGGAAGTTGGGATGGAGAGAGCATTCAGAAGACATTTGCCATCTTCAGGCTGGCCATTCTCATAACTCCTTCCTGCCTGATGGCATTCTGGTAGGAGAGAGACAACGCTGCCTCAGACCTTCCCTATCTGAGGTGGACAGGGGGCCTTGGTGCTCTTCCTGTGTTTGTGCTTTTCTTAGAGATGAATAAGATTGGAGGCCGTGGCCTTTTGAGTTTTGAAAGTAGAGTATTGGGGCCCTGATGAGGAACCTTTGAGAAGCAGCCCAACAGTAGCTGGGACAAGGGCTCATCCAGTAGCAATGCCCCTCATCCCCCTTCTGGATGCGAAGTTGCTGGGTCCAATCACACATTGAAATTAGGCAAGACAATTCACTTTCCCCAGGGACTAAAGGAGTGTATGCTCCCAAAATGTATGTGGGGGTCGAGGAGGTGTTATGCTTCTGTAATTGCTGCTAATTGTAATTATTAAAGTGAATATTCTTTGGTAAAAGCTTTGTTGTTCTTCAGTTGCACACAAATCTTGGTAAAGATACTGGTTTGCCATTTTCTTCTCCAATGTATCCCCATTTTATAGATGAGGAACTGAGGTAGTGATTTGCCCAGAGTCACACAAGCTAGCAAGTGTCGAAAAGGTCGGCCAAAAAGGTTGCCTGTGAGCCATATACGCCTGCAGAAGGAGGAGGATGGAGGTGGAAGGCGCTGGAATACGGGGCAGGGGCTGAAGGGCCCCCTGGGGCACATCATGGGGCTCTGCCGGGACTGGCCAGGTGGGAGGTGGAGCCAGATATGGCTCAAGAGCCATATGTTGCCGACCCCTGGCCTAAGGTCAGGTATGCACTTGGGTCTTCCTGACTCCAGGCCTGGTGCTCTATCCATTAAACCACCAGGCTGCCCCTTGGGCAGTAATCACTGATGGCTCCCAGTGGGGAAATGGAATGGGATCCTTTAGAGTACTAATAGAGGAGAGAATGAGGCCTGAGTACTCACTACACCACTTGGTCAAACAGCCTCTGTCCTCATCCTGATTTTTTCCCATTTGCAGTTATGTAGTAAATGGTACAGTGAATAGAGCTATGAGCCTGGAGTCATCAGGCTTTGCGGTCTGATTCAGAGAAATGGATTTCAAATTCTGCCCCAGACACTTAGAAACTATGTGAACCTGGGCAAGTCATTTCATCTGTTTTGATCACCTGTAAAATGGGGAACAATAGCAGCACCAATCTAGCCGGCTTGTGAGGGCCGAATGAGATAATATTGGTGAAGTACTTGGCCCGGGTGCTCTAGAAGCGCTTCTCCCCCTTCCCTCTGCCCATGATATATTTTAGACCAACCGCTTCGTTTCGGACTCGCTAGCTAAATAATTTTTGCCCTGAACAATTTCCCGCAGCAAGTGTTCTCCAGTTGAATCCCAAAGGACGTACGGGTGGAGGTACTAAAAGAGGAGAGCCCGGGCCCTCGGTCGCTGCAGCCCAGCTGAGTTCTTGCCTCTTCTCTACGGCTTTTCCTGCCCTTTCCCTCGCTATTCCTGGAGGGGTGGGGGGGCTTCCAAAGGCACTTTGAGAGGAGCGCACTCCCCTGCCTTTCATTTCTTTAATAGTGTCTGGGTCATTGCGCAATGAGACTATTCATCGAGGCGAGCCCCCAAAGGTCAGGAACAGCCCGCGGAGAGACCCCACGGCAATCCCGAGGAACGGGAAGGAGATAAAGGATCGCTAGTCCCGCAGATGCCCTGGACTGGCTGCTTATTGGCTGTAGTCCGGCACTACCGACGGGGTGGAGAAAGCGGAAGAGACGGGCTGCTCTTCCCAAGCCACACAGTGCGGGACATGCGCAGAAGCTTCTCCTGGCTCCAGGACTACATTTCCCACAAGTCCAGGCGAAGCTCTAGGTCTTTCTGCCTAGACCCGGGGCGGTGGACACGTAGCAATAACTACAGCTGGTACCTTGGAGAGCTACCAGAAGGCAGCTTCTGCGGGAGCTTTCCATTTCTTTTCTTCCATTCTCCTTTAGGCATTCCCTGGTGAGTAGCTCCTGGTCAGCTCTGGAAATAGCCCACCTCTGCCAGCTCAGTCTGGGGGGATCCAGGCAACCTGTGGGGGATCCCACCTTGTCAGAACCCCCCCACTCCTCCTGCCCCTAAGCCTCAGCCTGGGAGGAGGCGCAAGAAAAGGGGATGGGGCGCTGGCTGCTCAGGGCCTCGGTGGGTCCTTCTCAGGCTCCTTTGTCCTGGAAGCAGGAGGAGAGGGACTTCCCATGTCCGGTGTGCCTGGCTGACCCTGGGCAAAGCATGTCATTCCTGAGTCTCAGCCTTGTAAAATGGGGTGTGGAAGAGGGTCATCTGGTTGCTAAGGTGCCTTCTCACTTAAAATCTATGGTCTCAGGACCATTCCTGGTGCTAGGCACTAAAGAAAATGCTGGTGTTGTTCATGCTTGATCTCTCCTTCCCAGATTTGCCTCCTGAGAACTCTGTTGTTTTCTAAAAGGAGAAGGGAATGGTCCCTATTGGCCCTCCAGTCAGCTTTCAGGTGAGTTAGACGTTTTCTGTGACCAAAATGATTAAAAGCTACATTTTTAGAGCACAGGCTAATTTCTTTCCCACATATTGGAAACCAAGAGATAGTCTAGCACAATAAAAGTGGCTTTCTTCTTCTCTAGCCTTCTTTTCTTCCCATCTTTAACTCAACGGTCAAGACAGTTCTGCCTGTTAAATACTTGGTACTGAGCTAAATGCTGTGAGGGTTGTAAAATAAGGACAGGCAAAAACTCTTTTATAACACAAATCTTTGAGTTTCATTATGGCAACTAGATCAAGACTAACTCTTTAACATGTGTTAGCTGTGCTATTCCCGGTAATGTCTTTGAAGCCCTGAAATCCATTCACAGAGAGACTGAATACCACATGAATTAATAGAAAAATGGTGGTAAGGCTTAGATAAGAAGGGAAAGGTTGCTGCAGACTTCTCCAAGTTGGGCTCTGGGGATAGGTTTGGGGTAAGTAGAGAGGAGAGAGCTGCACAACAGAATCTTTGGGAACCAGTGTGGGGTCCGGGTTGTCAGTAACAGACCATTCACCTTAGGCAGTGGTAGGAGATGAGTTCGGTTATGGCCAGAATTTGGAGCCATAAAGAACACTTATGGTATTCAGTTTTCTCCTCTTCAAAGAGAAGAGCTTTTGGAGTAGGTCAGTGGATACAGTGGAGTTAGGAGTTGGAGTTAGGAAGATACGAATTTGAGTTCTGCCCCAGACACCTACTGTCTGTGTAACCCTAGGCAAGTCGATTTTAATTTTCTCACAAAGATGTTCAGATACACACACACACACACACACACACACACACACACACACACACACAGTGATCCCTCACCTATCACAGGAGTTACATTCCAGAGACCCCTGCGAGAAGAGAAAATCCATGAAGTAGCGGAGTTATATTTATTTTATTTATATGTACTTTAAGTCTTTATAAACCCTTCCCACTCTTCTATAAACCTTTTCCACACTCTTATTAACCTACAGTCACTGAGCCAATCAGCTCCCAGAATATAGAACACAGCACTGCGGTTGGTTGCCTTTCATTCCATCAGCCAATAGTGTGCCATGTATAATCTCATGTTGGCAAACTTGCACAAGTGGTAGTGATATACTGCATTTCCATTGTGTACAGTATGGTATTCATTCCACAAAATTCCGCAATATGGGGAAAACTCCATGATACAGAAATATATATTATATATAAAACCTTCAATCTGGTTTAGTCCATCTACTGCAATGGTTTATTGGAGTGTGGCTACAACTTTTTGGAGCCATAGGTAAGAGTTAAGTGCCAGATGGACACCAAAGATGGATAAGCAGCCCTAAAAAGGACTCGGCAAGCCTCACGCCAGAGGTGCTAGTCCTCCTTGAACACCCCATCCTTCTATCTGATTGTAGAGTAGGTGGGAACGAACGGGATGCCAGTGACCCATTTGACTTAGTGACACATCATGAATGTTAAAGTGAATAAAAGTACAGGGAAGGACAGGCTGCATAGATCTAATTGCCAAGGTTATCTAAATGCCAAGACAGAGAGGTGACACTTGGAGATGGGTAAATGATGGTAAAGAGGATGCCATCTGTAGCTTACCCTCTAAAGAGCTCTGTACTAGATCCATGTTCTTTAGGAGAGTCATTGAGATATGGAGAATTTATGAGTCTCTTCCCAGTAACTTAAATATATGCCTGTAAGATAAGGGGAAGGAGGTGCTGGAGACAAGTCAAGATAATGACAAGCCCATAAATAAAAGCATGCAAGATTAGTAACTTTCAGGGGCCCCCAGTAGCACAGATAGAAGTAACAAAGCTGTGGTATCTGTTGTGTTATCAGCTGCCCTACAGATCATCAGCTACAGTGCAGAACATCAGACCACCCTGTTTGTCTGACCTTGTGCTTCTTCTGTGGATGAGTGAGAATTCCAACAACACAAGCTAAAGACACAACTATAATCAGGGTAGCTAGAGAGTAAGAAAGACAGAGATGGGGGAAGGCAAGGAATGAGGCTTAGCCTGAAACACATTGTGACCAATGAGAAAAGAAGAAGAAGAGAGAATGAGTAGTAGATGTAATGAGGGAGCCAGAGTGGCCTAAAATGAGGAGGCACAGAGTGACTATAGCACCCTCTTTTTATTTTCCGGAGGTCACTCACCATAGTTTAGGGTCAGTTTCTCCCCCCAGCAATAATGTCCATTTGGGGGCCTTTTTTATCACATGATGCTGTCTGTAAAGGTTCTGCTGTCCCCTCTTTCCTAGCAAAAAGTTAGTGAGGAGGATGTTTTGCTCAACCTTTCTTTACCTAATTAAATTCTCTAATTACTCTGATTTGGGTTCTTGAAATCAGCATGCCCACATTTTCCCCCAAAGCCTGGGCCCTGGATAGGATTCATCTGAGTGTCAGGCCCAAGCTTGTTCCTGGCCTCCTATGTCCTCCCCCATTGCTTCTTTATTGGTCATTATCACAAAATACCCAAGAATGCCCCTTAACCCAATTAGCATCCTCTCTTATAAACATGACTCAAAGTTGGAATTAAGGCTGATGATTTTCCAGATTATTGACTCCCTCAAGAGAATGATGCTATCTGTGGCTTGTCATTGGCTCCTGTTACTCTGGATTTCTTTAAGTGACAAGTTGTTCTGGTAGAGAATTTCTTCAGAGGATTTTTATCCCCAGCTAGTTGGCACAATGGATAGAATGCCAGGCCTAGAGTTAGGAAGACTCATTTTCCCGAGTTCAAATCTGGCTTCAGTCACTTAACTAGTTGTATGACCCTGGGTAAGTCACTTACATCTGTTTGCATCAGTTTCCTCCTATGTAGAATGAGCTAAAAAAAAGAAATGGGGGGCAGCTGGGTAGCTCAGTGGATTGAGAGTCAGGCCTAGAGACGGGAGGTCCTAGGTTCAAATCTGGCCTCAAACACTTCCCAGCTGTGTGACCCTGGGCAAGTCACTTGACCCCCATTGCCCACCCTTACCACTCTTCCACCTAGGAGCCAATACACAGAAGTTAAGGGTTTAAAAAAAAAAAAAGAAAAGAAAATTAAAAAAAAAAAAAAGAAAAGAAATGGCAAATTACTCTACTATTTTTACCAAGAAAACCCCTAATAGGATCACAAAGGGTTGGACAGTCCTGGAAAAAGACTGAACAACAACAATAATTCTATTGTGCATAGGCAGGTCAGGACTGTTTGTCTCTATCCCTTCATAAGAAGTGTTTGAATTGAAAAGAAACCTTGGTGGATTATAGTGGACTTTGTTTTTTTCCAGGGAAGCAAGGAAGACTTTTTTATTGGCTCAAGAAGCTTCAGTGTCTGAATCTGAAAGAAGATCTCTGGCCTCTAGTCAGTCTTGAGTCTCCTTTTCTTGCATATATTGTCAGACTCAGCTGATGTGTTGAAATCTTCCATAAACCAAGTCCTTGCCATTGAGAGAGCAGAAACTATTAAATTGTATGTTTCTTGAGGGGCAGGAACTATCTTTTGCCTTTTCCTGTAGCACTGGTGCTTGTCACAGTGCCTGGCACATAGTAGGTGCTCAATAAAAACTGATTGGCTTTAATTTTTCTGTTTATATTCCCAATGCCTGGCACAAAGGTGCTTAACCTACTAACACTTGGTAATGGCTTATCTGTAGTCTTGCTTTCTATTAGTTTGGAGGTGAGATAGCATCATCAGCCCTGATAAGTGAATACCAAATATACATACATACATACATATATATATATATATAGAACTAATTTCTCCAAGAAATAGACATTAGAAACTAAGGGCCAGGAATGGATAGAGCTAGGCTGAACCCTGAGGGATTTGGGGGTCTACAAGACAACAAACCCTGAACGATTGTGAAAGATATTTCCTGTACAGCTAGCTAGCTTGTGGTCACCCCAAAGTCTGTACAAGAGAGGATCCCCGAGTGAGCAGGAATGTGTTGATGTTTCAGGAGTCAGTTACATTCCAGGATGTGGCTGTGGAGTTCACCCAGGAGGAATGGAGGCAGCTGGACCCTGCGCAGAGAAACTTGTTCAAGGATGTGATGCTCGAGAACTACAGGAACCTCGTCTCTCTGGGTAAAGACGGTTTCCCTCTTTGGGTCAGGATGTGCTCATTGGATGATCTTCACATTCTCATTTGCTGGAAGCCATGCGGCATCTCGAGAGTTTTCCTGTCGTTGGTAGCCACAGCTGGCTTTCTGGGGAGAGCAGGGGGAGATAGTCTAGAAGAATGTAACATTGGCTCACAGGATTCCAAATTTAGAGTTGGAAGGCTCGTCCCTAGAAATCATCTAGTCCAAACCCCATATTTTACAGATGAGTAAATTGGAACAGAGAGACTCTGTTCAAAGCACTTTCCCCTCTCTTTCCCCTGAGCAGGGCTTGCTGTTCACAAGCCGGGCATTATCTTCCATCTGGAGAAAGGAGGAGCTCCATGGATTCCAGAGAGAGCAGCCCCAGGAGGCACCTTTCCAGGTGGGTGAGGGAAAACCAGGCACAAAGAACAGCTGCGGCCTCCTGGTCCTTGAGGGCAGCCTCATTGGTGGTCCACTCCTCAGCGTTCCCCAGGTTCAGGGAGACGACGTCTGTGCAGGTTGAATGTTCTCATGTACATTCCCCTTTACTTCAGGCAGCCAATTTCCACAGGCCACTGAATATTAGATCTAGGAAGGACCTCACGTGCGTGTCCTCTCCATTTGCCTTTCTAGGTTAGGCCCTGAGACCTGAAGTGAGAAAGAGGGACAACATCAGGGTCAGAAGGGACCTCTGAGGCCACGTAGGCCAACCTAGACTTTTAGAAAAGAATCAAGAGATGCAGAATCTATCAGACATCAGACCGGCGGAGGGTCCAGCCCTTTCTTTCATGCCTTCACTGAGGCAGAACCCAGCACCTCCAAGGCAGCCTTCGATAGCTTCCATGGCAGGATGTGTTTGCCGTCTCTTTGTTCCTTCTGTTGGTAGCTCTGCCCTGGGGACCCAAGCAGCATGGTTCTAGTCCCTCTTCTACATGACAGCCCTTTTAATATTATAAGACAGGGGCAGCTGGGTGGCTCAGTGGATGGAGAGTCAGGCCTAGAGGTGAGAGGTTCTGGGTTCAAATCTGGCCTAGTTGTGTGGCCCTGGGCAAGTCACTTAAACCTCCATTTCCCAGTCTTTACTGCTGTTCTGCCTTTGAACCAACACTTAGTATTGATTGTAAGGCAGAAGGTAAGAGTTTAAAAAGTACTACAAGACAGCTTTGATGTCCCCCCACACAGCTCCTCTTCTCCCTTTACTTGAGCCAGTTCTCATACACAATTGAACATCACTACCCCTGCTGGTCATTGTAATAGTTAAAATTAAATTATGAGGATACTGGTAGCTTTATTATATCAAAGCAGTGATAGGAAAGACGGAAATGTAGGAAAGAGGTAGAGAGCAGTTTAGCTAAATATCCTTTGTGCCACTGGATGGATTGAAGCTCACCACCGACAGGGGTTCCTTCAGGTTCCAATCTCCAGGCACAAGAACGCGAGGTAGAGCGCCCAGGGCCTGGGTCTCGCCTTATAAGCCGTTTTCTCCACCCACCAGCTCTCCCCTGTCACATCTAGAACCAATCCTAGTTCTTTAGTTTGCCCGGCACTACCCGGGGTGGGAGCAGGGTGTGTGGGATCAGTTTCCCGGCTCTTTGGTTTCAACTTCCTTTCTCTGAGGGTTGGTCTAGACCTGCACATCTTAGTGGCCAACGACCTCCAGGTCACTGATTGATGATGTCAGACAAAGGGAGGGGGATTCATTCTTTTGGCCCCGTTTGCTTTATCCTTCCTCACATTATATCTCTTGGACTTCTGTCTCTCAGCAAATCTTGCGCTCTTCCTGCTGCAGTCATAGTTTGGCATGTCTGCTTGTCCTTCTCTCCATTTTCAGAGAAACGTGTTTTATCTTCCTCTATCATTGTCTCCTTTCTGGGAGAACCCACCCAGGATGAACAGATGGTACCAGCGTCAGGCACGCCCTTCCTGAGGAAAATGATACTCGTGACTAACACGTGTCTCTGGATCAGTGTACTTTATTAATTAAAATAAATAAGTTTAAAAAAAAAAGAGTGCCCTTCCTGGGCCCAGGATGCCTTTCCCCTCTCCTGCTTGACTGCCCACATGGCTTGGATGGCATGGGGGTCAGCAACTCTATTCCTTATGATGATGTGGACAACCATGAGGCCTCATCATTTACTGTCACCGACTCCTTGGGTCTTGCAGGCCTGCCCTGCAGTCCGTGGGCACTAGTGTCTGCCCTCCTGCTGTAAGGTAGGGACCCTCGGGCCTCGTCACCCCCATCTCCCGAATCCTGGCCCTTTGCATATGCCTTGTGGCTGAAGTTTCTTTTATGCATTTCCTTTTTAGAGCATAAGCATGTGTGAGAGCCCGGACTGTCTTGATTTTTCTATTTGTCCCCCCAGGGTTTAGCTTATAATAGTACTTAAATTTATTTGTTCACAACTCATGTGAATAAAGCTCTACTAAGCATGCCTTATAGGCTAAGCTCTGAGGATACAAAACTGCAGCTCTTCTCTATGAGACAAAATTTATGCAGAGATGATCATCTGAGGAAGGAAAGATCTCCGTCACCGGGCACAGAGATGTAGAATGATGACAGCTGGGAAAAGGCTTTGTGTATATATCCTGCAGTGATATTTGGGCTGAGCCTTGAAGCCATCCACTTCAGGAGTCAGAGGTGAGAAGGGAGAGAAAACGAAGTTTGAAAGAACCCTTCCATTTTTTATTGTGTCAGCTGGGAAGGTGAAGAGCTGCAAATAAAAGGCAGTGAAGTCTATTAGCCACAACGCTTGGCCTCTGGACACAGTTTAGGGATTAGTGTCTGCTAAGTTTGGCCACTTGCTCTTCCCTAGTCCAGATAATGGAGTATCTAGTCCCTGGCTTTTGTGGTCTCTGGTCGCCGTTGCAGAAATGGACTCCTTCTCCTTTTGCCTCAGTGTATGTTGTTTTTTTAGTTCTCCTCTCTTTACTATGTATCATTCCATAAAATGTTTTCCATGTTTCTCTAAATTCTTCAGATATCATTTCAAAATCTATCATTACATTAAATAACAAAATTCCAGCAATAATATGAACCTTAATGGTTATAAGTCAGTGAGAAAATATTTATGGAATGCCTACTATGTATGTAGCCTTATGGTAGGTATCAAGAATACAAAGACAAAAATGAAAAAGTCCCTGCTTTCAAGGAGCTAACTTTCTTTCTAGCATAATCTTTACCTAAAAAGGAATCTAGGGGGCAGCTGGGTAGCTCAGTGGATTGAGAGCCAGGCCTAGAGACGGGAGGTCCTGGGTTCAAATCTGATGTCAGACACTTCCTAGCTGTGTGACCCTGGGCAAGTCACTTGACCCCCATTGCCTACCCTTACCACTCTTCTGCCTTGGAACCAATACTCAGTATTGACTCCAAGACGGAAGGTAAGCATTGAAAAAAAAAAAAGGATTCTATACTATCTCATAATTGACAGGTGGCCACCCAGCCTTTTCTTAAAATCTTGTGGAGGGTAAGAATCCACTGTCTCCCAAGTCAGGCATTCCATTTCTAGAGAACTCTAATTGTTAGTTTAAATGTTGTTTCTTATAGGAAACCTAGATTTGTCTCTTTGCTATTAGACAATGTAAGGAAAAAAGATAATGATATTTAATAATTGTATCCTACAATGAAGAGAGGGAAAATGGCCAGTTTTCCTCCAGTAGATCCTGAAAACAAAGGTATCCAGTAAGTAAGGTTTTAGGTGTTGAATCTCTCCTGATGGTCCCTGCAAATTCCAAGGGCCCAATTTTATCCCAAACAGAGCCCCATATGCAGAGAAACTCTGACTTCACTCTTTAAAAGTGAGGCTAACTGGGGGTAGCTGGGTAGCTCAGTGGATTGAGAGTCAGGCCTAGAGACGGGAGGTCCTAGGTTCAAATCCGGCCTCAGACACTTCCCAGCTGTGTGACCCTGGGCAAGTCACTTGACCCCCATTGCCTACCCTTACCACTCTTCCACCTATGAGTCAATGCACAGAAGTTAAGGGTTTAAAATAAAAAAAAAAATTAAAAAAAAAAAAAAGTGAGGCTAACTACATTGGACCTAGAGATACTCCTGTGGGGTTGGTGGTGTCTTTCTTTGATGATGATGAGGCTGAAGATCCTTTTCTGCTGTGAGGATCACATGTGTTCCATGGTTAGCTGCAAATAATTAGCGCCCCAGATCTATTGAACCAATTAACATTGATTACCTATTAGAAAGGGATTTTTGTTTTGAAAATACAGTAAGAATGTATATACTTTTGGAAAGTGTTTTGAAATTTCCATTTTGGAAATGGGAAAAATTTCCTTCAGCACCTGGGAATGCCTTTTCCCTCTTGGTTGCTAGGGAAGATGGAGTCAGACTTAATGAAGTTTCTACATAGCATTCACCCAACAAGTTCACTTCTAAAAGCAGCATGACCAATGGACAGAAGAGATGCTATTTCTGCTACTGTTGGGCTGTGTCAAACAGGTTGCTTGGCATTTCACTTCTCACTGTTTGGCTTTTGGCAGTTTCCACAGTGAGCTCTAGCTCCTAGTCTGCTGGTTGAATACTTTCCTGACCTTTTCTGCTCTTTTGATGTTTTATTTTTTTTAATTACATGTAAAAACAATTTTTAACATTATTTTTCTAAAATTTTGAATTTCAAATTCTCTCCCTCCCTTCTTCTGTTTTCCCCTCCCCAAGATGGTAAGCAATTTGATATAGGTCGTACATGTGAAAACATATTTCCATATTGGTCATGTTATGGAAGAAGACACACATAAAAAATCATAAAGAAAGTAAAATGAAAAATAATATCCTTGGATATGCATCCTTCCCTTTCCAATAGATCTGAAAGGTAAACTGTTCTATGCTCCCTTGATTTGCTTAGATATCACCCTTTATGTCTAAATCATGTACTCATTTTGGCCTTATTTTGGTTATACAGTGTGAAATATTGGTCTATGCCTAGTTTCTGCCCTGCTATTTTCCAGTTTCCCAGCAGTTTTTGTCAAATAATGAGTTCTTGTTCCCAAAGCTTGGATCTTTGGGTTTATCAAACACTTGATTACTATAGTCATTTACTACTGTGTATTTGTGTACCTAATCTATTCCACCAATCAACTACTCTGTTTCTTAGACAGTACCATATTGATCTGAAAGAGCAAAAGGACAAAATTCTCAAAGGAAATAATAGGGAAAGGGGGGGATGGATGCTTAGCAAGGATAGATTTTAAATAATTCTGTAGAGCAATATTCCTCAAAATTCTTTGTTATCAATTAAAAGAATGAAAAATTGACCAGTAGAGCAAGTTAGGTAAACAACATACAGAAGAAGCAAGAGAACACAATGATAGTGTTCAATAACCCCAAGATCCAAAATAGTAGGATGAGTACCCAAAATTCATCAAAAAGTGCTGGGAAGGGAGCAGTTAGGTAGCTCAGTGGACTGAGAGCCAGGGTCAGAGATGCGAGGTTCTGGTTTCAAATCCAACCTCAGACCATTTCTAACTGTGTGACCCTGGGGAAATCACTTAATTCCCATTGCCTAGCCCTTATGACTCTTTTGTCTTAGAACCATTATACAGTATTAATTGTAAGATGGAAAGTAAGGATTTAAAAAAAGTCCTGGGAAAATGGAGAAGCAGTCTGTCAGAAATTAAGTTTAGACGAAATTCTCATACTATAGATCATAAAAAGATGCAAATAGATAAATAACCTAGATTTTAAAAAATAACATAGAAAGTTTTTCTTTTTGTTGTTGTCATATATGTTTTCTATGTGCCAGGATCCTTGCTAAGTGCTTTACAAATTACCTTATCTCATTTGATATAACTGTGGGAGGTAGTTGTTATTGTTATACCCATTTAACAGATGAAGATACTGAGGCAAACAGAGGCTTGCCTAGAGTCACAGCTAATAAATGTCTAAGGTCAGATTTAAACTTGAGTCTTCCTGATTCCAGATTTGGTGCTCTATCCATTATATCACCCAGCTACCCCAAGGATATAAGAAAAAAAATCCTTGTTAACAATATGGACCAGAGAAGAATTTAGGACCCAAAATTTTTTTATTACACAGTACTGAAAAGATTTTGCCCAAAAGAATCAAATGTAATTAAAATTAGAAGAGAGTTAACTTGGGAAAAAATCTTTATAGCAAGTTTCTCTGATAAAAATCTGACATCCAAGATATATAAGGAACTGATTCAAACATAAGAGTGATTGCCATGCCCCAGTAAGTAAATGGTCAAAGGGTTTGAAAGATAGTTCTCAAAAAAAAGAAATTTTTGCTATTAACAAACATAAGAAAAATGCTCCAAATCACTAATAGATAAATGCAAATTGATATGACTGTGGTTCTACTTCATATTCATTACATCAGAAAAAAGATGACAAAAAAGGAAAATGACAATTGTTGGAAGGACTGTAGGAAGATAGGCACAATGGTGTACTGTTGATGTGGTTCCAAATTGCTCTTAGCATTCTGAAAAGTAATTCAGAACTATATCCAAAAAGTTACTAAACTGCACATATTCTTTGGCTCAATAATATCATTTGTAAGCCTGTATTCCAAAGAGATCAAAGAAAGGGGAAAAGGACTCATGCACAAAATATTCAAATGGGACAGGGGATTCAATTCCTTATCTCTTAGTTCCTTCTGTTTTTTCTGTCTATTGATCTTAACTCAAATTTTCTCAGTTAACTTTCCCCTGGGCTTTCTCTCATGAGACTGTCTTCTAAATATATAATGCTATTTTCTTCTTTCTACCCCTTTATAACCTGAACATTCTTTCACATTCTGATTTTGTTCCTCTCTGCTATAAACATATTATATTCCCTCCATTACTTTACCTGTCTTTTTTTTAAGGTAGCCCCGTACCCACTGATTCTCTTCCCCTCACCTCTGATTCTCTCCTATTTCAAATTTTTCCTTCCTCTAGAGTTTTGCTTATTAGTTCCTTTTTCTTCTCCTGCTTTTGTCTATCTATTAATTCTTTCTCTCTCCCACCTTTTCCCCCTACCAGTCCTTTTTCTTCTCCTTTTCAACTATTCAAGATAGATAAAACAGAATTTTGTCTGGAATGTGTGTCAGCTTTTTTGTCTTCTAGCACAGAGAATGATGAACATTGACACTTTTCCTCCTTTGTTTAGAGTTCCTTAATCCAGAGATTAGCTGTGAAACAACAGAGGAAATTCCAAAACTGAACATTTCTGAGGGAGAGTCATCGAATGAAAGATTCAAGGATAATACCAACAACTTCAAGTTAGTAGAAACCCGGCAATGTGCTGTTAGATTAGAGCAACAGCAGGGCAACAATGAAAAACAATGCCAGCAAATAACAGTCACCTGCAGGAAAACATCGACTAAGTTTATTGCCAATGAATGTAATGTAGTCGAGAAGGAATTCCATGTGGGGTCAAGCTCATTTCCAAAAAAAAGAATTCATAGAAAGAAAAGTCTCCATAAACATGATACATGTGGAAAGAACTTTACACATCATTCAGATGAAAGTAAGCATGAAAGACTCTTTTCTAAGAAGAAACTCTGCAACTATAATAAATTCAGTAAGTCATTCCATTACCATTCACATCTTATGCAGCGTTATAGAAAATATAATGAAGAAAAAGCATCTGAATCTTATGAGTGTGGGAAAATCTTCAGCAACAGGTTGTCCCTTACAATTCACACTACAGAGAAATTTTTTAAGTGTAATGAATGTGGGAGAGCCTTCAGCTGTAAATCTAGTCTTATTTTATATCAGAGAATTCATTCTGGAGAGGAATCTTTCAAATGTAATGAATGTATGAAATCCTATAAAAGGAATACTAAATCTAAAAGATTTCAAATTGAAGAGAAATGTTTTGAATGTAGTGAATGTGGAAAATCTTTCCGTCGTTTCAGAAACCTTGACAAACATAAGTGCATTCATAGTAGAGAGAAAACTTTGGAATGCATTGTGTGTGGAAAATATTGTAGAAACCTTAATAGACATAAAAGAATTCATGCTGGAAAGAAATCCTTTGAATGTAATGAATGTGGAAAATCCCTCAGTCATTATAGAAGCCTTTATAGACACAAGAAAATTCATAGAGAGAAAATCTTTGAATGCCTTGAGTGTGGGAAGTACTTTAATCATGGCAAAAAACTTGACAAACATAGAAGAGTTCATACTGGAGAGAAACCCTTTGAATGTAGTGAATGTGGGAAATCCTTTAGCTATAGGACCCTGCTTACTCATCATTACAGAATTCACACTGGAGAGAAACCCTTTAAATGTAATGAATGTGGGAAATCCTTTAGAGGGCGTGGACACTTGAATAGACATAAGATAATTCACACTGGAGAGAAATCCTTTGAATGTAATGAATGTGGAGAATCTTTTAGGAGGAGTGAATCCCTTAATAATCATAAGAGAATTCATACTGGAGAAAAACCCTTTAAATGTAATGAATGTGGAGAATCCTTTAGAAGGAATGAATATCTTACAAAACATAAGAGAATTCATACCGGAGAGAAACCCTTTAAATGTAAAGACTGTGGGAGATATTTTAGAAGAAGTGAATCTCTTACCAAACATAAGAGAATTCACACTGGAGAGAAACCTTTCAAATGTGATGATTGTGGGAAATACTTTAGAAGGAGTGACTCTCTTACTACGCATAAGAGAATTCATACTGGAGAGAAACCATTTAAATGTAGTGAGTGTGGGAAATCCTTTAAACAGTATGGAAACCTTAGTAGCCATAGGAGAATTCACAGTGGAGAGAAGCCCTTTGAATGTAGTGACTGTGGAAAGTCCTTTCGTCAGTGTGGAGATCTTACCAAACATAAAAGGTTTCACAGGGGAGAGAAATCACTTAAATGTAATGAATGTGAGGAGTCTTTTCACCACTGTGAAGACCTTGATGGACATAAGAGAAAACACGCTGGAGAGAATCTTTTTGAATGTAATGAATGTGGGAAAACCTTTAGAAGGATTGTATCTCTTACTAGACATAAAAGAATCCATACTGGATAGAAACCTTTTGTATGTGATGATTCCAGGAAATCCTATAAATGAATATCTCTGATAAATATCTGATATAAAAAGTCTTAAAATGAATTGATATAACAAACTGATAATGAATTGATAAAAAACAAATTATTTCCCTTTTTATTATAGTGATCGAAAGATGTTTAAAGTGTTTGCAAAAGATTTGCAAACTCATATCAAACATGTGAAAGAATGTTTCAGATCACTAATAAGAGAAACCCACAAGAAGACAACTGAGATTTCATCTCCTACCGATCAGATTGGCAAAGATGACAAAAGACAAAATGGTAGATTTTGAAGAGCTTTAGGAATACAAGCACATTACACATAGTCAACAGAACTGTTCTGAGGAAACCATTTAGAATTCTATTGTTAAAAATCACTTAAGTAAGTACCATTTGGTTGGGTAATATAACTAAGAGATGAGAAAGAAAGAAAGCATTGCATATGTCAGACTTTTTTTTTATCTTTTGTTATGCTTTATTATAGGATGACCTTTTGGAAAGGAAAGAGAGCGAAACAGTAGGAAATGTGTGTGATATAGAAATAAAATATATCAAAAATTTTAGAGACAGAAAGGCTCTATTTTATAAAAATATTTATAATAAAACTTTTTTCTAATAGCAAAAAATTGAATACAAATTGATTGGAGAATAACTGTCATATATCAATTACTGAATTATCACTGTGCTGTAAGAAATTACCAATGTAAAGAATTCATGGAAATATGTATGAGAAGGGAGGAAATAATGTGCAAAAAAACTATACATATGAAATACATACAGTCTAAAGGGAAGAGAATTGCAGATGGAAGGAACTAACTGGAAGAAAGGGAGGAGGAGATGAAAAAGGCCTCCTGTAGAAAAGGTATGGACAAGATATATACTGAATAAAGGCCTAGAGCAGAGAGGTTAAATTACTTGCTTATTGAGGTTACCACTAGGTGTTATAGAGTATGCCTTCTTAGCTCTTAGTTCAGCTCTTTATCCACTATTCTAAAGCCCCCTTCCAGATAATTCATATTGTAATTTTGTATGTATTAAAAGTGTGAAATCAACTCTAGACCTGGAAAACTTGGTAGATATAAGAGAATTATATTGCAGAGAAAGCTCACTTCACTCTCATAAAACATATTTTTTTTACCCTTATCTTCTGTCTTAGAATCGATTCTAAATATCGATTCTAAGGCAGAAAAGTGGTTAAGATCTATGCAATTGGGTTAAGTGACTTGTCCAAAAGCTAGAAAGTGTCTGAGGCCAGATTTGAACCCAGGTTCTCCTGACTCCAGACCTGGCTCTCTCTCCAGAGAGTCCCCCCCCAGTCATTCCTTCTTAATCTTCAGGTTTTCATTCTCTGCTACAAATACTTCCTAGTTTATTCCATCCTTTTAAATAACCTTTCTGTGATTTACTATCCTGTCAAGCTACTATCCTCTATCTCCTGTCCTCAGCCACACTCCTGGACAGAATTGTCCATACAACACCTCCATTTCTTCTCCATTCACTTCTCATCCCTTTTCTATCAGTCTTCCAGCCTCATTACCCATCTGAAATTGCTCTCTATGAAGTTAAGGATAAAATTATCACATTCAAATATAGGGAGACGATATAGAAATCTATCATCAGGGGCCATAGAGGGCTTAGGAGTCATTATGTCTTGATATATTAAAAGAAGAATGGAAAGTTAGAAGAAGAGGAATATACCAAAAGAGGAAAGGAGAGAGGAAGGATGGGGGAAACTATCACTTAAAAAGAAATAAGGAGGTAGCAGTGGGGAGAGTGGGAAACACTTGAACCTCATCCTCTGACCTGGTCAAAGGAGAAAAGAATACATTCCTAGTTGGATAGAAAAAGACATTTTGCTTAACAAAGAAATAGGAGGGGAAAGGGAGTGCGGAGGGGATAAAATGGTCATAAACCAAACAAATTCTCAAATAGGAAGCAGGATATAGAGGGATATATAAAAGAGAATAAGATGGAAAATACAAAGTTAACAATCACAATTGAATATGAATGAGATGACTTCACCTATAAAAGTGAAAAGTGTTACAGAGTAGATTAGAAACCAGAATCCAACAATACATTGTTTATAAGAATTAGGAACTTAAAACAGAAAGATGCACACCTATTTAAAAATAAGAGTCTACATTTGTTTTTGGACAAAAGGAGAGGGCCTAGTAGACAGAGTAGGCAAGGGAGAATCAGAAATTGCAGAACTCCACACACCAGGGTTTGATAGAATGGAAATCAAACTTCCTAGGAAAAAACTCTGTATTTGATTTTTTAAAAACTACTGGAAAACTGGAAAGCAGTATGGCAGAAATTATGCCATACCTTATATTATACTGTAGATATGTATATTTGTATATATATATGCATCTATACACACATACATATACACACAATACCTTATACTATATTCTTCAATACATTCTAAGAAAATATGAGAATTATGAAAATAAGGGAATCCTTAATATTAAGGATCATACTATTTTTTAAAATAGAAGAAAACAGATTATTTACCTCTCACAGCTATAGGTAGAAGGTGTATTCTTTTTTTAAATGATTTTATTTTTCTCTAATTACATGTAAAATCAATGTATTCACTTAAAAAAAACCCTTACCTTCTGTCTTAGAATCAATACTAAATATTGATTCCAAGGCAGAACTGGGATAAGGGCTAGACAATGAGGGTTAAGTGACTCGCCCAGGGTCATACAGTTAGGAAGTTTCCAAGGCCAGAATATTCATGTTTTAAAAATGTTGAGACCCAAATTCTCTCTTTCCTTCCTTTTCTTTTTCCTTACTGAGATAGTAAAAAATCTGATATAGATTCTACATGTGCGACCACGTAAAACATTTTTCCATTTTAATCCTTTTGTAGAAGAAAACATGCACAAAAAAAATTAAGAAAAAAGCAAAAAAAGTTTGCTTTGGTCTGTATTCAGTCTCCATCCGTTCTTTCTCTAGGCAGATGGCATTTTTCATCAAGAGCCTTTCAGTATTTTCTTGGATCAGTAAAATGCTGAGACTAGCTAAGTCATTCACAATTGTTCATCATACAATGTTGCTGTTACTGTGTACAGCATTCTAGGAGATACATTCTTAAATGAGAGATAAAGGCAGTTACAGGAAAAAGAGATAACTAAGCATGAAACTCAGAAGCTTCTGCATAGACAAAATGTTCCCAGGATAAGAAGGGAAATGGTGAAATGGAAAAAAAAACCCCACTATCAAATCTGTCTGACAAGAGTTTGGCAGCCAAGATATATAAATTACACACAGATATATATGTGTATATTACACGTGTGATTGAATTAATTCTGTATCGTTTTCTTATTGATTCTATGTACAATTAATTGTTTTTGTTCTGTAACTGTAAGTCATGGGTGCTCTGTCTGAAGTTGGTTTGGAATTCAGCTGGTTTGTAATGAGTTAAGTTTAAAAATCCAGCTCTCCTGCCAATCAGTGATCTCTTCCTGCTTCAAGGAACTCAGCTGACCTTGGGGGATTCCCGTGAGCACCCCGGAGTTGGCGCTAATATCTTTACAACAGCAAGTCATCTTCAGGTTTGTTATCTTGCTTCTGGACTCAAACAATGAGCACTTCTTCGGCTTGGGGAAAGCGAGGGAGTCTTTCCGAGCTGTGATTACCAAACTTCCAACCAATCATCTTGTTCCTGCACCTCAGTTCTGTAACCATGTTGTCTTCAATCCAAAGATATCATCTACCCTGTTCTGTTCTTTGTTCTGTACTCCCCAAAATCTATGAAAGGGGAACTGTCCTTCTGCTTAGCGAGACTGGCACAAATGGAACCAAGCCAATGGCTCGTTTATTGACAACTGTATGCATCACTGCTAATAAATGTTATCTTGCGCAGAGAATTGCCTTGGTTTACCTTTTTGGTTAAAATTCATCCACCATAATATGTATGTATAATATGTAACAAGCACACTAATACATTTTTGGTGAAGCTTTGAAATGGTATAACCATTTTGGAGAGCAATTTGGAATTATGCAAATAAAGTGATTAGAACCTCTATACCTTTTGACCCTTTAGATCAGTGGTTCCCAAACTTTTTTGGCCTACCACCCCCTTTCCAAAAAAAATATTACTTAGCCCCCTGGAAATTAATTTTTTTAAATTTTAATAGCAATTAACTGGAAAGATAAATGCACCTGTGGCCATCACTGCCTCCCTGGATCGCTACAGCACCCACCAGGGGGCGGTGGTGCCCACTTTGGAAATCACTGCTCTATAGACTCCAAGGAAGCCATTGATAAGGAGAAACTTCTCACATACATCAAAATATTTATAGCAACATGCTTTGTGACAGCAAAGAATTGGGAACAAAGGGCATGTCTATTAATTGGGGAATGAGTAAACCAGTTGTACACGAATGTAATGGAATGCTACTGTGCTATAAGAAATAATGTGTGCTCATGGTAGCTAATGCCTATAGCAACTTAGTGTTTGATAAACCCAGAGAAAACCCAAAGACCCAAGCTTTGGGGGAAAGAACTGACTATTTGACAAAAGTGCTAGAAAAACTGGAAAGCTGTATGACAGAGACTAGACATAGACCAAAATCTCACCCCATATACCAGGAAAAAGTCAAAATGGATACTTGATCTAGAAATAAAGAGTGGCACTATAAACAAATTAGGGGAACATGGAAAAGTTCACCTGTCAGACTTATAGATAAAGGAAGAATTTATAACCAAATAAGACATAGAGGACATTATGAAAAATGAAATAAATAATTGTATTACATTAAATTTAAAAGGTTTTGTATAAAAGCCAGTTCAACCAAGATTAGAAGAGAAACAAAAAAAAAAAGAAAAAGAAAAGGGAAAAAATAGAGAAACAACAAATTTGGGGAAAAATTTTATAGCCAGTGTCTCTGACAAAAGCCTCATTTCTCAAATATATAGAATTTATAAGAATATGAAGCATTCGCCAATCAAAAAATGGTCAAGGGGCAGCTGGGTGATTCAGTGGATTGAGAGCCAGTCCTAGCGGCGGGAGGTCCCAAGTTCAAATCTGGCCTCTGACACTTCCTAGCTGTGTGACCCTGGGCAAGTCACTTAACCCCCATTGCCTAGCCCTTACTATTCTTCTGCCTTGGAACCAATATATAGTATTGGTTCTAAGACAGAAGGTAAAGAATTTTTTTAATGGTCAAAGGCTATGATCAGGCAGTTCTCAGAGGAGGATGGAGGATATAAGATTTAATAAAATATATGAAAAGTAAATTCTCACATTGGATATCTCAAACTGGATATCCTGTTTGACATCTAAAATTCAAGATGTCTAAAACAGAATTCATTATTTTTCCTCTAACCTCCCATCTCTTGAAACCTTTCCATTTCTGTTAAAGGCACTACCATTCTTCCAATCTCTTGGGTTCATAATTGCATTATTTTCTGGTATTCCTCACCATCCCTCACACTACATATGTAATAGCTGATAAACCTTGCTATGGCTACCTTCCCAACATCTCTCCCTTCCAATCTCTCCTCTCCACTCAAACAGCTACTACTTAAGTTCAGATGCTCACTTTGATTATTTTGCAACATCTTTCGAATTGGTCTGGCTTCAAGCCTTTTCCCTATTCCAGTCCATCTGACATTCCACAGGCAAATTAATCTTCCTTAAATGCAACTCCTGTCATTTGACTCCCCTTCTCAGTCAACTCTAATTGCTTCCACTTCCTCCTAGGGTCAAATAGGAACTTTTCTGTTCAGTTCTTAAAACCTCATATAGCCTGGCCTCAACCTATCTTTCTGGCCTCATTGGACATTACAGCCTTTTTAATACTCAGTCACCCAGCCAAACTGGTCTCTTTTCCATTGCTCACAGAAGACACTCCACCTCCCATCACTAACTTTGCATTGGTCACCCCCTAACACCTCCATTCCTGGAATGTATTCTCTTATTCCACCAAATAGCGTCCCTTTCTTCCTTTAAGAAGCAGCTCAAGTACCATCTTCCACATACAACTTTTCCTGATCCACAAAATCCTAGCACCCCAATGACCTCATATTTAATTACTTTGAATTTATTGATTTTATATTCATGCTGTGTATATTTTTATATGTATTTATCACCTCCCCCATTGGAATTTCTCATTGAAAGAAGAAATCATTTGTAAAAGGGGAAAAGGGGGTTTTGCGTTGGATATTAATATTTAAAGGTGTGGTAGCCAAGGAACTGAATAAATACCAGTTCCTAAAATGATTTTAGTAATTTATTTACAAAATATAGGAGAGAATGGAAGTAGAGAGATGAGACGAGGGTAGAGTAAGAGATCTAACTTAATGAACTAGATTTGTATTCAAGTCTGGGTTTAACATGGAAGGGCTTCAAAGGCCCAGCCAGAGAGCCTAAAAGTCAATTAGCAAGGGTTTTAGCCACTAGGGCTTCTCCCAATCAAGGGAGCCTCTCAGAGGCTAGTACCTCCAGGGAAGTTAAGGTAGTCAGTTAGCCTTTTTCACTCACCAAGGTCTCAGGGTCCCAGCCAGAGTTCCTCCAGGTCCAAAAAATGAACAAGAAGAGTTCCTCCAGGTCCAAGACATGAACAAGAAGAAGAATCAAAAGGGGCAGAGCCCCAGAAGTTCTCTAAATTTATCCAGGCCATTTCTTTTGTCACTTCCTGTGCTTTCCTCTTAGTTTATGTGTCAAATCACAACAGATGCTTTTCTTAGGACTGCCCAGGAGGTAGTCAGTAAATTTTGATTCATCACTCAAGCACACATGGGTCACAGACCTCCCAACTTATGAGTTAAGTGGAGATGTTTACACTTTTGGTGATTAGATTTGAGAATGTGCAAGGTAGATTTAATCTCATTATCACACATTTCATTCTTTGTACTCCTATCCTCAGTGCCAGCACAGAATCTGGCACATAGTTAAGTACTCAGTAAATATCTGTTGATTATTATGCCAATAGTGGTTTGACTAGTTTGTACCCTGAAACTTCTTCCAACATCATTATGGATGATTGATTAGATCTGGTACCCTAGATAGAAAAATCCTTAAGGCAGAAAAGCAATGCATCAACTTGAAAATTCAACTCTTTGCTCTAACTTTATATTGTCCTAAACAAACTTTGGATTTTTGCCCAATGAATTTACCTACTAAGTACAGATCTCCTGGATTGGACTACATAAGTCTCCTATAAATAATAATATTGTCTCTTAGAATAAGGCTAGAATCCATCTATTACAGGATTTCTTAACCCTTTTGTGATATGTACTCTCTTGCAGTCCAGGAATGTCTGTGGTCCCCTTCACAATGTCATATTTTTAAAAGGATAAAATTAAATACATAAGATTAAAAAGGAAATCAATTACGATAAATCACAGCCATCAAATATTTTAAAATATATATAAGTTCATGGACCCCAGGTTAAGAACTCAGATTCTAGAGTCTGATGCTTTCCTGGCTAAAATGATGAAATGGGCTCTCTGAACTGAACTAGATGAGGGACAAGCTCTAGATCAGTGATGGTGAACCCTCTAGACCAGTGAGGGGGAAACTATGGCCTGCAGGCCAGATGCAGCCCCCTGAAATGTTCTATCTAGCTAGACATTATTCCTAATCTGATGAATACAATGAGTAGGATACAATACAATGAAACTTTGAAAGAGTTGGCTTAGAAACAGACTGACAGATGAGCATTTCCTTTCCTTTGGCCCCCTCTTTATAAATTTTGCCCATCACTGCTCTAGAGGGATGAGTGATGTGAAAAATATCCTCAGGCCTGTGTGCACACTGGGAGAACAGTCCAGCACTGCATCCCTCAGACTTTCTAGTAACAAACTCTGGGGAACACTGTGCCAGGGCAATGGCATGAATGCCCACAGAGAGGGCTCTGAGTGTCCCCTCTGGCACGTGTGTCATAGGTTCCCCACTATGGGTCTAGATCAGTGATGGGCAAACTTTTTAAAGAGGGCCGTAGTTTGCCCATCACTGGTCTAGATGATAGTAATTCCTTTAAGATTCACTTCAAATCTTAAAAAGCTGGAAAAATGACTCATAGTGACCAAGAAATGTAACTTCAAAAGCAATATAGGAATGATACAGATACTCAGGGCATGGCCAAGCAATCTGTTTCAGGGAGCATGGAAGGGTGCTTCTCTTCTGCTCCCCAATCCCAGGAGATGACATAGTGAATCTTCCCTTCTTCCATCGATCCATCCATCAATTAAAAAACATTTGTCATACACTATGCTTGCAATTGTAATGGTTAGAATGGGTGGTTGCCAAAAATTGTAATTAACCCTTCAGTCACAAGACTGTTAATAGCTAGATTTATTAATAAGAAAAAGAAAATAAGAGAAATATAGAAAGGGGAATAATTTCCTAGCCTTATAATCCAGAGCCTAACAACTCAGTATCTGTCTCGAAATCTCAGCCTCGGAAAATAACCCCCCAGCTTCCTGCTGGGTCTCATCTTATAAATCCTCCCTACACCTCATTACACCTACTAGCTCTCCTACATTACTCCCCAGGAACCAATCATAATTCTTCAATTAGCCTGGTACCACCCAGGGGGCCAGTGCCTGTGGGATCAATTCCCTGGTTGCTGATGAACCCAAATTCAAAACAAATGGAAGGAAAGTCTAAATCACTGATTGATCAAATCAAAAATACAAATTTCCTTCTCACACAATGTAGGTGTTAACTTCGACTACATATCTTCTCTCACACCTCATCTCCAAATCAATGCCAAGGCTGGATGATTCATACCTTCTCTCATATTGAAGAGTTCTTTATTTCAACCTCTCTTCAAGTCCACAAAGAGAGAAAGATACTGGGAAGAAGTTGATATGTAATACTCTGGTCATATCTTCATTCCTTGTTACATTAGAGACTTTGAGGAATTTCCTGTTGGGTGAGATATCTGAGACTCTCCTGGTTGGGCTGTTATCTCTCTCCTGGCAGGAGTGCTCCTTCACTTTGTATCGTCTGGTATATATTCTGTGTATGCTTTCTCTGATGTCTGCTTTGCTATCAACTTGTATAAATGGGGTTCTTTGCTATTTTTTATTGGGAAGCTGCATTTGGTGGGAAGGGGGTTATCTTGAATTAAAAAAAAACTTGGAGTCCTGCTTCCTCATTAAGAAATAAAGATCAGGAGCTTAGCTTAGCTTGAACCAAACCTAAAAATTGCTTCCCCATAACTAACAGTATTTAAGGAAGCAGACAGATATAATTCTAGCACAGGATCCCCTCTCTTTGAGATCAGAGAGGCTGGCCTGTGTGAATTTAATATAAATTGTACCCACTTACTCTGTTTGAAAACCGATTAAAAAAACAAACAAACCCTTACCTTCCAACTTAGAATCAATACTGTGTATAGTATTGGTTCCAAGGCAGAAGAGTGGTAAGGGCTAGGTAATGGGGGTTAAGCGACTTGTCCAGGGTCACACAGCTGGGAACTGTCTGAGGCTAGATTTGAACCCAAGACCTCCCATCTCTAGGCCTGACTCTTAATCCACTGAGCCACCCAGCTGCCTCCTGAAAACCAGTTCTTGATACTAGCTCCACCCTTTGCCTGGCCACACTCATGTGGTAAGGCTTCCTGGTGAGGGGCTGATGGAAGTCCCCTTGGGACAGGTTCAGAAGTCAGGATTCTGGAGCTGATTGAGGTTTTAGCCTGTCCAATTAGAGAGTTCCAGGGGGAGTGGCGGAAATGGTCTGTATAAGTGAATGGAGAGGAAGCACTGGCTTTCTTTCCCTTCTCTGGAGTGTTTAACCCTTGGCAGACACTGTCTTATCTTAGACCAGCCAGCAGCTAAGGCTGCTTGGAGGAGATTGAGCTGGGGAAGCATGGAGCAGTTTTTACTTAGGGTGGCCGGGTGATCATGCAGTCTTCTCTCTCTCTTTTACTAATAAATAATGATAAATTAATATGTTTCCAGAAAACTTTAATCATTACAGGTCTTTAACCCCAACCTCCTCTGTCCTCTCTTGGCAAGAACCAAAGTGTCCCTTGGAGAATGGTATGGGGTAGAGATGTGTGAGAAATAATTTGATCCCTATGCTATTTTTGGTAAACTCCTGCCCATCGTAAATCAATCATTTCACTCCTATGATTAGTTCTAATCAGTATTATCTAGTTTAATGTGATTTCATAGGGTTACTGATCAGTTATGTATTAACAACAGTCATCAGAAGTTGCTAGTCAGGGGGCAGCTGGGTGGCTCAGTGGATTGAGAGTCAGGCCTAGAGAGGGGAGGTCCTGGGTTCAAATCTGACCTCAGACACTTCCTAGCTGTATGACCCTGGGCAAGTTACTTAACCCCCATTGCCTAGCCCTTACCACTCTTCTGCCTTGGAGCCAATACACAGTATTGATTCCAAGATGGAAGGTAAGGGTTTAAAAAAAAAAGTTGCGTCATAGTTCTAGTTCTAGTTCATGGTTTAATAACTATTAGAAGTAGTTACCTTTTCCCCAAGAGTTCTATATCATAGTTTAACTTAATTAACATGACTAGAAGGGGAGCCTCCACCCAGATGTCACAGGCCTCATTGGAAAGTCCCTTGATATATTTAATAGTGAAAAAAAAAGCCTCCCTGCCTTATTAAGCAAGCTGGGCCACCCAGGCAAGACTCTAAAGTGGGTCTGTTGATAAAGCAGGCCTGATGAGAAAGTGGGTGACACAAAAATGGGGTGGATGAGCTAAATACTATATGCCCATCTATTGTTATGCAGCAATGTAACCAGAGGGCATAGCAGGAGTTTAGAGCCCACCACAAGGAGCTCACTCACTGACGCCTGGGCTGACTAAAGGACAGGGATGGGTGCTGAAGGGAATAAAAGCTGTACTCTGAAGAAGGCCAGGGTCTCAGACTGTGAGAAAGGTCTGCGATCCTAATTATTGGAGGGAGCTAGGTCCCTCTAATAAATAGTTATTGTTTGGGGCTCTGCCTCAGTTGTTTTTATTGCAGACTGAACAAATTTTCAGCTTTACAAATGTTGATGCTATTAACTTTGATAGATGGGACTCGTTGCTAGTTTTCATTGTGAAACTGGCATTTGATGGGAAGGGGGTTGTCTTAAATTTCCTGCCTTCCATATCTACAGACTCACATGGGCATATAGCCTATATGGGCAAAAACAGTACACACACGCGCGCGCACACACACACGTGGGCGCCCTCTTAAACACACACACAAGCAGATACCCAAGACGTACAAAGTAAACTCAATTGAATGGGTGGCAGGAAGGGAGGCCGGAGTTGAGGCCACCAGGAAAGACTCCCCTCCTCCCGCAGAAAATAGCATTTGACGTATGCTTTGAAGGAGGCCGGAGGATTCTGAAAGGCAGAGATGAGGAGGACGGCCAGAGTGCAGGGGGAGCAACCTGGGCAAAGGCAAAGGGGCTGAAGTTGGAAAGTCACGCGTGAGGGACAGCAGGATGGCTGGGCTGTAGAGTACTAGGAGAATAACGGGGAACAAACAAACCAAACCAATTCACGAAGCGCTTCAAGGTGTGTTTGCCAGCGCTTTACAGTATTCTCTCCTTTCTTCCTCTCCATCTTACCCAGGGCGGCCGCGGCTGTTAGAAAACAACAGTCCAAAGCTGGCGGCCCCTTCAAGGAGAATGAATGCGCTCCCAGCCCGCACCGACAGCGGGAGACGCATGGGCGGAGGGGGGGGGGGCAGGGAGGGGGAAAGAACGAAGCTGAAGAGGATGTCGGAGGGGGGAGCCTGGCCACGATGGGCGGGGCGCTCAGGACCGAGGGAAGGACCTGTAAAGTCCCGCCTGGATCCCGGACGGTTTGGAAAAACCACGGTCCCGGATCGCATGGGCTTCACCAGCTGCTACCCCGGGAACGCGGGAAGGGGGAGATGCCCCAGTCTCCGAGGGGGTGAGGGTCGCGGTGTCTCTTTCTGTCTCTGTCCCCGCTCCTCCTGCCC
>NC_058132.1:13587792-13690880 GCF_016433145.1 Gracilinanus agilis | reverse complement strand
CACACGTGGGCGCCCTCTTAAACACACACACAAGCAGATACCCAAGACGTACAAAGTAAACTCAATTGAATGGGTGGCAGGAAGGGAGGCCGGAGTTGAGGCCATCAGGAAAGACTCCCCTCCTCCCGCAGAAAATAGCATTTGACGTATGCTTTGAAGGAGGCCGGAGGATTCTGAAAGGCAGAGATGAGGAGGACGGCCAGAGTGCAGGGGGAGCAACCTGGGCAAAGGCAAAGGGGCTGAAGTTGGAAAGTCACGCGTGAGGGACAGCAGGATGGCTGGGCTGTAGAGTACTAGGAGAATAACGGGGAACAAACAAACCAAACCAATTCACGAAGCGCTTCAAGGTGTGTTTGCCAGCGCTTTACAGTATTCTCTCCTTTCTTCCTCTCCATCTTACCCAGGGCGGCCGCGGTTGTTAGAAAACAACAGTCCAAAGCTGGCGGCCCCTTCAAGGAGAATGAATGCGCTCCCAGCCCGCACCGACAGCGGGAGACGCATGGGCGGAGGGGGGGGGGGCAGGGAGGGGGAAAGAACGAAGCTGAAGAGGATGTCGGAGGGGGGAGCCTGGCCACGATGGGCGGGGCGCTCAGGACCGAGGGAAGGACCTGTAAAGTCCCGCCTGGATCCCGGACGGTTTGGAAAAACCACGGTCCCGGATCGCATGGGCTTCACCAGCTGCTACCCCGGGAACGCGGGAAGGGGGAGATGCCCCAGTCTCCGAGGGGGTGAGGGTCGCGGTGTCTCTTTCTGTCTCTGTCCCCGCTCCTCCTGCCCTTCCGTTTCTGTCTATCACACAGTGTCACTCTCAGTGTCGTACTCCACCGGCTTCCAATAACCCTGCCTGAGCGTCTCCTATCCATCCCCCATCCAGGACTCAGGTCACACAAGCGCCGCTGCACCCTCTGGGAAATGGTGTCCAGGGAGACGGCGACCGCGGTTCTTCCTCGGACAAGACAGCAATGAAGACTCCATTTCCCAGAAGACGACGGGATCGTAGACTGCGCTGGGGTTTTCAGGCCCACTACACGCTAGACACGATGGAATTCTGGGAGTTTTAGTTTCGGGGCTTGGGACGCGCAGGCGCAATCCTCCGAGGGGCCCGGTTTTCCTTCGGGCCTTTGTTCGAGGATCCGCTCTGCCGAGCCGGTAAGGAAAAAAAGGGAGGGGAGAAGCGGTTGTTGAGCTAGTTGCCTGAGCGTCAGTCTGCAAGTCTACGAGTAAGCGTGCGCGTGCGCAAGGCTTGGGGGGCCGGGCCTGGGACTGTACGAGGTGTCGGGGTCCTGGTTCCTCGAGTCCATAGCTGTGTGCCGGTGTCAGTAAGTGTGTAAGCACTCCCGTGGGTGGGGTGGGGGGAAGGGGGACTGTGTGCCCGTTTGTTTGAGTGTGACCTTGCGTGGGTGTCAGTGTGAGAGTGTAAAGGGGGTGCATGTACGTGCCTGTGTACAACCAAGTGTGGTGTGGGGAGCTGGGGAAGGCCTGTGGGGGGGCCGCCTGGCCGCAGAGATGTTGGGGCAGGGCGGGGGTCGAGATCTGAGTGGGAGGAGGCCTGGGCTCCGCGTTCCTCCTTCCTTGCACTGCTGAACGCCCCTCCAATCCTTCCAGTCGTTGAAGATTGAGAGAGGTTCCTGGGTGGAGGGTGTCACGGGGAGAGCTTGCTCACGCCTGAGCTCTTTGTGGACAGCCACACTGCAGGGGCCTTCCGGACTTGAATCTAGGCCCAGCCTCGCTGTGTCTCCTGGGGGGTCACTCTGTACGAGTGGGTGTCTGACCGAATCAACTGCTCCCACGAGTTCGGGGGCGCCCCTTCAGGACCCTGAACCTTCCTGATGGTGGCTGTGGGAGCGATTCCTCTTTTGGCACAGTAGAATAAGACTCTTAGAAGAGTCACATATTTCTTCCCACCATTGAGGGAAAACAACTGCGTTTAGTTATACAAAACTGGGGTGCTAAACGGGGAGGGGCTGTGGTGACCCCTGCCCCTCCTCCAGCCTGGCGTTGTCACGGGGTTGGGGAAGGACTGAGTGGCCCCGCCCCTTCTCTAGCTCGGTTTTGACACGGATAGGGGAGGGGCCGTGTAGCCCCGCCCCTCTTCCACCTCGGTATTGACGTGGGGGGCAACCAATGATCCTTCGAAGAGGTTAGAGAATGCTGGTGGGGCTAGACTTTAGCCATCAACTGGGGGAAGAGATTAGGTAAGAACTGGGAAGGAGAGACACCTACGGAACTTCGGAGCACCAGGGTGGGGATGAGAAGAGCAAAGATCTGGTGAGAGGATTGTAAAGGAAGGAGAGAAGGGGGGTGGGATGGGGGGAGCGGGGGGGAGCTCGGGGTAGGACAGGACCCAGCGGGGAGCTAAGTGAAGAACCGCTGCCTTTATCCCACTCCTCACTCCCCTTGGACATCGCCTCCTCATCCCTGGGAACTGGGTTTATTCCATTGCCCTGTTGTTTTCCTGGGAGATCACTACTTCACTCTCATTCCCTAAAAGCCCCTCCATCACTTCTTCCTCATTTTATCCATCCTCTGTGATCTCTATTCTAATCAATGACATCCACTGGTGGACCAGTCATAGGTATTTAGTAAACCTAGCCAGCTGACTCCTTTAGATTCCTGGAGTTCATCTCAAGGACTTCATAGTCTGATTTATTTGTTTTGGCCAATAACATTCACTTAAAAGGCTCCTGGTTGCTGACTCCTGAACTAGATTATAAGCATTAAGGTTTGCTAGGGCTTTAGAGCCTCGATTTCACTGGAATCTCCCAACAGACAGAGGGGTGAGGGCAGGGGCACAGGGAAGCACCTCCCAGGGGCCCTGCCAGTCAGTGTTGGCTCTGACACAGAACAGGATTTGCCCAAGGCCACAGAGATAACCATATGCTCAGTCAGAGAACACAATCTCTCTCCTCTTGGTCATTGTCCTTTTCAATCTCAGTAAGCATTTAAGAGGCTACCAATATAAACCAGGGACTATACTAAGTCAAGTCAGCAAGCAGTTTAAAGCTGTTTATTATATGCCAGGTACATTGCTAATCACAAAGAATTTAATTAAAGGCAAAAATGGGGTCCCCCCCCAGAATGGGGGAGATAATATATAGCATTTTATAATTTCCTTCTTGAGGGTTCCTGCCCTAAAGGCATTTATTTTCTACTGATAATCCTTATCTCTTTCATAGTTTTCCACAAGCCCTTATTTACAATGACTGTTTTTATTTGGGGTGCTGGAGACTCCAGACCTTGGATTTCATCAGGGTAGGCAAGTCCTTGTGTGGAGGCTCCCTCTAATGAAACAGATTGGCCACTTATATGTAATTCTTAGTCTTATTTGGATTGAAAAAAGGTAAATGACTTGCTGGTGGTCACACAGCTAGTGGGTGTCAGAGGCCTAAGTCTTCCAGACTCAAAAGACTGGCCCTGTATCCACTAGGTCCTGTTGCTTCTACGGAAGGCACTTGGCTCTCCCTGAGTGTTTATGGACTGAATGAAGCTCATCATGTATTCATTTGTATACCCAGGGCATCTGACCATCATCTGGAGCCTGGAATGAGATCGATGACTGAGGCAGCTGAGCCATTCCTGTAGAGAATATTGACAAGTGCTGGCAGAAGGGTCCCTCCTAGGGAGACAGACTCATGTGGTGATGGTTCCAGCCCAAGTGATCTTGAGTTTGTGGGCTCCTCTTCTCTAGAAAGGGGAAGATCAAGGAGCCTGAACAGTGACATATGAAAGGCAGACTCCTTGGGCCTTGGGAGCCCCTAATAGGAGGAGATACAGCTGCCCTGAGACATTGTGTAGCAGCTTCAAGACACAAATTGCTGAGAAAGGCAGATCCTGGAGAGACTTCTGCTGGAGTAGGAAGCTTTCCTCTCCAGCTTGCTGCTGGGGTAAAGTCAGAGCATCCAAGAACAGCACAGCAGAGGTGATCATGGAGAATTTCGCCCAAATGTGTGAGACAGGTGAGGATTGCAAAAGTGGGTAGGTGGGTGGGCCGAGGTTCCTCTTGTGGCTCTGGACAAGGCTCATTGCACGTCTGAGCTAAAGTTTGCTTGTCTCTGGACTCCAGGAGAAATGCCCCTTTTCTCCCAACCTCACCCGGATGTTTGTTGTGAGGTTCCATTGAGACTTCTTTCTAAAGCCCCACCTAGGCAAACCTCAGTGCTCCATCAAGGTCAGCTGTTCAGATGCACTAGGTTTTAGCCATTTCTCAGGTGCCTAGAATCTGGGGTGAGTGCTGCAGGGATCTGGCCCTTGAAGGAAGCTGCTCTCCTCATTTTCTTGAGAATGACTAAGCAGCTCTCTTGAAGGTTTGCAGAGCATTTTCCATATGGCATTTCATCTGCTCTGTTCACCCTGAAGAGGTCAGCCCTGGCTAGAGGGGCAAAAAGATGCCTTTATGTCCATTGGAGAGATAGAGATAATTACTAGAGATCTAAGAATGTACTCCATCTATTTCTATATTAATCTATCTATATCTGTATGGAGTACTTCCCCCACCCCCAACTGTCTATAAATCCATTTAGATATATAAGAAGGCAGCTGATAGATAGGGTGATGGACCCGGTGTCAGGGAGTTTTGATCCAGCCCTGAATATATCCCAGCTATATGACTATGGAAAAGTCACAACTTCTGCCTCAGTTTCCTCATCTGTAAAACTGTAACCATAATAGCACCTACTTTCCCATGGGGGTTGTGAGGAGAAAATGAAATAATATATGTGGAGCATTTTGCAAACGTGAAAACACTATAAATGTTAGCTATAATGAGATTCTGAAAAATTCTGCCAGATTGCCAAAGCAGGGGGGCTCTGTGTCACCCTCAAAAAAGCTCAAGACCTCCTCCTCTAGGGGATACGTGCTTCTCTCACTGGGTGAGGCCCCAGCTTCTCTTCCCATCTCTTGACCCACAGAATCCCACTGTCCTTATTACACTCGCACAAACTATGCATGAGAGCAGGGCTTCTCATCCTGTTTTGTGTCATACTGGTAAAGCCTATGGATCCCTTATTGGAATAATTTTTGAAAAATTCATAATTGTAGGAAACATTAAATTTCACTTTAGTAAAAATAAAGCCCCTGAAATCTACTCATAGATACTTTTCTGGTTTTCAGATCTCAATTTAAGAACCTCATTGAGGGACAACTAAGTGGCTCATGGGATAGTGTGCCAGGCCTGGTGCTGGGAGGTCCTGGATTCAAATATGGTTTCAGATATTTCCAAGCTGTGTGACTCTGCGCAAGTCATTTAATCTCAGTTGCCTTTACTGTTCTTCTGCCTTGGAACCAATATTCAATTCTGAGACAGAAGGTAAGGGTTAAAAAAAAAAAAAAACAAAAATACTCACTAAATACAAAGTCCTGAGAAAACACAACTTTTTTTCATTCATTCACATATACATGCATACATACAAATATGTAATATAAATATTTATATACATATACACATGTATATACATACAACATATATTCAGCGATCTTAATGTAAAATTAATTAAGAAAGATTAATGAAAGAATCACGTTCTGGGATTTGACACAAAAAAACAAATTATGATCGTTTACTGAAATTTCAGAATGACACTGGCTTCTGGTAGCCTGAACGTCTCGAGATATTGGATATTAACATCCAAGACAAAAATGAAATCTTGAAAATGGAAATCAATTGATTGTCGGTTGGTTCAAAGATGTAGCTCTAAATTATACTGTTCCAAGTAATAATAATAGTAATGATGATAATCATAACAACAACATTTACATAGTGCTTCCTATGTGCCAGGCCCCTTGCTAAGCGATTTTACATATTACATATGAAATTTACAATTATGATCCCATTTGATCCTCCCAACAACCCTGAAAGGTAGGTGCTGTTATTACCCCCATTTTACAGAGGAGGAAACTGAGGCAAACATAAGTAAAGCGACTTGCCCAGGTCACACAGCTAGTTATTGTGTGAGGCTGGATTTGGTCTCAAGTTTTCCTGACTCCAGTCCTGGCACTCTATTCACTGGGCCACTTTGCCCAGTGAATAAAATATTGTCATTTTATCCAGTTTGGTTTTTCATGATTTTTCATATTCATTAGTCAGATAATTCATCATCTAAATCACTTCTGTATTGTAAGCAGACTCGTATGCCAACCTCCCTTTGGGCCGTGAGAGTGTTAGAAGAGGAGTGGATTGTCTTAGAATTGAAAAGGCTCTCGTTAGTTAGCTCCATCCTGTGAGTCCTCCTTTCACAGAGCTGATACAGTTAGTTGGATGGCCTTGCCAAGGCCGGAGATCCAGAGGGCTTGGCACATCTCCAAAGAAAATCACAGATAACGAGAATTTACAAGGTCTTCTGTACTTTTTCTAGACACTGCACGTCATTGTAATTATTCATTTTGAAGCAAGGGAAGCTGGGCGGTGCAGTAAAATGCCAGGCCTGGAGTCAGACAGCCGAGTGCAGCCTGTGTGCAAATGTGACCTCAGACGCTGCGATGCCGGGCAGACCACTGAACTCTGCCTCAATTTCCTCATCTGTAAAATGATCTGAAGGAGGAGATGGCAGACCACTCCAGTGTCTCTGCCTAGAAAAACCCTAACAGGGTCACTGACATAACTGAGATGAATGAACAACAACAACATACCCAGGCAAATAGTTGACAGCTTTTTAAGCAGAAGGATAAAAGTCCCTGATAAGTGATAGTTCCAAGCCTGATCTCACAGCATTTAGATGGTCTCCAAGTGATGTAAATATATCTCACTCAGAGTATCTTTTCTCAGATGAACAGTATTTTTCGTACAATGGTTTCCCAAACTCAAAGCAAAAAAAGAAAAAAAGGGGAGCATCAACCATCCACCAACTTGGGCATTAAAAAGAAAATCACCAATTCTGTATTCCCACAAGAAATCCAAATCCATACTTCACATTGCCTATTTTTAAAAAAACCCTCATCTACTGACTTAGTGTCAATTCTAAGACAGAAGGATGGTAAGGGCTAGGCAAATAGGATTAAGTGACTTGCCCAGGATTACATGGCTAGAAAGTGTCCATGGACAAATCTGAACCCAGGACCTCCTGAGTCCAGGCCTAGCATTCTAGTCCTTTTCTACCCAGCTGCCCCCATTGAACTTTATATCCATACAATGTCAATGGAAGTGGTACCCAGTTTTCTGTTTTTTAGGTATTTTATTTTTATTTTTAATTTTTTTTCCCATGGTTACATGATTCATGTGGTCTCTCTCCCCTCTTCCCTCCTCCTGCCCGCAGTTGACAAGCAATTCCTCTGGGTCATACATGTATTGCCATTCAAAACCCATTTCTATATTATTCTTTTTTTTTAGGTAGAAACAATCATTTCTCCAAATAAAGGTCACAGTTTTAGAGATAGAAGTCTTCCTATTCTCCTGTGTCAATGAGATTCAAAATTTCCCTTAGCTTTCCTTCCCTTTCTTCCTGTGGACGTTGGTTAAAGCCATGCACACCTCAAAACTGTGCCTCTCTTTGTACACTCCATTTACTTTCTTTCTCTGCTTTCTTAGTCCCTCATCTTTATTTCCAGATCATCGCCCAATCTACAGAACTAGCTTCCTTCACTCCATTGGATCTCCTCCCTGCAAATTATCACATTTTCTTAATCGACTGCAAAACTTTGCTTTTCTCTAATGAAAATGTCAAGGTTTATAGTTTCTCATTTTTCTAAGTAAGCTGTTTCCAATTTGATTACTTAAGAACCTACAAATGTGTAGTCTATTTTAATTTATTTGAGAGTATTTTAAATTTAATTTCCCTAAGGCAATTGGGTTTTACCGTTCATGACTATTGATAGTAAAAGTGGTAAAATAAAACATCCTCCTAAAATTAAAGTATGCCTATTTTAAATGAATTGTTTAAGCCATTTACTATGCACCCTGGAGAAAGACTTAATAGTTGCTCAGAAGATTTCAAAACTTCAGACTGCAAAACTGCTTGGTTTTTTTCTACTTTTGAAATTATTAGAGATAAAAATTTTAAATTTCCTTTAGTTCTGTTTAGGACTGAACATTCTCTAGTTTATGAAATCACCTTCTTGGACCCCACACTAAACGAATACATCTGTCACTCTCTAGGGAAAGCAGAGAGTAGTGCTAGAAGGTTCTGGGGATTATTTTTCACATTTCAAAAAATTTTTTTTTCTAAAGTCCTAGGAAGCTGCAGCCCCAAATTGACCCACTACACTAGGATATTTCACCATTTGTAAAAAAAATCAAACTACATTAAAAAAATTTCTTTATTTAAAAATCACATTTTTATCATAATTTGGAAATTAAAAATAAAGTTTCATTTCAAGGTGACAGATTTAGGCTTAATTAGTTTGAAATGGTATAAATTCTTTTTTAAACCCTTACCTTCCATCTTAGAATCAATACTGCGTATTGGTTCCAAGGCAGAAGAGTGGTAAGGGCTGGGCAATGGGGGCGAAGTGACTTGCCCAGGATCACATAGCTAGGAAGTGTCTGAGGACAGATTTGAACCTAGTATCTCCCATCTTTAGGCCTGTCTCTACTGAGCCATCCAGCTGCCCCCTTATAATGGTATAAGTTCTGCAAATGAGGAAAGGTTTTCTTTCTTCTTGTTTGTTTTTCTCTGCATTCCCAACCTGACTGGAATTAGGAACACAGAGATGAGACTGTATTTTTTGAAAGCTTTGGAATTTCAGCAGAAATGTTTCTAGACTTTTCCTACAGGGTTGCCAATAAAACAAGGCTTAAGGTGAGTTTTTTCATTATTATTATTTTTTATTATTTTTAACCATTTGACAAAAATTATAAACTTCAGACTCTGTTCAGATAAACCAGTAACCCATTTGTTTTGAGAATTGATCCTCTATTTGACCTTTTCAAATTTGTAGTTTCATGATCAAAGAAACCATATAATGGCCAGCCCTTTCAATAGAAATTATTTACGTTGGCCATTTAGATTGACAGATATCAAGAAGTGTAGATCAGCTTTTCTAGAGTTTTTCTCCAATTAGATCCCATGGTGACCACTTAGAAGTGGACCAAGATTTCTGTCTGATTTATGCCAGATTTACATCACCACTGGGAATTTGGGCAGGAAGAGCGGTCCAAACAACATAGTCATTACAAATGACAGACACTTTGGAACAGAGTAGATCTGCACAAAACACTAACCTGTCTTAAAGATCTCTCAATTTAGAGCTCAAGGCGCTGGCCTGTGACTGTTAGCCCCCCCAGTTCCACTCGATCTAAGAGTCTCCAAAGTGGTGACCTCACCAGGTGTGCACTGGGAATTCTTGGATGCGGAAAACCGAGAAGATCCGTGTTAGTCCATTCAGGGTTACAATAACTATTGGATGAATTTGTCAACTAGCCATTGTCAATAAACCAGTGGGGCACTGGATGCTCATCACTACCGCTGCATGCCCCACAAAGATGTGTTAACCTTTTTCCTAATATTCCTTTACATAAGCAGTTCAGTTTTTTGCTTGTTGATGGATTGATTTTTGACATACCAATTATATCCATACTCTTTGCTCCTTCTAAAAATTATTTTGGTAACTATTTCAGTATAATGGCTTGTTTTGTAATTCTGGGTATTCTGTTTTATGCTCTTAAAAAGATGATGCTGAGGAGACTTTTTGCCAGATTGCCAAGGGGGTCTATGTCACCCCCAAAAAGCTTAAGATATTCTACTCTAGTAGATGTGCTTCTCACACTGTGTGAGGCCCCAGCTGCCCTTCCCATCTCTTGACCCATAGGATCCCACGGTCCTCATTATACTCACACAAACTATATATTGGAGCAGGGCTTCTTAATCCATTTTTGTGTCACAGACTCTTTGGCACCCCTTCTTAGAATACACATTTTTTTTTAAGAATTTCAGATGGAGGTTACTGAAAATAAAGATATAAGAAGTTCATGGATCCCCTGAAATCCCTGGTGAAAAAACCCTGTAATAGATGATGGTCTCCCTGACCTTAGGGTATAGAATACTCATTAAGTGAGAATAATTGAAGTCTGAAGTGAGCCCCTGCTATGTTCCTTCTCAGCCTACTTTTTGTTGTCCCCTTCTGCACCCTAATAAATCAAGGCAGAAAGACAATTTTCTATTGCTTGTTCCTAGGACAGGGATGAGGGTGAAGGTCGTTGGGAGGGGACAGCCCTTCACCAAACCCCTCCTAAGGTCTTCCCTTCAAAAGATTTTACTGTGTGTGCAGAAGTCATTGGCAGTTGATGTTACTTGTAAAGGGTTTTGCAAGTAGATCATTTTGTTCTTATGTGAATCTATGAGATGGGGCTAGGTCAGGGATCGTTTTTTTTCTCCCCATTTTGCATATTGAGATCCTAGAAACCAAGTGAGAAGCTTATGCCAGAGCTGACTTTAGAACCCAGGGCCTTGCTTTGAGTTTTGTGCCATCAGGCTTCCCTGAAAGTACAGTTTTGTCTGGGAAATGGCTTTCTCCTAAGAGTTCTGAAAATGGATTCTGCTGCACGCTATGAGCCTTTGGGGAGAACTGGGATATGTTATTCCCAGATAAGTTAGGGGGCTCCGTGAATATCTGGCTTCGGGCATTTTCTGGCTGGTTAACTTTGGGAAAGTCACTTCATCTATGATTGCCTCAGTTTTCTCAACTGTACCGTGGGGGGTAACTGTTGTACCTGTCTCCAGGGCAGTTATAGGGATGAAACGAGCTAGTATCTGAGATATGCTTTCCAAACTTGACTGCTTTCTATAAATGCTAATTATTGTGATTTGGATGATGTTTATAACTATTATTCCTTGTATGAGGAAAAGTCACGCTCTGTCACATATAGGGACAGAGTTATGAATCTCCACCCATTTTGCCCTCGTTTGGGTCTTTGTACTATCACTTGGAGCCTGCTGTGGTTACAGAGACTGAGTCTGGGCCTCAGGCCTTAGAGTTCATCTCTTCAGTCATTCCCATCAGGGCCATAATTGCTCTGGAGCACCCTTTGGCCCTTTGTTGTGTAGGGATCACAGTAGTCACCCCTAGAGGTTGTCTGGGAATCTCTGCCCTCCTGAGTCTGAAAGCTGCACATCAAGATTGATTTTCCTCATGGCGCCTTTTCTGTCCTCAGCTCTGCCTTCTGAAGATCCTTCCCTTCCCCAAGAAAGGAGCCCCGAGCAGGAAGAAGGAATGGCCTTTGCCGTCCTGTCAGAGAGAGCCCAGGTGAGTTGGATTTTTTCTCTCCCAAAAGATAGATCACCTCCCTGACCTTTGTCTGTGCCAGCTACGTACACTCAGGGCATCCTTGCTCCAGGTTTGTCACACTCAGAAGAGGGGCCTTTCCTGACAGGGGATTCAGGGTGATAAATGAAGAGAGCCAGTCTTTGATGCATGAAGAATCTGAACGAAGAGAATTGAAACGTCGTACCCGATTTCACGAGGGGAAAAACTGGAATTAGATCGAATGTCTCTTCTTTAGTAAAACAAAACAATGATCGATATCCTTTTTTTCTCCACATCATGTTCCCTTCCTAATATATATGGGTAGATCCTGATTGATAATGAATAATAATGAATCCCTTGAAGCATTTTAATTTGCATGATTCAAAGTTGTAGTTCTATGAATTATATAAAACTGTATGAAATATAGTCATTGGCTCCAACCCAGTGGAAATGTGCAGTGCAGATTCAAATAATATGATCACTTTGAGGGATTCTTGATTCACATTAGTCAGGAACTAGCATCTCTTTATCACAAGGAATTAAAAATAGCCTCCATTCAAGGCTGACAGGCTAGGCCATCTCTACATCCGTAGTGCCCCATCTCTGTGGAGAAGGGAGGGGCCTTTTGTACCTCTCCTTGATGTCCTTGTCACCATGTGGCTCTCAGATTGGGTTTCCGTGGTGGTGGTCATTGTTTACATTGTTATGATTGTATACATTGATTTTCTGGTTCTGCAGATTTCACTTGTCTTTGATGCTTACAAATCTTCACTTGCCTCCCTGTATTCTTCCCTTCTCTCTTAGAATCCATTCTATGTATTGGTCCCAAGGCAGAAGAGCAGTAAGGGCTAAGCCATGGGTTAAGGGACTTGCCCAGGGTCACCCAGCTGGGAAATGTCTGAGGCCAGATCGGAACCCAGGACCTCCCCATATTCTTGATAGTCACTGTTCCTTATGGCACAGTAATACGTCATCCCATTCCTGTACCCCAATCTGTTTAGTTACTCTGCAATGATGGACACTCGTTTTGTTCACAGTATTTTGCTAATACACAAAGCTCTGCCATAAATTTGTTTGTAGCTCCAGGACTTTTCTTTCTGCCTTTGGCCCCTTTAGGTCATATGCCTAGCAAGAGAGAATTGGGGGCTCCAGAGTCTTAATCCATCACTAGAAACATCTGTGTGGCCTGCATATTGACTTAGAAAACCCCAAATTAACATGAAGTTCAGTTCTTTTGGGGGGGGATGTTTTGATAAGTGTTGGCCACTGAGGCAGCGAGAGTTTATCGAGCATCTAGACCGTGTGCTGAGTTCTGAGGATGCTAAGAAAAGCCAAAACCAGTCCCTGCCTTCAGGGATGTCTGATGGGGAGACAACATGCAAAGAGCTTTACCCAAACGAGATCTAGACAGAATGAAGTGGGGTTCGTAGTAGATGGAAAACCCTGGGTTAAGGGCCATTGAGAAAGACATCCTGCAGAACTTGGCCGGGAAGCAGGAATGAGAGGAAGAACTACAGTCATCCAGGCAATTGTGTGTTTTAAAATATTTTTCTTAGAAAGAGTTCCTAGACTTCAGCAGCCTGCCAGAGGGGCCCAGGATTAAAAAAAGAAAAGGTTAAGACTCTCTACCAGAAACATTCTCCCTTCCCCTTGCATCCTCACTATTTGAATGAATGAGGGGAAAAAGTATTTTTCAGCTCTTATTACATGCTAGGCATTGTGCTACGTGCTAGGGAGGCAGCCGTAAGCAAGCCAGACAGCCCCCAGGCTCGAGAAGCTCCCATTCCTTGTGGGAAAGAGAACCCGTGAAGAGGAGCCACGCAGGGAGCTGGAGGGACGGGGAAGTGGCTGAGAAATGCCAGGAAGGGCCTGGCTCTGAGGAGACTGGGCAGAGTCCTGGTCCTCCCCTGCCTTCCCCCAGCTGGCCTCCCGGCCTGGAGTACTCTGGGCCCTCGCCTCCTCTGCCCGGCTTCCCTGCGGTCGCGGCTCTCACCTGCCCCTCTTTCTGCCTGAGGCTCTTCCCCTGAGACTGCCTTCCATCGGGTGCTCCTTGTTATACTTGTACGCTGTTTCTCCTCTTAGAACGTGAGCCGCTTAGAGGCTGGCCTATGTTTTTGCCTTCCTTTTTAGACCAGCTCTTAGCACAATAAGCTTTTTCTTTTTTTAACCCTTACCTTCTGCTTTAGAAGCAATACTAAGTATCTGTTCCAAAGCAGAATGGTACGGCAGGGAGACTGGGGCTAAGTGACTTATCCAGAGTCATACAGCCGGGCCATGTCTGGCCAGATACGAACGCAGGACCTCTTGTCTCTGGGCCTGGCTCTATTCAGAGCCACCAGCCGCCCCCATAGTAAGCTTCAAGCTTAATAAAAAAGCAGGCTTCAGATCCTGCCTGGAAGCTCAGCATGGCGAGCCCCTGGCCAGAGGCATCCTGCTTGCTGGCCCCTCTCGTTCCTGAGAGCTTTTAGTCCCAGCCTGAACCGCCTAGACTGCTCCTTCCCCCAAGCTAGGCCAGACCTTCTGCTATCCCATGTGATTCCTGCTCTGGGGTTTCCCAGGCTGGGTTCCACCAGCCCATGGAGGCAGGGCTTGGGCAGGTTCTGTGCATGGTTTATGGTCTTGCTATTGTCTGGGGTTTGACCTGTGTTGTAACTTGGCTGGGGCGGTTTCTTCAGGAAAGAGGAAGGCATCCCCTTTTATTAAGTGTGTCCCAAGCCCTGCGGGATGCTCTTCATCCATATTGTCCGTTTGGTTCTCACGATAACCCTGTGAGATAAGGGCTGCTCTGACCCTTCTTTTACATTTGCAGAAATGGAGCCAGACTGAGGTGAAGTGACTTGCCTAGACTAGAGCCATACAACTAGTGACTTTCTGAGGCTGGATTTGAACTCGGGTTTTCCTGACTAACCCGCTGTGCCCTGTCACTGTCTTTTGTTGTAGGTAATTAGGGAACAAGTGGTGGCCAATCTCCGAATCCTAGGACTAAGGAATGTTAGGAGTCCAGTGCCTCAGGCCAGCGTACAGGGGTCAATAAACCTTAAATGCTGAAAGGAAGAGGCCTGGGCCTAAAGGCCAAAAAAAAAAAAAGGTCCTCCAGATACCGATCATAGCTTAGAATATGAATGAAGGAACAAGTACATGCATCATCATATAGCCTCTCCACAACCTTGTGGGGTCAGGAATACAGGTATCGTTATCCCCATTTTGTAGAGAAGGAGGCCCAACGTCCAAAAGTTTAAGTGGCTTTTCCTTGGCCACACAGCTACTGATTGCAGGATTCCAATCCAGGAATTGCCTGGCTGCACGTGCAGAACTCTTCCAGCAGATTAGACTGTCCCCTTTATAGTTCATTAAAACTATTAGAAGAAATCTCAATTTGGGGAAACTGTGGCAAACAGCACTCTAGAGAAAGAATGCAAATGCATTCAGAAGCAAATACATGATGTACTTTTAATCGGTAGAAAGTTCTTCGGGGTCAGAAAGCACTAACATTAATCTAGTATTGATCAACTAAAGATCTAAGCTTTGGAGGCAAGAACTTCTGTTCGTCCAAATCTGCTGGGAAAATTGGGAAGCTGTTTGGTCAAAATCCGGCATAGACCTACATATCCAGAAAAGCTCAAAATGGGTACATGATTTAGACAGAAAGGTTGATATAAGCAAATGAGGGGAGATGGGAAAAGTGACCCGTCACATCTGCAGATGAGGAGAATATGAGACAAGAGGTAAGGGTCAGCTTTAGACATGCATTACCATCCAAGTGTAATTATCAAAGGATTACCTTGTGCACTAGGGAAAACGTGGCTGAGAAAATTAATCTAGAAAAGCCAAAAGCCAAGAATCTCAGAGGATATGAGGGAAAACATGGGAAGGAAGGAGGGGGCCTCGTAGTTCCAGGCCCCAGACTCCTCTACAAAGTAGTAACAATTGATTTAGTGCCTGTTAAAAATAAAAAAGGAACAAACTGGGTACACTGGATGGTGGAAGTAGCATGACTAAATGAAGAGGGGGCGGACTTGGAATTGAGAAAACCCACATCAAAACCTTCCCCTTAATCCTACCTGTTTGACCCTAGTCAAGTCACTTAATCTCTTCCTCGGTTTTCTATTATGTAAAATGAAGGAAATGGACACGATTGCCTGTGAAGCCTTCTCTGTCTCTAAGCAATCGAGTGCAGTGTCATGGGGGCCAGTAAACCCCAGCATAGAGAGATGGGGATCTGCTGGGTGGGAGCAAAAGTCATCTGGGAAGTCAGCAAGTATGTATTTTTTTTTTTAATTTAAAAAATGTTTTGAAACCCTCACCTTCTGTCTTAGAATTAATACTGTGTATTGGCTCCAAGGCAGAAGAGCAGTGAGGGCTGGGCGATGGGGGTCAAGTGACTTGCCCAGGATCACACAGCTAGGAATTGTCTGAGGCCAGATTGGAACCCAGGACCTCCCATCTCTAGGCCTGGCTCTCCATCCACTGAGCCACCCCACCTGCCCCCTAACAAGTATTTCTTGGTCACTTCCTCTGTGCGAGGCCCCGCGGTGAACACAGGGAATGTGAGTACAAGCAGAAACCAAGAGGCCCCACGCCAAGGAGAGCCAGGCGTGCCCGGGAGCTGAGGCTCATGGCGGTGGCCGTGTGGAGAGGACTGATGACCCGCCAGCCTGGGCCTCCTTCTGAAAGCAGAGACGGGGCACGGCCCAGCCCATCCGAAAGGGAGACGAAGGGGACTTCTGGGGCAGAAGGAACGCTCCGAGGGAAGACTTGGGGGGCACCGGGAGCAAGTTGGGCTCGCAGCAGGGGAGCCGGGGGCCATCTGTGAGGGGGGACAAAGGCTCCTCCCTGCGTGTGACTGGCATAAGACAGCAAGATGAGCAGCGCAGAGACCTGGCCGCCCTCCCCCCCCCCCCCGGGGCCTTCTCTCATCTTGGGGAGGCGTGATGGGGGGGCCTGAGACCCAAAGGTCTCGTTTCCCTGGTTACCGCAGCTTCCTGGGCTCCTGGGTCCTAAAGGAGGCCCCTTTCTCAGCTCTCTCTGAGGCCCAGGTAGAGTCGGCCCTGCACATCCTCGTCACCGAGTCGTGGAGCAGCTCGAGCTCAGCGAGTCAGTTATGGAGAGAACCGACACCCAGTCGAGAAGTTCCTTAGATTTAGACCAACGTTGCTCACCATGTGCTGAAACAAGCTCTATGTGGATGCGTCAACGAGACCGAGAAGGTCCATCACAAGCAAGTTAGAGGCAGAAGGAAGGAGATAGCATTGATAAAAGTATTAAAAGCCATTCCTCAGAAGATATGTGGTTCAAGAGTTAACAGTTTTCAGAGTAAGAAAGCTCAGGTATCACCAACTGCATGGAGAAAAAGTGCTCGCAGGCCCTGGAAGCATGAGGAGGGGAGAGGAACTTGGCTTGTGTTTTCACTGGCCTGGGGAACGCCTAGATAAGGGAGCTACCAATGCAGGGAGGTGGGGACCTTCTCGTAACGAGTCATTTTAGACTTAAGAATGCTGATGTACACAGTGGCTAATAAGGGAACCTGTGATGTGCCATCCTCCTGTTGACAGAAAGGTGAAGGACTCCTGTTTTTTCCTGGCAGAATAAGTCATATTTTGGGATGCGGCCAACTAGAGAATTTGTTTTGCTTAGCTATTTATATTTATGATGGTTTTTTTTTTCTCCAATGGGGATGGATTGGGAAATGTGAGGGAGGAAGAAATATTCTTGTTCATCAAAAAAAAATTTTTTTACACAATCTTTAAGAGTTAATATGTCAGGGGGGCAGCTGGGTAGCTCAGTGGATTGAGAGCCAGGCCTAGAGACAGGAGGTCCTGGGTTCAAATCCGGCCTCAGACACTTCCCAGCTGTATGACCCTGGGCAAGTCACTTGACCCCCATTGCCCATCCTTACCACTCTTCTGCCTTGGAGCCAATACACAGAAGTTAAGGGTTAAAAAAAAAAAAAAGTTAATGTGTCAGAGGTGGGATGTAAGCCCAAGTCTGTATGCACGGTGACATTGTAGTTAGGACTGTAGAAGAATAGGCCCTACAATGCACTGTTGGTAGAGCTGCAGTTTGATCCACCCATTTTAGAAAGCAATTTAGAACTGTACCCTCAAAATTACTGACCTGTTTTTTCCCTCTGACCCAGCTATACTACCTCTAGATATCTACCCTCTTAGAATTTAAAAAAAGAGGGAGAAGATTGAATATAGAAACATTTGTATAACCACACCTACTGTTGTAACAAAGAACTAGAATAAAGCAGATGCTCTTCAAATGGGAAATGGCTGGACGATTAGGATATATTAAATGCATAGTAAGTGCTTAATGTTTATTGAATAAATGAAATTATAATATGAATGTGATGGAATGCTAGTGGGCTGTAAGAAATTATAAAAGGGGTAGGTGCAGCGAAACCTGGGAGAGCAAACGGCCTAGAAGCACAACTTAACACAGTGATTAAAACATTACCAAGGAAAAAAACTATGAAATCCGTAAGGGCTGTGATAAACACAAAGACCAATCCTGAGTCCAGATGACTCATAATGAATTCTGCTCCCACCTCTCGGCAGATGGGTGCCAGAATAGAGAATCAGAATGAAACACTAATTTTTCGACATGGCCGATGGGAGGACTTGTTTTGCTTTGCTACATGCAGTGGTAAAGGAGGAGAGCTTTTATTGGGAGGAGGGGTTGGAGAGTTATGGGTTTCAAGAGGGAGGATGATATTACCTCTCAAAAATAAAGAAAAAGGTGTCAGTACACAGGAGAGAACAGAATAGAAGGCTGTTCAGAAAGCGACTGACAAGCAGAACAGTGTCGGATTATTAAATTTGAAATATGCTTTCATTAATGCCCACTCTAGGATACCTCACCAGAGGTACCTGGTACCCTTCACTGGTGGGTTTCCCATCGATGAGCAGTTAGTCACGAGGCATTTACCATGATGGCATCTTAGGAAGAGTAGCTATAGTACTACCCTTCCACATACACCTCACATCTGTGACAAGGGTCAGTTTAAATTTGAGTGTAGTGATGGCGAGTCGCATGTAGAGAACACATGTGAACACATATGGCCAAAGCAGCTGATAACTCTGGAAATGAAGAACTTTAGTCGCCTTTCTCTCCTAACCATGTCTTCGCCATGCTCCTCGGATATGTTAATATTAAAAATGATAAAGGCTGATATAATAATAATTATTAGTATTTTAATTAAAGCCATGCTGATAGATAATCAGACCACGTGCTTGTAAGCATTCAAAACTGCCGCCTCCATTACTGTCTCCAGTCTGCTGGCCAAGAGAGCCTACTGGCAAAGAGACCACTCCCTCCTAACCCAGGAGATTTAAGCTCTTCCCTGGGTCAAGACGTCGGCCTTCCCAAGCCCAAAGACCCGGAAACGGAAACCAGTTGGACCCCGTTGGATCACGGGAAATGTAGTTTGATACATTTTCCATGTCCATAGAAATATATACACTTTTAGATGGCATTTCCCAAATTTCACTTTTACAATTCCCCGTGAGGTCCAGCAAAAAAAAAAAAAAAGGTTAGTCCTTTTTTCTTCGCTGGACCTGTAAAAATAAACAACTTCTAAATTTTTCAGGAATTTGGGGATAAAAGAAATAGATGAACAAATAGTTAAAATTAGCCGCATTGACAAAAAATCAATTTGGGGGGCAGTCCCTCACTGGCACAACAGTGTACAATTAAAACAATACATACAACTCAATTTCAACTCCCCATAGTTCAATCAACTGCACCCCAAAGTTCAAAGTTTGGTCTTCATGGTACAGTGAAGGCTTTTCAGACATCTTCATGTGTCCTCACCAAACAAGTTCGTCGTCTGGATTCTGGGGAGATGGCAGGATCCTTATCGTGAAATTATTCTCAAAAGAATTTAAACTTTACATTATAGATTACAAAACATACATTTTCTTCTAAGATTTATACAATTCCCCATGAAATTATTCCTAAAAGAGTTAAATATACATATATTTTTACATTATCGAATTTTAAAAAAACTTAACAGATATCCCTGGTGAGGTAAATCTTAAACACACCTTTTTTTCTAAAAAAAGGGTACCTCAGGCCAGCTAAGGATGGCAAAATACAAAGAATAAAATTCAAGAAAAAAGAAGAAAAAATTAACTTGTGAATGAAATGTAAAATGTGCAAAAAATCTGGGGAAAATAAACTTAGACCTTTCAATGAAGGCCTAATTAAAGTGAATTCAGCAGATTGCAATTACCCATCCAGGGCCAGGACTTAAGGAAAACGTCTCTCTCTGATCTGACTTATCATCAGCTTTTTTAGGGAACTGAGCCAAATAAAATAACCAATCTTAGGTGCTTTCTAGGAATCTAAGTCGAGGGGACCCACGTCCTCTAAAGTTTTTAGAAAAGACTGGGACTCCAGGACTCAAACCCCAATTTCCAAGCCCTAAAGTATTGGCATGGAACTGCTGCAATCCAAGCAGATTTTAGTCAGTCAAGTCTCTGACCATGTGCTTTCTTTAGCACTATTAACGGCTTTCATATTCCCTTCTGGAATCAGAGAGGCATTTAATCAAAGTCCTATAGGCTCAGGTATTTGCTGTAGAATCAGAAAAAGGATAAATAATGATTATATATGTACTTCCAGTACAAGATGATAAAAGGGAAAATCAATTTCTCTCATTAAAAAAAGTTTTAAAGAATCAAAAATATATATAGCTTAGAACTAGAAGGATTACGTTACCCAAAAATGAGATTTTCTGTGAGAGAAAGTGGGTTTTACAAAATAGCAGATTCAGAATGCACATTCAAATAGAGTACCATTATTTCCAATAGCACATTTTAAAACAATAATGGTTAAAATCATTTACTTGTTACAACCTGTAACCCTTGGCAAATGCTGTTATTGCTTCCATAGCAAAGAATATACAGGAGCTCCTTGACTCTCTGTATTTAAAAAAAAATCCTGGGTAGGAAATGCTTCTACCCATTTAAGGCAATAATATCTCTTATAATAAAATATATAAAAGCTTATCCTTTAAGACAACAATTCTTAAGGATTTAAAGTAAAAGTTAAAAAAGATCTCTTGTAAAATTACAAGGTAATATTCAAAGCATGGAACTTTCAAGGTTCTTTACAATTACCAAGACAGAATAAATTTTTAAAGACATGTGCTCTATAAGATCAATAGTATCAGATCAACAAGCTGGTCAAAACCTCTTACCAGTTCTAATAGATTTTTTTTTCATTATTTGGGAGTTACAATAAAATCATAACAGAATTAATCTAGCAGCCACAAACTACATTATCTTAAAATGATTCAGTGTAACAGGAAAATCAACGAAATAAGCAAGATTAATTTACAAAACACTAATTAGCAAAATACAGTAAGATACAGTCTCTTTAAAAGTCATTCAGTTCTGAAAGGTTTTTTTTTTATAATCAGTCTTTGCTCAAAGTTCTGAGCAGGTATAGGGTGAAATTTCTTCCCCTGAGTTCAGTTTTTAATCACAAGCAAGTCTGAATAGGCCATTCGGCCGATTAAGGGTAAACGCTAGGTCCACGTGGGGTCAGGTCATTGGGCTCGGGGCTAGAGAAAAAGTTTTGTAGAAAATCCCACGTGTAGAGCTTGTGGGGGTGGGGGTTGCCTAAATTAGGTCTTTAGAGAAACACGTGGAAGGCTAGAAATAGGGAGAAAGAAGAATATACTACCCAAATTGTTAGCGGCAGAGCTGAAGCAGTCTCTGGAGGTCGAGATCTCGGCAAGTCAGGACTGGGTGAGCTGTTGGGGCTCGGAGTTCTGGACTCCAGCAGCACCAGTGAGTCAGGATCGGAGATCACAGGCACTGGGAGGCTTGCAGGCTTTCGGCACGGCAGGAATGGAGATCAAGTCAGGAGTCAGGAGAGCAGCGGCAGAGACACACTGGCTGGGCTCCAGCATTTTAGTGTAAAGCCAAAAGCCCGAATCGGCTGGCCTGACCTCCCTCCCAAGGTGGTTTGGGCTGGACTGGCTGGCTGAGTCCCGCGGGAGGCAAAAACGTGCTCTTGCTTTTAGCAAAAGCATGGCAAGGAAAGTCACTTTCCTTTTTTAAAAAAGTGCTCAAAAGAGCTGAGCCAGACGGCCAAAAAGCAGGCATGGCTATCGTTAGGCTATCTGGAAGATTTAGAGTTCGAATTTCGACCTTCTGGTTCGCCAAATTATTAATATTAAAAATGATAAAGGCTGATATAATAATAATTATTAGTATTTTAATTAAAGCCATGCTGATAGATAATTAGACCACGCGCTTGTAAGCATTCAAAACTGCCGCCTCCATTACTGTCTCCTGTTTCCGAGTCTGCTAGCCAAGAGCCCACTCCCTCCTAACCCAGGAGATTATAAACTCTTCCCTGCGTCAAGACGTCGGCCTCCCCAAGCCCAAAAACCTGGAAACGGAAACCAGTTGGACCACGTTGGATCACAGGAAATGTAGTTGATACATTTTCCATGTCCATAGAAATATATACACTTTTAGATGGCATTTCCCAAATTTCACTTTTACAGATAGAGCATCCTTCCTGGGGGAGGTTGTTCAGCTGGCTTCCCAGAGTTTGTTGCTCTTTAGAACTCAACTCTCAGTGACCAGAACTGGCTCTTTTTTATTCTCTAACTAGGTCTCCTTTTAGCTCTTTAATGAGTCTTTTGAAAGACTTCTCTGTAAAAATAATGATGATGACGTCTGGTATTTATCTAGTAAGTTATGGTTTGTAAAGCACAGATCTCATTTGATCTGTGTCTTTCTGGAATGAGTGTGTCTGGTACTTCAGCTATGCCTTGAACTCTCTTAAACTAATTCTCTGTATGCTAGATTGGGTTGTCTCCTTCTGGGTGGGTAGCTCTATGAGCATAATGAGTTCTTAAATTGGGGGCTATCACTCCCTAAAGAGGCCATGAATAAATCTCAAGAGGTCTTTGCACTTGGATGAGAAAAAAAATCTACACCTTCGTCTTTAACTAAAATCAGAATTTAAGCATTTCCTTCACTTATTTAAAGATATGGTTTGAGAAGGAGTCTATCGGTTTCAACAGACTGCCCAAAGGGGGTCTCTGACACTAGAGGTTAAGAAAACCCCCCACTATGAGTGAACTTGAGTAATAACATAAAACTGTACCCGTCTAATACAAAGTCTGGCAGAGTAAATAGCTGCTCAACAGATATTTGATAGAACACACTGACACCCTCAATATTGAGAGCCAATTCTTTTATATTCTGCCACCTTTGTAGCTCTCCTTTTGGTCCCATATGAAAGAAGGCGGAGCAGTAATCAGTTTTAATATTTCAGGAATCAGTAACCTTTAAGGATGTGGCTGTGGACTTTACTCAAGAAGAATGGCAACAATTGGACCCAGCACAGAGAGACCTATATAGAGATGTGATGCTAGAGAACTATAAGAACTTTGTCTCCTTGGGTAAGAATATTATTCTTCTCTAATTCAGAATATACTTACTGGGGTCTCCGTGTATTGTCATTTGTTAAGAATCATGGTGTGGGGGCAGCTGGGTGGCTCAGTGGATTGAGAGTCAGGCCTAGAGATGGGAGGTTCTAGGTTCAAATCTAGCCTCAGACACTTCCCAGCTGTGTGACCCTGGGCAAGTCACTTGACCCCCATTGCCTACCCTTACCACTCTTCCACCAAGGAGCCAATACACAGTATTGACTCCAAGATGGAAGGTAAGGGTTAAAAAAGAAAAGAATCTTGGTGTATCTGGAGTGCATAAGTTATTTCTATTGTCCAGATGTTCAAAAAACTTGGAAGGGGGAAAGTCCAGTTGTACATCAGTGAACTCGATGTCAGTTCCTAGAAAGATTCCAGAATATATTCTTTAAAAAATGCTTGGCAAACAAAAAAAGTAGGGGTCACAAAGAATTAGCATGACTTCATCAGGAATAGAGCTTCTAGATTAACTCCAATTTCTTCTTTTGGCAAGGATGAGCCTGAAAACATGGTCTGCCTAGGTTTGGACAAAAATTTTGCTTGCTGTCCTTAGGGGCAAGATGTAGAGATGTGCAGTAGATAACCAGGTATATTCTCAATAGCTGAGCCCAAAGGATATATCGCCCATCATTAATTGTTGTTATCTTGGCAGGAAGTCCCTAGTGGAATGCCCCAGGCACCTTTGATGGTTTAACATTTTTTTGATGATTTAGGTAAAAGCTTAAATGTCAGATTTTCTAATAACACAAACCCAGTCAGGTTAGAAGAGGCACATGGGTAACCAACCTGGTGAATGACAAGAGTACAGGTTCAGAAAGATCTTAACAGCCCAGAATGTTGGGCAAAGCTAATAGAATGATATGCAACAGAGATAAAAATAAATCTTATGCCTGCTTTCGAAAATGCTCACTACCCAAGATCAAAGTGGAGAAAGACACGTTGGAGAGATGCTTATTTGAAAAAGAGCTTCATAAAAGCCCATAACGTGACATGGCAAAATCTGTCTTTGGCTTCTTCAAGAGAAACTTAGGCTGGAATCTAGGAAGTGATAGCCCTGTACTACTCTGCTCTGGTCATACTTTGTCTAGAATATTGTTTTAAGTGGCTGTTGTTTTAAGAAATAAATCTCTTAAGATTAAGCATCCAGAGGAAAGCATCCTGGATAGTGAAGAGATTCATGTCACCTAAGGCCTGGTTGATGTACCTGGGTGTGCATAGTGAGAAAAGAGGAGTTGGGAAATGGGAGGGTGGGATGTTGTGATGGCCACCAAATATTGGAATGACTTTCCTGTGGAGAAAGGTTAGAATATTTCCATTTATTGCACAGGGCAAAACTAAAATCATTGCAGGGGGGCAGGAAGGCTGGGGGAAGGAGCTGCAGAGTTAGAGTTGGGCTAAAGATAAAGGAAAATGTCCTAACAATTAAAGCTTCCTAGAAATTCACACGATGTTCACTGACCACTTATTGATATGATGTAGGTGAGATTTGATATGATTTAGATTAGATGGTCTCTGTGGTCCTTTTCAAGTCTTGAAAGTCTGTGATTCTGATCAGAATTCTAAACAGGGTCTGTGTTTATAATGATTTCCATGTCTTTTTTCATGATCAGGCTTTCCAGTTTTTAAACCAGATGTGATATCCCAGCTGGAGCGAGGGGAAGGACCATGGACATCAGAAACAGAAGTCCCACAAGTCATTTGTCCAGGTATGCAAATGAAGACCAGGCATATAGTAGATATTCCAAACAACAGCTGAGCTGCTCAGTAGTGCACCTTTGAAATGGTCTAGGTTTCTCCTCAAAAGCCCCTATTTTGGTGGAGAAAAAAGGGACTAAGACCTAAAGATCCTTCATATATATGCCCTCATTTTGGAAAGTCAAAATTAATTCACCCAAAATCATTTAGTGCTTCAAATCCTGCTTGGGATATAGTAGCTACTTTAAATGTTTATTATTCGTTTATTGGTTATTTGCCGTTATTTTACTACTTTGTGGGAGTTTTGCACTAGACTGTACCCTGAGAATAAGCCTTAAAAATTAAGACATTTTCACTCCTTGGCATAATTTCACATTCTCCTTCTGAAAATAAGGCCTGGAGCCCTATAACAATTGTTTAGCAATATACGATATGTCCACTGTTCAGAATGTTGGGGATAGATGAGTAAGGCACTCTTAGCAAGAGAAACAGAATGACAAAGGATAGAGATATGAGAATGAACAAGTATTATGTGTACTTGAAGGCAGGGAAGAGGCTAAGTAGACTAGCTTTTCTAGAGCTGATGGTACTTCTAGTTGAGCAGAAGATACAGCAAAATAGGTAGCATGGGAGTGTGATCATAAAGGACTTTGGATGCTTCCCAGAATAATGTTGGCATCTCTAGTTTTGGAGCATGTTGGGGAGAAATCGATCATCTTTGATCAGGCAAATGAACACTATGATGAAATTAATATCAAAGAAAGGAAAATTCATGCATTGTAGATAAGGTTAATAGTTAGGATCTGAGTGTAGCAATTCAGATGTGAGATGACAAAGGTCTTGATTCTTACCTTCCATCTTATAATCAAATCCGTGTATTGTTCCAAGGCAGAAGAGCAGCAAGGGCTAGGCAACTGGAGTTAACTGACTTGCCCAGGATCATGCAACTAGGAAGCATCTGAGGCCATATTTGAACCCAGGACCACCAGTCCCTAAGCTTGGCTCTCAGTCTACTGAGCTAACTAGCCGCCCCTTCCCTATTTCCTTTTCTGTGCTTATTTTAGGTTGCATATTTGTTGACTCTAGTTTTAACTTTTAGTGTAAATCCAGTTCATTAATCTTCTCTTTTTCAATTTTGGGCTCCTCTACTTTTCCAGGCAATTGGGGTTACGTGACTTGCCCAAGGTCACATAGCTAGGACGTGTCTGAGGTCAGATTTGAAGCTAGGTCCCCCTGGCTCCAAGCCTGGTTCTTTATCCACTGAGCCAACCTACCTGCCTAGAAGGCCTTGATTCTAATCCCAAATTACTTTCACCGATCCCTGATTATCCCCTGGTATTTCTCCTTTTCTATTCTACCATCTCCTCCCATCACCTCATCCTGGTTTCCCTTTTTATCTCTAATACATGATCCTGAATCCATTCTACTCACTGTCTGTGTTCACTAATTATTTATTTCCCCTAAATTCTATTCTTATTAGATGAGTCTTAAATGCCTCACTTTTTGCTGCCAATACAGTAATGACAGCTATTCTTTGACCTGTTAGCAGTGAGGGATTATAAAATTCTCCCTTCCACCAAAACAGGAGAAGAGATGTACTATACTGGGATGTTTCAAAAGCTAAAAGAGAATAATCCATTGCTTAAAAACCATGAGGGAAGGAAAGCTAGAGGGTTAATCAAGTTTACTGTTTCTCATTTTAATGAACTAAAGAATCTCAGGGGCCTTAGAGACATCTGGTGCAACCTCCCGCCCACAGGGAGTAATTTCTTCAGTATCCCCATTTATCCTCAGTTAGAATGATTCCAGAGGTGGCAAAGCAAGTCAGTTCTATTTGGAGACAAGTCTGATTATTAGAATGTCCTTCCCTTATATTGAGCCATAACCTACTTTCCTGTTACTTGAATGTTTTGGTCTTAGATTTCTCTTAATATCTATAGGGAATAAGCCTTATCTCTCCTCCATAAAATAGCCCTTAAAATAGTTGAAGGTAGCTAACTTGTTTCTTCCGAAACTTTTTGTTCTTTTTGTTAACCTCCCAGGTTTTTCCACCCATTACTCATAGGATATTATTTCTAGACTCCTAGTGGCATTCCTGTGATTGCACTGCTCTTTACACTGCTCCCCTCAAAATCTGCCCAGAACTGAATGTCAGACTCAAAATGTGTTCTGAATGGTGTGTGGTATAGGGAGAACATTATTTTCTTTAGTCTGGTCACTTTCCATCTAGAAATGGAGCTCAAGGCGGTGACAGATTTTTCAGTGACCACTTTGTAACTGTTGGTTTGTGTCCATTTTGTAGTCAACTAAAACTTTCAGATCTTTTGAACAAGTTCTGCTCTCTAGCCAACTTCTAATCTAATCTTCTACTGGTATAGTTGGCATTTTGAATGATTACCTTTGTTCAACTCTTGATTCAGCCTCTAGTGTATTGTAACAAATGAAATTCTCTGGTGGTTGCTTATGTTAAATTTAAGTTAATTTATTAATCAGCTGCTCAAGAAAATCTAGCCAATGGACTCCTTCCATAGTCCAAACAGGTTCTAGAGAATTCAAGCAGCTAGGCAAGGAGAGCTGGACTAGAGAGCCAGTGTGGCCAGAAGAGAGGGACAAAAGAGAGCAACTTCCTCTGGTACATGTCTTTTATATCCCTTGTGACCCTCCTCAGGACATCTTTCATTGGAAAATAGTCACACAACAAGTAGTACTAGAAGATTTCACACCCCCCCCTTCCCATTTCTTCATCAAAGGAAGAGGTGGGTGGCCTAAGGATGCCAACAAACCCAGAAGATGCCAGCACATTCTGCCACATAGCAGGGTCACTGCAGTCCAAAATGTAGGTGCCTAGTACATAGGGGCTAGAACTTGTTGACTTGATCACCCAAGAGAGTTCTTTTTTTTATAAATAACCAAGGAACAGGTTTCTACTTTGCCTCCAACAAAAGCTAACCAGTGAGATTCCTAAGGTCTGAGAGTAAATTCATTTAACTTGGAAGCTGGGTGACCTTCTAAACCCAAGGATTAAGAAATGTTTTGTATGAAAATCATTGTAGTTCAATATTAATTTTCTACAGTATTAACTGTTCCCCATACCTGTATGTCATCAGCAATACTGATAAGAGTGCCTGTGTTTTCTATGTTCTCATTAAGAAGGTTAAATAGTATAGGGTGAAAGTATATGGAATTCTGAAGGATTTTCCTACCCATTGATATCTATCTGTTAACCAAAATGCTTTTGGTTAAGATCATTAATGCATCTATGAATTCATTTCATAGAAAACTGGCAGCCAAATCACATGTACTTATCATGTCCTTAATGATTATTTGAGAGATGATCAAATTCTTTTTTCTTGTCAAGATATTTGCTATCCTAGAGAGACCTCCCTAGAGAAACAGCAAGTGCTTAAAATATTGGCCTAGAAGTCAGGAAAATCTGAAGTCATCTGCTTCCTTTGGCTTTTATGAAATCTTTTGTGACCACCAAATCACTTCACATCTCTGAACTTCAGTTTTCCAACCCTACGACAGGGTAATAATACCTGTAGACCTATCTAATATGGTTGCAAAGCTCAAAACAGGAGAATGTAAGTAAAGTCCTTTGCATACCTTGAGCTATTAAAGCTTAAGATTGGTATATCCTATAGAAGTACAAATGCTGTTATATATTTATTACTCATCTAGTCTAGAAATCTTGTGAATAAATGATTAAATCTAGTCTCTCATTGTGCCTTTCACACATTGGTTAAGTAATCCTGGATAAGTCAGCTAAACTTGTTGCCTTCCTAGGACTATAATTTGTCTGACTTGCTTTTATAGCAATTCCCTATAAGAATGAAATCACAAGTCAAATTTCTGTCAGATTCCTATCCCAAATAATTTGTTCATAATCATCCCTTAGTAGTTTTTTTTTATATTTTTTTTAAACCCTTAATTTCTGTGTATTAATTCCTTGGTGGAAGAGTGGTAAGGGTAGGCAATGGGGGTCAAGTGACTTGCCCAAGGTCACACAGCTGGGAAGTGTCTGAGGCCGGATTTGAACCTAGGACCTCCCGTCTCTAGGCCTGGCTCTCAATCCACTGAGCTACCCAGCTGCCCCCTCCTTAGTAGTTTTTTTTAAGATCTCTCCAAGTATTATTTAATAGTTTCCTGAATTTTGCAGAGATTAGCATCAGGCTTAACAGTTTGGAATTTCCATAATCACTTTGTTTCTCTTTTTTGAACATGTTTGTTTTCTGAATGCATCTTTCATTACTTTTAAATTTCTCTTTAATTTAAATCATTTATTCTCTAGAAGCTCTTTTCTAGTTCCTCATGTATCTTGGGCTTCAGTTCTCTATAATAGTATTTATTTTCCTTCCAAATTGGTAATCGTTTTTGCTTATTCAAGAGTTATAATCAAAAGCTTAATATAAAGTTTCCCTTCTTACAATATAGAGAACAATGGATTTTTCATGCTTTTTTGTTTCTTTCAGACTCCATTATTGATAAGAGAAGGTGTGAAAACTTGGACTGGATTTCAAAGCACGACATTTCTCTGGGAGAGTCATCAAAGGAAATAATCAGAAAGAATGATCTCTGGACTTCCAGCTTGGGAGAAGCATGGGAATATGATGTAAGACTAGAGAAGCAGAGGGGCAACTGGAATAGACCGTCCAAGGAAGTAACAATATTTCACAGAAAACCTGATGATGAGTTAAATATTAATGAATATAATACATTTGGAAGGAGGTTTAGTCTGGCATCGTTCATTGTTCCATCACAGAGAATTCCAATAGGAAAAGTTCTCCATAAATTTGATACACTTAATAAGAACTTCAAACAGTTTTCAGAACTAAATAAAAATAATAGAATTCCCTATTCTGTTTGTAAGTATGGTAAATGCAGGAAGCCCTTCACTTACCACTCAGACCTTATTCAGTATCATAGAATACATACTGTAGATAGACCATATGAATGTAATGAATGTGGAAAATCTTTCACCAACAATTCAATCCTTAGAAACCACCAGAGAATTCACACTGGAGAGAAACCTTATAATTGTAATGAATGTGGTAAAGCCTTCAATCAGAGAGGTCACCTTACTGAACATCAGAGAATTCATACTGGAGAGAAACCCTACATCTGTAATGAATGTGGGAAAGCCTTCAGTAACAATTCAATACTTCGGAGTCATCAGAGAATTCATACTGGAGAGAAGCCCTACAAATGTAATGAATGTGGGAAAACATTCAACCAGAGGGGCCACCTTAATGAACATCAGAGAATTCATACTGGAGAAAAGCCTTTTGAATGTGCTGAATGTGGGAAAGCTTTCAGTCATAGAGTATATCTTACTCTACATCAGAGAATTCATACTGGAGAAAAACCATATAAATGTAATGAATGTGGGAAGGCCTTCAGCCAGAGGGGTCACCTTACTGAACATCAGAGAATTCATACTGGAGAGAAACCCTACATCTGTAATGAATGTGGGAAAGCCTTTAGCAACAACTCAATTCTTAGGAATCATCAAAGAATTCATTCTGGTGAGAGACCTTATAAATGTGATGAATGTGGAAAAACCTTTAACCAGACAAGACATCTTATTCAGCATCAGAGAATTCATACCGGTGAGAAACCTTTTGCATGCACTGAGTGTGGAAAAGCTTTCAGTCATAGGGTATACCTTACTTTACATCAGAGAACTCATACTGGAGAGAAACCCTATAAGTGTAATGAATGTGGGAAAACCTTTAGCCAGAGGGGCCATCATACTGAGCACCAGAGAGTTCATACTGGAGAGAAGCCCTACATCTGTAATGAATGTGGGAAAGCCTTTAGCAATAATTCAATCCTTAAGAATCACCAGAGAATTCATACTGGAGAAAAACCCTATAACTGTAATCATTGTGAGAAAGCATTCAAACAGAAGAGGCACCTTACTGATCATCAGAGAGTTCATACTGGAGAAAAATTTTTAAAACGTTTAGAAAGAGGGAAGCCTCTAAGCCAAAAGGCCAGGCTTGCTCTGCAAAGAATTCATGCTGGTGAGAAACCCTTTGAATTTAATGAATGTGGGAACATTATTAACCAGAATTCAAACATTACTCTCCATCCAATAATTGATACTGGGGAGAAACCTTTTGAGCATAATGAATCTGGGAAAGTATTATTCCAGAGGGGACACCTTATTGAACACCAGAAGAGCCAGACTGCAGAGAAACTCTTTGAGTGTAATGAGTGTGGTAAAAATTTCAGCAAAAGTCTCCACTTGATTGAACATCAGAGAATTCATACAGGACAGAAAACCTTTCAGTGTAATATATGTGGGAAAGACTTCAGCCAGAAGGGTCATCTTACTGAACACAAGAGAATCCATACTGGAGAGAAGCTCTTTGAATGCAGTGTGTGTAGGAAGGGCTTTAGTCATCGGACATCCTTTATTAATCATCAGAAGATTCATTCTGGAGAGAAACCCTATGAATGCAATGAATGTGGAAAAGCTTTCAGCAATAACTCAAGCCTTTGGAATCATCATAGAATTCATACAGGGGAGAAACCCTTTGAATGCAATGAATGTGGAAAAGCCTTCAGCCAGAGGGGACACCTTACTGAACATCAAAAAATTCATACTGGGGAGAAACCCTTTGAGTGTAATGAATGTGGGAAACACTTCAGCCATAAAACATCTTTCATTAATCATCACAGAATTCATACTGGAGAGAAACCCTATGAATGCAACGAATGTGGAAAAACCTTCAGAAGTAATTCAGTCCTCAGAGATCATGAAAGAATACACACTGGAGAAAAGCCCTTTGAGTGTAATGAATGTGGAAAAGCTTTCCGTCAGAGGGGACACCTTGCTGAACACAGAAGAATCCATACTGGAAAGAAACCCTTTGAATGTAAGGAATGTGGGAAAGCCTTTAGCACCAGCTCAACTCTGAGGAAACATCTTTGTAAGCATCTTTCTAAACATTAAAGCATGAGTCATCATTTATTTGAAAATGAATATTGAAAAGAAATACCTATAATTAGGCTGATAAAGAGATAATGCTGGCAAGTTCTTCAGAATTTATCAGACATCAGATTTTATGCTGGACTTTAAGGATGTAATGGTTTAAGAAAAATTTGTTGAAGACTTCTCATCACTAAGTACTGGAGAATCGATGTGACAGTTTGTCACTAGGTACAAAGTTGTTTGGTGCTTGGAGAGATCAAAATAACTTTGTTTTATTTTGTGCGTCCATTAATACATGTTAACTGTCATCAGGGAGCCGTAACATAGTGTTAGTCAAAACAGCAACTTTGCTGGTTCCAAACTAATGCTTAAACTATAAGGTTTCCAAAAGGATCTCTTTAAGATAAGCATTAAGGTGTTATTTAGGGGGAAACCCCTTTAATTTGAATACCTTTAGAATAAAGTATTGAAAGAAAATGTAAAAGTTGCCTAAGATAACTTTTTGCCTGAGATATGAAAATAACATTTGAAATATCTCAATCTGGAAGTTTCTTTAAGATTCATATTAATTTACCTTGGATGTAAATGGGTCCAATTTATAGCTACTATTTTGTATTTTGGTCTTGGGTAGAATTATAGAATGTCATAGCTTGAAGGCCCTCCAAAATAATCCAATCCTACTTAGCTACTTTGTGGAAGGGAATAATATAGGTCAGGGAAAGGAGAATAAAGGCAAAATTCCATTTTGTAAAGTTTAGTTTCTTCTTGCAAGGGTACATGAGAAATTCTAGGGCAATTCAAACTGTGGGGGGAGGGGAGCAGAGACCCCTTGGCGAGAGCTGACTTGGCATAATATGAATGGAAAGGGCCAATGTCTAAGATTGTGTGGCTGCCTTTCCATGTGGTTGTGACTAGCCTTACTAGATTGTGGCATAAAAGGACTACCAAGTTTGAGTCTTCATTGGTCCATAGAGATTTTAGATCATCGACACATCGACATAGAGATATCAAGGTAATGGAAGATATAAATTTCAGATGTTGAGGCAAAGCCTTTATTAGCCCTTAGGTACCCCTCTTACTTCTCTATAAGTCAAAATTAAATATTAATTATAATTGGGAAAAACACCTAGAGATATTTTCCAAACCTCTCACTTTATAGTTGAAGAAGCTTAGGTCTAGAAAGGGGAAATGACTAGCCAAAGATAATACACTATGTAAGTGGTTGAGTTCAGACCCAAGGTTCAGACCCAAATGACTTCCAAATCTTGTGCTTTTTCCTACTGTACTACCTGAAAATTCCTCCCTCTCTAAAGCCACCTTTCCTCTGCTTTGTGTAGTCAACAGCGTGCTAGACTTGGAGCAAGGAATACCTGGGCTCAGCACTTACTAGCTATTTGATCGTGGGCATGTCATTCGACCTTTCAAACCCTGTTTTTTGCTTATTTTTAAAGTGGGAGACTATCTACACTACCCATTTCCTGGGGTTGTGGGGCTTAATGAGGTTATGTATGTAAGATGCTTTGCAAAATAAGATGTGTGAATTATTGTTATAAATCATAATCATTTACTCTACTTATATACACTCCAGATACACAAATAAACCTTTTGGTCTAGTTTTGTCTTTTATTATGATGCCAAAATTTCTACCTAATCACAAGCAATAGATATCTTCTTTCCCCTTGAAGTGATCAATATTATTGGCCCAAGATGAGATCTTATCTCTCCGTGTAAATTTGATTGACAGGTTTATGCCTATTTTCTCTATCCACATCTGGCATAATTATAGGAAGATGTTAAGTTAGTCTGAATCCATAACAAGAGACCTGTGGAATCCTACATAAAGCTAATAAGAATGAATAGAGGAATCCATCTCCATAGTCCACTTCTCCATCATAGGGAGATAATGGGTGCCGAGTGCTTTTATTAAGCTAATGGACCACACTCTTGATTATGGTCCTCAGTTGACCAGGAAGGGAGCTTTATGCAAAGTAGATAGTTTCTTTTATCTTTTAAGATTTTCTGCCTATAATGTATTAGCTGCTAGGCCAAATTCAAAGATGGAAAGGCACGGGGAGAAGAGGGTCTTTCTTCCAACAGGTTTTTTAGCAGTCCTATAGCTAGGCATTAAAGCAGGATGCCACCATATTTCTTTATGTCATTCTTTAGCCCTCTCCAGTGCTTTTGCACTGCCCAGGAATCCACATGGTCAAGAAGAATGGAAGCTCTTTAAAGCCATGAACTTTTAATTTCATCTTTCTATCCTCAGCATCATTTGTCTTCCTCACCCCAAACTTTTCTTCTATTTGGATATTTTTGCCTTTAGTAGGTTGTCCCTGTCCTGATTCTTCTTATACATTTAATTTCTTTTGGATATTTGTGTTGAAATCTCACTATTATTACATGAGTTTTCTTCTGCTGAATTTGTTAATGAGCCACTCCCAAATGACCAGCAACCATACAGAAAAAGGGGCATTGCAGCTTAGTTCACCGAGTGAGACACTCCAACAGCAAGTGGACAGGTATATGTGTCTCACAAGTCAGCTGCATATCAATCATTCTTTACTGCAGACATGGGTCCATGCTCCAAAGCAGCTGGTTATATGAAAGGTGTACTTGCTAAAGGAAATCTGTCACCCATTAGAAAAATAAGGAATACGCATGTTGAAATAGTTTTTTTACTTTATTGCATCAGTTCTTTCCAGCTTATTCTCTTAAAGTATAATAGTATTCCGTCACCAACATGTACCACAATTTGTTCAGCCATTCCCCAATGGAGGGACATCCCTTCGATGTCCAATTCTTTGCCACTACAAAAAGAACTGCTGGGGCAGCTGGGTAGCTCAGTGATTTGAGAGTCAGGCCTAGAGACGGGAGGTCCTACGTTCAAATCCAGCCTCAGACACTTCCCAGCTGTGTGACCCTGGGCAAGTCACTTGACCCCCATTGCCCACCATTACCACTCTTCCACCTATGAACCAATACACAGAAGTTAGGGGTTTAAAAAAAACTGCTATAAATATTTTAGTACAAGTAGGTCCCCCCACTTTTTTATCTCTGGGCTACAGACCCAGTACGTACTAGCTTAAAAAAAAAAAAGATTACATGCAATATTTACAACCCACACCAATAAAATTGAATAGTACGGAGGAAATGGGCTGGATTACTTGTGTAAAGTTGCATAATTCTTTTAATGACCCTAAGCTTTTCTCTAAAATGAAGACACTGATCAATGCTACATGTAAAACCCAGAGGAACTGCTCATTGCCTACAGGAAGGGGAAGGGGGAAGGGAGGAGGTGAGGGAAAGAACATGAATCATGTAACCATGGAAAAATAGTCTAAGCAAATAAATAAATAGAAAATGAAGACCCATCTTTTCAAAACCAAGATCCTTCAGGGGATACTGTTTAGGGCTTTCAGTCATGGAATACCATCTCCTCCAAAGAATTAAAGTTGCAAAGTAATAGACTTACCAGTGCAAACAAGGAACTGCAGGAATAAATACATAAAGAATGTCAGAGAATTCTAGAATTAAAAGTAACATGACTGATCACATAGAGGAAGGGACATTCCACGGATGACCCACATTCATCTTTGCTATCTCAACGGTGTCGGCATCTAGAGGAAGGCCTCCAAACGTTGTGTGAGGGTACTTGGTGTTAGATTAGTGAGACGCCATGGAGAAGATGAGTTATCGCCTACATAGTGTTGGAGGGAGCACCCTCTCTTCAGTGGTAGGGATTTATTCTTTGCAGTTAAAAGAAGTATGGGTGGGGGCTGGAAACAGCAAAGGTAAGCTGGGGTTCAATTTTTCTGGATTTGAAGTTATATTTAAATAAGGCACCTAAGCAGCAAAGAGACCTGCCTTCTCATGTCAGTTGTTGAGGCTGGGGTGAGGGAATGTTCCCAGATATCTCAAGGAGAAGGAGATGGGTCTGATCAGATAACTGGGACAGCTTAGAGGCTTATATTCTTAGATCAGCTAGCATTGAGTGGGTTTTTTTTAGCATTGAACAGAGTTTTGCACCAAAAGTGGCTCACTAGATTTCTCTTTTTATGCAGAACAGGTCCCATTTCTGACATAGCAGTAAAATGTCCATTTTCTGGGTCCTGGAGATTCTAGAGACATAGCAGGAGAATGGAAGGCTTTTGGCTACTGGCTAATATGGAGAGATCAGTGTAGGATGGGAAGCATAGTATCTTTCTTATATTCACAGAGATATGCAAGAGAAAATAAAGTTAATTTGAACCAACAGTATTATAGTTTTCTTTCTTTATACTTGGCTTTGACACATGCCAAAGGAAATGGGTTTGAGGCATGTTCTTTTGGTGAAAAAGGTAATACGACCTTTTCTTTAAGGATTCACAGCTTTTCCTTAATACATTTTATAGTTAGTAATATTAGTTCATTCAAACACACATTGTTTGCAATGTTAATGGTCCTAAATAACCTACATATCCTTGTATTTGTTAGGAAAAGAGCTCTTCTAGTAGGTTGGCTGGTCATTTAAGGGGGTAGGGAGTCTGTTTCGTTTCCTTATAGTCCTGAGGTATGAAAGGCCCAACCAACCTATGGAGAGTTAGTTGCAGAGTTCTGTTTCCTTAGAGTGGTTAAAGTGAATTTCCTCCTGTAAAAGGGCATTGAACCAGTGAGAGGTCCTAGACAGGAAACGACATTTGTCCCCTTCTCAGTGGCTAAACTTCAGAGTCCGGCATACTTGGCCCACAAAGATGAATCCTCTCTACAGTCCCTTCCATAAAGAATCATAGAATTTGACGGCAAAAGGGGACTTCAGTAGCCATTCAATTCAATCCATACATGAAAGGAATCCCCACATAACACACTAGAAAAGAAGTAATTCGGTCTTTGCTTGAAGAAGTCAAAATGAGAACCAACCGCCATTCTAGGGTGTCTGTTCCACTTTAGAAAAACTTACTGAAATTTTCATGACGTCAAACCTAAATCTGCTTTTTTTGAACCCTCTACCTATTTCTTTTGGTTCTGCCTTCTGGTGCTAAATGGAATGACTCTCCCTATGACAACCCTTTAGACACTTGAAGACAGTTATCGTGTTCCACCCCCCCCCCCAATCTTCTCCAGGCTAAACATTCCCAGGAACTTCAGCCAATTCTAATATGACATGAACTCAAGACCTTCCACAGTCCTGATTCGCCCTCCTTTAGTTTGTCTCCAACTTCCTCTGCAGACTGTGGTACCCAGAAATGAATACGGTACTCCCAAAGAGGTCTGATGACAACAAAGCCCAGTGGGACTCTCTCCATATCCCTAGGTGTGCCCCTTCTCATGCAGCCCAAGATTCCCATTAGCTGTTTTGGGTGCCACATCATACCGCTTGGATTTACAATCCCCTAAAACCCGCGGCTCTTTTAAGGAACGATTGCTGCCTAGCTATGCTTCCATCATAGGAAGCTGATTTATTTGAACCCAAGAGCAAGAATTTCCATTTCTCCCTATTGAATTTCATCTTACTAGATTCAGCTCAATTTGCTAGCTTGCCAAGATCCTTTTGAATCATGCCAGCCGTCCAGCATATTAACTGTGGCTCCCAGCTTGGTGTCATCAGCAACTGAGGAGCAGAGCATCCACGCTTTTATCCAAGGCACTGAGGAAAACGATAAAGAGAACTGGGCCAAATATATGTCCCAGATAGTCCCCTGGAGAATTCTTATGATGATGACATGGAATCTAGCCATACAACCAGTTCTAAATCCATCTCATTATTGAATTGTATTTTTATGTAATGTATTGTTGAACAGGTCTCATGTATTCTTTTTTTTTTTTTTTAACTCAACTTCTGTGTATTGGCTCCTTGGTGGAAGAGTGGTAAGGGTGGACAATGGGGGTCAAGTGACTTGCCCAGGGTCACACAGCTGGGAAGTGTCTGAGGTCAGATTTGAACCTAGGACCTCCCGTCTCTCAATCCACTGAGCCACCCAGCTGCCCCCGGTCTCATGTATTCTTGTGAAATCCATATATAGCTCTGTCTTCTCCATAAGAATAGTTTAAGATACTTTATGAAAACCTAGGAAAACTAACTCCACAGCAACTCCTTCAACTACTAGTTGAGAAATCTTGTCAAAAAGATGAAATAATCTTTGAGGAAACCTAGCTTTTCCTAATCACTACTTCCCTTTCTAGATGCTTATCAACCAGATTAAAAAACAACAACAACCCTTACATTGGTTCTAAGGCAGAAGAGTGGTAAGGTCTAGGCAATTAAGTGACTTGCCCAGGGTCACACAACTAGGAAGCATCTGAGGTTAAATTTGAACCCAGGACCTCCTGTCTCTGGGCCTGGTTCTCAATCCACTGAGCCACCCAGCTGCCTCCATGGGATGCTTACAATTATATTCTGATATCTGATATAAATCTGCAAGAGATTTAACTGGTAATTTATTTTGGTTCTAATTTAGGTTTCTTTTTCATTATTGAAAATGGAAAAAAGTTAAGGCTACTTAGTATAGGTTTCTCTTATCGTTTGGTCTCTTTTGTTTCTTTGTAAAGTACAAAACATAGGAAATATCTTTGTCTTGTTTCATGTTTTGTGTTTTTGTTACCTTGAAAGATTCCTAAAAGGGAAAATGTAGCCAGCCAGAAATACTGCTAGACCACGGCCGCCAAAGAGATTTGTGTGCTGGGAAAGAAGAATGAAGAAGTTTCATACTTGAAGCAGTTATTCTAGCTCTCACTTCAGGCTTTCAGTGGGAGGTTAGGTTATAAGAAAAAAAAACAAACCTGCCTGATAGTTTTTCTGTCATCCCAACCTTGGCCACACTGGAATTACAGAAATAGTCAGATAATCATAGAAAAGAGAAGTCCTGTTGTTTTTTTTTAAACCCTTAACTTCTGTGTATTGGCTTCTAGGTGGAAGAATGGTAAGGGTAGGCAATGGGGGTCAAGTGACTTGCCCAGGGTCACACAGCTGGGAAGTGTCTGAGGCCGGATTTTAGCCTCTCTCTAGGCCTGACTCTCAATCCACTGAGCCACCCAGCTGCCCCCTAAAAGGAAAGTTTTTTACATCCATTTCGGTCTCACCCCCATCCTTCCTCTTCTGAATGGGTGAAGGACAAGGCCTGAGGCTTATCTGGATAAGAAGGACATTTGTCTCTAGTCTAGACTTCTGGCGTCCAAAAGGCTGACCTCTGACTCCTCCTGAGGTCAAGTCTGTCCACCCCGGAATGGGGGTGGGGGCTCAGAATAAGTGATCTCAAACCCACTGGAATTGCTTGTTGTCTCTGGGAGGGGGAGGGAAAGAAAATGAATCATGGGAACATGGAAAAATATTTAAAAGTTAAAAAAGAAAAAGTGACTTCACTGGGGCTATAATTTATGAACCAGGGAAGTTTGTAGCTTCTTTGCTAGGAAGCAGCAGAAGAGAATGGGGACATGGTGAGCTCTGAGCTCGCTTTAGCTTGGGGACCAGCAGTGTGATTATGGGCCTTTTCTCTCTCTAACCCACTTTCACTATTTCATAAACAATTATAATTATTCATTTTATTTGTATAATATTTTTATTTTTTATAATTTTAATTATATAATTCATATTATATTATATATTATAAATATGCTATAATAATAAATAATATATATGAATAATAATATATGCTATATAATTATATAACTTTATATAATTATAGTTTATGATTTTAATAAATATAATGTACCATCTCCAAAGAATTATAATTTTTGTTTTATCTTTTTATTTTAATAACAAATTTCCACATAAGTTTTCCAAACTGATATTATCCATCTTGTCTCCCTCTCTTCTTCCCTTCTCGACTCCCAGAACTGACAAGCAATTCAGTCTGGGCCGTACATGTATTGTCACTCACAACTCATTTCCATATTATTCATTTTTGTAAGAGAGTAAGCTTATAAAACCCAAACCCAACTCATACACCCAAATAAACAAGTGATAAATCATATGTTTTCATCTGCATTTATACAGAGAATTTTAATCTTAACAGCCTCTTTGTTTTAGTGTAAAGAAGGAAAGCTTGGAAGTAATCCCAGAGTGGAAAAAAATAGGTATCCAGAGTGAATAGGAGGAAAATGCAATTTACTGTTTAAATTTACCTGGTACTTAATTCTTCCTTGGCTGTGAGAAGGGGAAACAAAAGCTTGTTTAAATCAGTGACCCCCCCAGTTCAAAACCCCTCTGCCTCTGACCCCGTAAACTCCTCTCATTTCAGATCCAGTTCCCAAATAAAGATGTTGGAGGAAAAAAGTCCTGGAAAAATGTAGGGAAAGTTGAATTACAGTCCAGTCTCAGAAACATATTAGATGTGTGATCTTAAGCGAGTCATCTTATCTTGGTCTGCCTGTTTTCTGATCTTTAAGGAAGAACATAATAATGATACCCACCTCCAAGGGCTGGTGTGAGGATCAAATGATACAATAACTGTGAAGTGCTTAACACAGTGATTGGCATATGGCAAACTCTATAGAAATGCTGACTGTTGTTATTCTTGTTTCTTTAATTGAATATAATTATTCCATATTTGATCAATTTATACTGGATTTTTGATGTGGTTGGTATAAAAATTACTTAAAGGTAATAAGATTAGTGATTTCTATGTTGGATAATCTGGAAATGCACTGGTGACATCTGACTGGTAATAAGTTTTGTTTCATGTTTTGAACACATGATATTGTAGAGGTTATTATTGTATTTCTCAATTTTCTTCTATTGTGAAATGCTATGAGAAACCATTGTGTCAGANCTTTGCAGTTAAAAGAAGTATGGGTGGGGGCTGGAAACAGCAAAGGTAAGCTGGGGTTCAATTTTTCTGGATTTGAAGTTATATTTAAATAAGGCACCTAAGCAGCAAAGAGACCTGCCTTCTCATGTCAGTTGTTGAGGCTGGGGTGAGGGAATGTTCCCAGATATCTCAAGGAGAAGGAGATGGGTCTGATCAGATAACTGGGACAGCTTAGAGGCTTATATTCTTAGATCAGCTAGCATTGAGTGGGTTTTTTTTAGCATTGAACAGAGTTTTGCACCAAAAGTGGCTCACTAGATTTCTCTTTTTATGCAGAACAGGTCCCATTTCTGACATAGCAGTAAAATGTCCATTTTCTGGGTCCTGGAGATTCTAGAGACATAGCAGGAGAATGGAAGGCTTTTGGCTACTGGCTAATATGGAGAGATCAGTGTAGGATGGGAAGCATAGTATCTTTCTTATATTCACAGAGATATGCAAGAGAAAATAAAGTTAATTTGAACCAACAGTATTATAGTTTTCTTTCTTTATACTTGGCTTTGACACATGCCAAAGGAAATGGGTTTGAGGCATGTTCTTTTGGTGAAAAAGGTAATACGACCTTTTCTTTAAGGATTCACAGCTTTTCCTTAATACATTTTATAGTTAGTAATATTAGTTCATTCAAACACACATTGTTTGCAATGTTAATGGTCCTAAATAACCTACATATCCTTGTATTTGTTAGGAAAAGAGCTCTTCTAGTAGGTTGGCTGGTCATTTAAGGGGGTAGGGAGTCTGTTTCGTTTCCTTATAGTCCTGAGGTATGAAAGGCCCAACCAACCTATGGAGAGTTAGTTGCAGAGTTCTGTTTCCTTAGAGTGGTTAAAGTGAATTTCCTCCTGTAAAAGGGCATTGAACCAGTGAGAGGTCCTAGACAGGAAACGACATTTGTCCCCTTCTCAGTGGCTAAACTTCAGAGTCCGGCATACTTGGCCCACAAAGATGAATCCTCTCTACAGTCCCTTCCATAAAGAATCATAGAATTTGACGGCAAAAGGGGACTTCAGTAGCCATTCAATTCAATCCATACATGAAAGGAATCCCCACATAACACACTAGAAAAGAAGTAATTCGGTCTTTGCTTGAAGAAGTCAAAATGAGAACCAACCGCCATTCTAGGGTGTCTGTTCCACTTTAGAAAAACTTACTGAAATTTTCATGACGTCAAACCTAAATCTGCTTTTTTTGAACCCTCTACCTATTTCTTTTGGTTCTGCCTTCTGGTGCTAAATGGAATGACTCTCCCTATGACAACCCTTTAGACACTTGAAGACAGTTATCGTGTTCCACCCCCCCCCCAATCTTCTCCAGGCTAAACATTCCCAGGAACTTCAGCCAATTCTAATATGACATGAACTCAAGACCTTCCACAGTCCTGATTCGCCCTCCTTTAGTTTGTCTCCAACTTCCTCTGCAGACTGTGGTACCCAGAAATGAATACGGTACTCCCAAAGAGGTCTGATGACAACGAAGCCCAGTGGGACTCTCTCCATATCCCTAGGTGTGCCCCTTCTCATGCAGCCCAAGATTCCCATTAGCTGTTTTGGGTGCCACATCATACCGCTTGGACTTACAATCCCCTAAAACCCGCGGCTCTTTTAAGGAACGATTGCTGCCTAGCTATGCTTCCATCATAGGAAGCTGATTTATTTGAACCCAAGAGCAAGAATTTCCATTTCTCCCTATTGAATTTCATCTTACTAGATTCAGCTCAATTTGCTAGCTTGCCAAGATCCTTTTGAATCATGCCAGCCGTCCAGCATATTAACTGTGGCTCCCAGCTTGGTGTCATCAGCAACTGAGGAGCAGAGCATCCACGCTTTTATCCAAGGCACTGAGGAAAACGATAAAGAGAACTGGGCCAAATATATGTCCCAGATAGTCCCCTGGAGAATTCTTATGATGATGACATGGAATCTAGCCATACAACCAGTTCTAAATCCATCTCATTATTGAATTGTATTTTTATGTAATGTATTGTTGAACAGGTCTCATGTATTCTTTTTTTTTTTTTTTAACTCAACTTCTGTGTATTGGCTCCTTGGTGGAAGAGTGGTAAGGGTGGACAATGGGGGTCAAGTGACTTGCCCAGGGTCACACAGCTGGGAAGTGTCTGAGGTCAGATTTGAACCTAGGACCTCCCGTCTCTCAATCCACTGAGCCACCCAGCTGCCCCCTGGTCTCATGTATTCTTGTGAAATCCATATATAGCTCTGTCTTCTCCATAAGAATAGTTTAAGATACTTTATGAAAACCTAGGAAAACTAACTCCACAGCAACTCCTTCAACTACTAGTTGAGAAATCTTGTCAAAAAGATGAAATAATCTTTGAGGAAACCTAGCTTTTCCTAATCACTACTTCCCTTTCTAGATGCTTATCAACCAGATTAAAAAACAACAACAACCCTTACATTGGTTCTAAGGCAGAAGAGTGGTAAGGTCTAGGCAATTAAGTGACTTGCCCAGGGTCACACAACTAGGAAGCATCTGAGGTTAAATTTGAACCCAGGACCTCCTGTCTCTGGGCCTGGTTCTCAATCCACTGAGCCACCCAGCTGCCTCCATGGGATGCTTACAATTATATTCTGATATCTGATATAAATCTGCAAGAGATTTAACTGGTAATTTATTTTGGTTCTAATTTAGGTTTCTTTTTCATTATTGAAAATGGAAAAAAGTTAAGGCTACTTAGTATAGGTTTCTCTTATCGTTTGGTCTCTTTTGTTTCTTTGTAAAGTACAAAACATAGGAAATATCTTTGTCTTGTTTCATGTTTTGTGTTTTTGTTACCTTGAAAGATTCCTAAAAGGGAAAATGTAGCCAGCCAGAAATACTGCTAGACCACGGCCGCCAAAGAGATTTGTGTGCTGGGAAAGAAGAATGAAGAAGTTTCATACTTGAAGCAGTTATTCTAGCTCTCACTTCAGGCTTTCAGTGGGAGGTTAGGTTATAAGAAAAAAAAACAAACCTGCCTGATAGTTTTTCTGTCATCCCAACCTTGGCCACACTGGAATTACAGAAATAGTCAGATAATCATAGAAAAGAGAAGTCCTGTTGTTTTTTTTTAAACCCTTAACTTCTGTGTATTGGCTTCTAGGTGGAAGAATGGTAAGGGTAGGCAATGGGGGTCAAGTGACTTGCCCAGGGTCACACAGCTGGGAAGTGTCTGAGGCCGGATTTTAGCCTCTCTCTAGGCCTGACTCTCAATCCACTGAGCCACCCAGCTGCCCCCTAAAAGGAAAGTTTTTTACATCCATTTCGGTCTCACCCCCATCCTTCCTCTTCTGAATGGGTGAAGGACAAGGCCTGAGGCTTATCTGGATAAGAAGGACATTTGTCTCTAGTCTAGACTTCTGGCGTCCAAAAGGCTGACCTCTGACTCCTCCTGAGGTCAAGTCTGTCCACCCCGGAATGGGGGTGGGGGCTCAGAATAAGTGATCTCAAACCCACTGGAATTGCTTGTTGTCTCTGGGAGGGGGAGGGAAAGAAAATGAATCATGGGAACATGGAAAAATATTTAAAAGTTAAAAAAGAAAAAGTGACTTCACTGGGGCTATAATTTATGAACCAGGGAAGTTTGTAGCTTCTTTGCTAGGAAGCAGCAGAAGAGAATGGGGACATGGTGAGCTCTGAGCTCGCTTTAGCTTGGGGACCAGCAGTGTGATTATGGGCCTTTTCTCTCTCTAACCCACTTTCACTATTTCATAAACAATTATAATTATTCATTTTATTTGTATAATATTTTTATTTTTTATAATTTTAATTATATAATTCATATTATATTATATATTATAAATATGCTATAATAATAAATAATATATATGAATAATAATATATGCTATATAATTATATAACTTTATATAATTATAGTTTATGATTTTAATAAATATAATGTACCATCTCCAAAGAATTATAATTTTTGTTTTATCTTTTTATTTTAATAACAAATTTCCACATAAGTTTTCCAAACTGATATTATCCATCTTGTCTCCCTCTCTTCTTCCCTTCTCGACTCCCAGAACTGACAAGCAATTCAGTCTGGGCCGTACATGTATTGTCACTCACAACTCATTTCCATATTATTCATTTTTGTAAGAGAGTAAGCTTATAAAACCCAAACCCAACTCATACACCCAAATAAACAAGTGATAAATCATATGTTTTCATCTGCATTTATACAGAGAATTTTAATCTTAACAGCCTCTTTGTTTTAGTGTAAAGAAGGAAAGCTTGGAAGTAATCCCAGAGTGGAAAAAAATAGGTATCCAGAGTGAATAGGAGGAAAATGCAATTTACTGTTTAAATTTACCTGGTACTTAATTCTTCCTTGGCTGTGAGAAGGGGAAACAAAAGCTTGTTTAAATCAGTGACCCCCCCAGTTCAAAACCCCTCTGCCTCTGACCCCGTAAACTCCTCTCATTTCAGATCCAGTTCCCAAATAAAGATGTTGGAGGAAAAAAGTCCTGGAAAAATGTAGGGAAAGTTGAATTACAGTCCAGTCTCAGAAACATATTAGATGTGTGATCTTAAGCGAGTCATCTTATCTTGGTCTGCCTGTTTTCTGATCTTTAAGGAAGAACATAATAATGATACCCACCTCCAAGGGCTGGTGTGAGGATCAAATGATACAATAACTGTGAAGTGCTTAACACAGTGATTGGCATATGGCAAACTCTATAGAAATGCTGACTGTTGTTATTCTTGTTTCTTTAATTGAATATAATTATTCCATATTTGATCAATTTATACTGGATTTTTGATGTGGTTGGTATAAAAATTACTTAAAGGTAATAAGATTAGTGATTTCTATGTTGGATAATCTGGAAATGCACTGGTGACATCTGACTGGTAATAAGTTTTGTTTCATGTTTTGAACACATGATATTGTAGAGGTTATTATTGTATTTCTCAATTTTCTTCTATTGTGAAATGCTATGAGAAACCATTGTGTCAGAAATGACGATAAAGGGGGCAGCTGGGTGGCTCAGTGGATTGAGAGCCAGGTCAAGAGATGGGAGGTCCTGGGTTCAAATATGACCTCAGACACTTCCTAGCTGTGTGACCCTGGGCAAGTCACTTAACCCCCATTGCTAGCCCTTACCACTCTTCTACCTTAGAACCAATATACGGTATTGATTCTAAGATGGAAGGTAAGAGTTTTTAAAACAACAAAACCAGTGAAAATGCCTGGAGCAAAGAGATGGAGGGTTATTTGCAAGGAACAGCAGGGAGGTCAATATCACTGGATCCCCAAATAAGTAGAGAAGTAATGTGTAAGAAGACTGGAAATGGGAAGAGGCAGGATTTTGAAGGACTTTAAAAGCTAAAGAAGAAGGGATTTTATATCTGAATTTGGGGTCATAAAACTGCATACCTTTTTTCTTTTCTTTTCTTTTTGAACCCTTAACTTCTGTGTATTGGCTCCTAGGTGGAAGAGTGGTAAGGGTGGGCAATGAGGGTCAAGTGACTTGCCCAGGGTCACACAGCTGGGAAGTGTCTGAGGCCAGATTTGAACCCAGGACCTCCCGTCTCTAGGCCTGACTCTCAATCCACTGAGCTACCCAGCTGCCCCTACTGCATACCTTTTGACCCAGCAATACCACTACTGGGTCTGTATCCAAAGAAATCACAGATAAGGGAAAAGGACTTATGGGTACAGAAATGTCTAGAGCAGTTCTCTTTATGGTGGCAAAAAATTGGAAACTGAGGGGTTGCCTATTAATTGGGGAATGGCTGAACAAGTTGCGGTATATGGCTGTGATGGAATACTATCTTGTGCTATAAGAAAGGAGGAATGGGATGATTTCAGAAAGACTTGAATGCAAAGTGAAGTGAGCAGAGTCAGGAGGACATACAATAACAGAAATATTACACGATGATCAATTGTGAAGGACTAAACTATTATCAGCAATGCAAAGGTCCAAGATAACTCCAAGGGACTCATGATGAGAAATGTTAACCAGAGCCATAGAAGAAACGGTCACAGTAGAATACAGATCCAACCATACTATTTCTTCCCTTATTTGCTTCATGAGTTTTTTCTTACGTGTGCAATTTATGTTTTGTTTCACAACATGAGGAATATGGAAATTGGTATTTCATGACAACATTGGAATAACCTATATCATATTGTTTCCTGTCTGGGGAGAGAGGATGGGAGGGAGAAAGGGAGAGAAATCTGATTGCAAAAGGTCAGAAAACAATTGTTAAAAATTGTTTTTACCTTTAAATTAAAAAAAAAAGGAATAGAAACTATAAAAGGAATCGAACCCAGACTTTATTGAAAGAGGTTTGGAGGACAAAAATTGTCGGATCTGTGTTTTAAGAATATTAATTAGACAGCTGAGATAGGAAGACAACCAGAAGGGTATTTCAAGGTGTGAAGTTATAAAGGCCCAAACCATGGCCGCAGCAGTGTTAGAAGGGAGAATGGGGTGTTCCTATGAGATGTTATGAAAGCAGAATTGACAGGAATTGGCGATGGGTGGGACACGGAGGCTGTTGGTTTAGAAAGCATGAGGAGGGGGCGGATAAGTTGTAAGCCCGTGTGACTGGCTGAAAGGTGGCGTGGAGACATCATGAAGTCCTGGAGCTGGCCTGGAAATGAAGAGTTGGTTGTCCTGGGCATCCTCTAGAGCAGGGGTCGGCAACCTTTTTGGCCGTGAGAGCCATAAACGCCGCATTTTTTAAAATGTCATTTCGTGAGAGCCGTACAGTGCTCACAGTGCCGCTCCTCTAACAGCGCCTGAAAAAAAATGGACTTTATGGCTCCTGCAGAAAGAGCCACATCTGGCCCTCGAAGGAGCCAGATACGAGAGCCATGCGTTGCCGACCCCTGCTCTAGACACGGAGGATCTGGAAGGTGCCCCCTGATATCCACCCTCCATTCTCTTTAATCAGAGGGAGGGAGGGTCCCAACGGGCAGGGGGCACCGAGGAGGTATGAATACTTCCTCTATGCTGGGTCCTGTGCCAAGTTGGGGATACAGATATAAACAGAAAGGTCCGACTCTGCCCTCAATGTACTTATACTCTAATGGGGGAAGGCAACACCTAAAAAGAAAGAACCCAGAGGGAAGGGGAGAGAGAGGGGGATGACCTCAGGACCAGATGGATTTATAAGTATAGGGGGCCATGCCTCTATATGATTTTTTGGGGTCCTGAGCGGCGTGGTGGCATAGGATGGTTAAAGCAGGAGAAAGAAAATGAGAACAACTAGACTAGTGGTTAGCCCATGCTGTTCCAAAGTCTGTGGGCTTGGGAGTTTATTATATACTGGTTTCAAACAAAGAACACAGCTATGAAGGGGTAACAGATCATACATAACCCATTAAAGTCTAAAGAGTAAAGGTATAAGTACCAAGACAATGGCCAAATTCCAACCATCAATTAGTAGGGATAATTCTGGGAGAGGAAATATTTTTATGGAGATGCTCACTTATTGAGTTCTATCTTCCAGGATTATAGGCACCTGGACAAATAAAGTCAAGACTAAAAGCGCCATACTTATCTAAGTAATGTTTGTTAGGGTTCAGGCTTCTTAATTGTCAAGGAGAGCAATCATTAACTCAGTAGATGCTGGTCTGCCACTTCAAAGCTCTCCAATAAAAATTGTAAAAAAGGTGGGGATCAAAACTGAGTCAAAAGAGGAGCCTCAGATTTTTATCTTAGATGGCCCATTCTGTCTGCATTCCTGACATGCAGTGCAGAAAAATCATACGCACAGTTTTACTTGCCGATGATTTTGTAATGGGATCCAGATAAAATATCTGTTACAGACTCTGTTTCTCTAAATGACTCCTAATAGCCTCTTGGAGGGATCAAGTTGATTTTGGATTAACCTACCTGCTGGTACCAGAGCCTTTTGGGGCTCAGGTGACCAGGACCAAACACAAAGACTGCCTCAGCCTGGATTGGTCACTTAGGGAATCCAGATAACAGGCCCTAAATTTGATCCTATTTCTCCAAAGGCTTTAATACATAGAACGGCTTCCCACANGCCCTAAATTTGATCCTATTTCTCCAAAGGCTTTAATACATAGAACGGCTTCCCACATATAAGTGAATTGTATTGACATTCAACCAATACTGTAGAAGCTGTTTGAGGCTGTGCACTAGACTAGTTCACACCTGGCAGCTTTGTTGCTACAACCCCTCAGGCTAGGGCAAATTGAGAAGGGGAGCTGGACTCAAGGTGACATTTCCAGAGGCAGGAAGTCAATTTAGAAGAAAGAAGCAGAGGTGTACAAAACACAGGAGCGGATAAAGGGCTTAGTTCCAGGATGGTGCCCAGCCTGCAGAGGAATAAGCAGGGCAGAAAACCCAGACCAAAGAAGAGCTGGCAGCTCTGACTCAGAACCAGCAGAGCTTTCCAGGTAGCTGATGGGGCTGAACTCAATAGCATTTTTCTGTTGCTCAGACCCAAACCTAGCCAGGAACTTGCAGAGCACAATCCAAGAGAGCAGCAGACTTATCCCTGGAGCAGACCACTTGGGGAATATGTAAAGCTAGCAAGGCCCCAGCCTATCCCTGAAATCCTGAAATAACATCATACTCATTATCCCAAAAAAGGAGCAACAGGACCAGCTCAGACTTTCCCTCCAGAAGTAGAACCCAGCTGTAATATCAAATCAGAAATCAGAAAGTAGGCTGGAAGAATAAGCAAACAAATAAAAAAAACAATTTTGATGGAGACTGAAACATTCCACAAACCCTGCCAAGTAGCTGCACACAATCAAAAGAACACGAAAGGGGGAAGCTGGGTAGTTCAGTGGATTGAGAGACAGGCCTAGAGATGGGAGGTCCTGGGTTCAAGTCTGACCTCAGACACTTCCTAGCTGTGTGACCCTGGGCAAGTCACTTGACCCTCATTGCCTACCCTTACCACTCTTCTGCCTTGGAGCCAATACACAGTATTGACTCCAAAACAGAAGGTAAGGGTTAAAAAAACAAAACAAAACATGAAAACAATAATTAGTTCATTAGAATGGGGCCACCTTTCAGATAAGACACAGGGGCTGCTTAGATTCGCAATTACGGGAAAATTCCTCACATGGATCTTTAGCTATAACCTAGGGCCTTTGGTTGGGGTCTCTAGACAGCAGGTGGTTGGGGGAGGGGGCAGTTTTCCATTCACTCAGGACTAGGTTCAAACAATGTTCCATCTCCACAATCACTGCCCTCCTTAGAGTCTAGGCAAAAAGGACAAATTTTGACCTAAACGTACCCTAGGACTGTGATGGCAAACCTATGGTACATGTGCCAAAGATGGCACGCAGAGGCCTCTCCATGGGCACATGCAGGCTCCTGGTGTGGCTGGCTGAGAGGCTGGCCCTGCCCCCAAAGGCAGGGGGTGGAGCATTCTAGCCTCTGAAGGAGCCCCGCTTAGCTGAGCAGGGCTGCTTGGCTGAGCCCCAGGTGTGGCTGCTCCCCTCCACCTCCCCAGGAGCTGAGCAGGGAAGCAGCATAGGCCACTCCCCTCAATATGGTGATAGAGTCTACCCATGATCACCCCCAAAAAGATAGAAAGACCTTTTAGTCTTTGTAGACACCCTTATTGTGTGAATAGGAAGGGTAACAGTCCTCCTTTTGTAAGCAAAGAATTAATTGGGTTCAACCCCTCCAGATTGCACTGACCCTAATTAAAATAGCAAATCTAGGACTGAGTCCCATTTCCCCAAATCCTGAAGGAATACACTAATCAGATCTTCCCTAATCCTTCAAAGAAAGATGAAGAAATCACATACCCTGCCCCAAACAGAGGGATCTACTAACACCTCAATGGGAGGGTCCCCAGGGAACCATCCTATCCACCCCCACCTGAGTAAAACTGGAAGGGCTGAATATATGGACTCCCAGCTCTTGCATCAAATCCCAAAATAGGTAGCAGGGCTTCTCCTGGGTTTGTGAAGAAAATCCCAGCCCCTAGCTGGGGATCTATCAAATGCCTGAGGCTTCCAGGAAATCACATGCCCTGGGTTCTAGCCTCAGCCTTTTCACTTTTACTAAATATCCCCAGGCTCACCCACTAAGGGCTTTGCTAAGGGCTGGCTCATTGACTCTTTTCCTTTCACTATGACTCATAGCACTGGGTAGAAATTGCACTGGGAACCTCCTCACCTCCAGGAAGGGAATGCTGATGTTTATCCTCTAACTCAAAGACCATTCCTTTTGTTACTTCTTGTGCCTTCCTTCCACTTTACGTGGACCAATTACAGCTAAAGCTTTGCTTTTTTTTTCAGATGCTGTTACAGGAGCGGCACTGTGAGCACTGCACGGTTCTCACAAAATTACATTTTAAAAAATGTGGCGTTTATGGCTCTCATGGCCAAAAAGGTTGCCGACCCCTGTTCTAGTGGCTTATTCTGGTATCCTCGGGGCCATGTCCCTGAAAGCAATCATGAGGTGGGGCATGACAGGCCATGGGGGGCGGGCTCTGGCTCCCAGTGTGGGGAGGTGGAGGCATGGCACAGGTCCCTAAAAAGTTCCAAAAGTTTGCCTGTTGAGGCCCCAGGGTGTTCATCATTATCATTCCATTTACAATGTGGTTTCCTCCCCCAAGTGGGCAAACAGAGTAAACCCAGGGTAAAGCACCAAAAGGGGACCCGAGGAAAGGAGAAGCAGGACAACAACTGCCTGAACAAATGAGCCCTTCCTTAGCGACTAATCAAGACAAAAGAGAGTTCATGAAAATCCCTCTTCAGGCACCAGAACTCTCCTGATAAGATTTTATTTTTTCCTCAATTACATTTAAAAGCAATTTTTAACACTTAAAACATTTTGGAATCCTAAATTTTCTCCCTTTCTCCTTCCCTCCTTCCCCTTTCTCCAGCCTGACAGTAAGGAATCAGATACAGATTTTACATGTGAAATCATGTAAAATATTTTTCCATGTCAATCCTTTAGTGGAAGAAAACCTGAACCAAGAAAATGAAGGAATAAAGTGAAACATGGCATCGTTTGGTCTGGATTCCAACACCCACCAGTTCTTTCTCTGGGAAGAGCCGTCGTTTTTCATCATGAGTCCTTTTGGGATTGTCTTGGGTCATTGCGTTGCTGATGATAAGTTAGCACTCTTCTGCCTTAGAACCAATACTCGGTTTTAACACATGTTTAAGAACTGGACAGAAATTGAACAACCTCAAGAATAATTCCCAGAACCAGAAAAATTTGGAATTGAATTTCATCCTACATGCAAAAAAACATTCAATGAACCATTAACTCTAGGATTACATATATTATTATGACAAGTGTGATGATTTTTCTTGCTTTACTATATAGTTATTTGGTACCACAGAGAGCTTTTATTTGGGAAGAGAAGAGTTATAGATTTTGAGAGAAAGATAATACCAAAAGAAATTTCTTCCTTTTAATAATATTACTTAATTATTGTCGTTACTTGTTTTCGAAAAGGACCAACAATGACATTCCCAAGGGTGATGTTTTGTGTTGCTTGTAAGTTGGATTTATGTGAGACAGAGTCTTCTGCCTCACTCTCTCTGTTTAAGAGTCATCCAAGTCCAGGGGCAGGATGAAAGTTAAGATGACTGACAGCTTCCTGGATGAGTGGATGATTGACCAGGCTTTAAGCAGTCCACCATGTTTGCTTCAGCTGCCTTCATGGCTATTGGAAGGAATCGTTCTCATCCTCCCATTCCACCAGGGGAAGTCTTCACATGCTTGGGACAGACATCCATCCTCCTAACTCACTGATGGGTTTGAAGCTTGGCAGTTCCCCTTGTTAAGCCCATCCACCAAGACTTTTAACATCTATGAGTAATAGGCAATCCTTTTTTTTTTCCTTTTTTTAAACCCTTACCTTCTGTCTTGGAATCAATACTGTGTATTGGCTCCAAGACAGAAGAATGGTAAGGGCTAGGCCATGGGGGTCAAGTGACTTGCCCAGGGTCACACAGTGGTAAGTGTCTGAGGCCAGGTTTGAACCTAGGACCTCCCATCTCTAGGTCTGGCTCTCAATCCACTGACCCACCCAGCTGCCTCCAGTAATAGGCAATCCTTACCTGGTATTTTAGGGTTTTCAAGCACTCTACATATACCATCTCTTTTGATCTGAGTCTCTCCGGGACCAGTGTCTGGGATTTCCACTCAGTCTTGAACTCTTTCAAACTGATTTCTTCAATACTAGTTGTTCTAGATGAGTAGATACCATCTGATGATACCCTTCCAATGATGATACCATCAGTGAGGGGCTGTTTACTCTGGTCAGCAGTTCCCTAAAGAGTCCTTGGTCAGAACTCCTCAATGAGGCTGTGAACTTGAATCAGAAAAAAGCCACATTTTTATGTATACTGTTACCTGAAATTTAGCTTTTCCTTCAGTTATTTAAAGAGATGGTTTTTAGAAGACATTTCTAGATTTCTACAGATTGCCCAATGGATCCATGATAATGAGAGGTTAAGAAAATCCCCATTCTAGGTCCATTTAAATAATAACAAAAAACTTTTATGATGCTTCTGCATCTAAAGTCAGGCTATAGCAAATGGCTGCTTAACAAATATCTGATAAAAAATGCTGACTCTCAACATTGTGGGAACCCATTCTTCCACCTTCATTTCTCTCTTCATGGTTTGAATAAATAGGAGAGGAGGAACAGTAATCAGTTTTATTATTTCAGGAATCAGTAACATTCAAGGATGTCACTGTGGACTTTACTCAAGAAGAATGGAGACAACTGGGCTCAGCACAGAGGGATTTGTACTGAGAGGTGATGCTGGAAAACTATAAGAACCATGTCTCCTTGGGTAAGAACAACTTTGCTCTGTAATTCAGAATCCGGCCACTGGAGTACCTTTGTATTATCATTTGTTTAGGATTATGGGGTGTCTTTGGTGCTTGACTGCTGGGCTTCATGTGTAGCTATATTGAAAAATAGATGTAATGTGAGGAGATGCTCAGCCATTTAAAATGAAAGGTTACTGCCACCTATTTTTAAGAAATACTTTTTTTATGACAGCTTTGTGTATTCATGAAAGTACATCTTCCCATCTTCTTTTCTTTCATCAAAAGTTCTACCCTAAACTCATTTATCAGACAGATTGAGGACATGAAAAGTTCCCACAATCTTAGCAAAAAGTTTGTCAGATGAACTAATTTTCCTTCTGTGGAAAGTGAATGTTAAATTGTAATAATTTCTGTATGAAACCTTTCTTAAACCTCAGGTTTTGAAGGTCAGCCAGCTTTCAAGGTAAAGTAATTTACTTCAGGGTCATAAGGCATCTCATTGGGCTGGCCTTTGTTAGTGGCATGGTGGAGACTTGCTCCTTATTTATCCATAAACAAGAACTTTCTTAGGTAAGGGAAGTCTACAATTAGACCTGAAAAGTAATTATTCATTCATGTTTTGGTGTCTCCTTGATAGGAAGTGGTTCTAATGAAATGCCCCAGGCTTCTATGATGACCATGATTCTGTTGATTGGATATATGATCATCATTTTATGATGCCCTAGTCTGGCCTCATCTAGAAGATTGTTTTCAATTCCTAATGCCTAATTTTCAGACAGAAATCACTAAAATTGGACTTGGAGAGGAGAACATCTTGGATAGTGAGGCACCTAGCAGTGGTTGATGGGGCTGGACATGTATAGTATAGAGAAGAGGAGATTTGGGATCAGCTTTGAGGAGGTCGGACATGATAGCTATCCCTTCTAGGTGAGTGGCTTTCTGTGGAGAAAGATTTGAATGTTTCGGTTTAACCTCAGGACAGAGCTAGAAGCATTAGGTAAAGACCATAGAGAGGCAGAGTCTGACCCAAGTTAAATGAAAAGGTCTTAACAATTAGAACTTTCTAGAAATGTAGCAGAGATAATAATTTCTTCTAGAATAGGCCTTCAAAAAGCATTCAATGAGTACCTATTGGATATGTTGTAAGTAGAATTATGATTTAGTTTAGATGGCCCGTGTGGTCCTTTTCAACTCTGAGAATCTATGGTGCTCAGAATTCTAAACTGGGTCTGTGTTTATAATGATTTCCATGTCTTTTCACATGATCAGGGTTTCCAGTTTTTAAACCAGATGTGATATCCCAGCTGGAGCGAGGGGAAGGACCATGGATATCAGAATCAGAAATCCTACAAGTTGTTTGTCCAGGTGTGTGAGTGAAGACCAGGCTGATGAGTTTCTTTCTAAACAGTAAATGAGGAAAATGAGGGTATGCCCTTCAATTGGGGAATGGCTGAACAAATTGTGGTATATGCTGGTGATGGAATACTATTGAGCTCAAAGGAATAATGAACTAGAGGAATTCCATGTGAACTGGAAAGACCTCCAGGAATTGATGCAGAGCGAAAGAAGCAGAGCCAGAAGAACATTATTCTCAGAGACTGATACACTGTGGTACAATCGAATGTAATGGACTTCTGTACTAGCAGCAATGCAATGATCCAGGACAATTCTGAGGGATTTATGGAAAAGAACGCTACCTACATTCAGAGGAAGAACTGCAGGAGTGGAAATACAGAAGAAAAGCAACTGCTTGAATACATGGGTTGAGGTGGACATGATTGGAGATGTAGACTCGAAACTACCACACCAATGCAACTATCAACAATTTGGAAATAGGTCTTGATCAATGACACATGTTAAAACCAGTGGAAATGTGCATCGGCCATGGGCAGGGGGTGAAGGGGAAAGTAAGAGCATGAATCATGTAACCATGTTAACTTTCCTAAAAAATAAATATTATTAAATGTTAAAAAAAAAAAAAGAAACAGTAAATGAGCTTCTCAGTTGAACGCCTTTGAAATGGAAATGATCTCTTTTCAAGGGCCCCTACTTAATTGAGAAGAAAGTTCTGAGACCATTAAACACAAAGAACATCCCTCATATGCTTTCATTTTTTATTTCCTGAAATGAAAGCTTCATCCCTAGAAGTCATAAGGAAAATGTGTAGCATGGACCTCATTGTGGGGGCCTTTGAATGACTCATCTGTAAATAATTCTTTGAGGTGGTAAAGTAATTAAATGATCTAGGCAGAACCTGTTGTGTGCAGATGCAAAGCATGGAATCCCTGCAAAGGTACAGGGAGAGCCTCACCCAGAATTCCAGAGGACCCCCCTGGAGAACTTTGGGTGAGGGGCAGTTGAGAAGGGTTGAAGACAGTTAATTTGTGGGATTGGATGTGAGCAGACACTCTGCTTGATTCTCCTGACTTGGGGTTTCTCCTGAGAAACCATTGTAGTATAAGCTAGTGATTTCTACTCATAGGGTTAGCCTATTTGTCATTACTATTCTTCATTAATATAATTATATAATTACTTAGTGATTAGAGAGTAAAATATTTATCAATAGCAAGAGAGCCAGTTTTAGTTAAATGCTTCCTCTCCTCCAGTGAAGAGGGGGAAGGGGGCATCAATTTAACAGTTCAGGGTCACCTTTCCTTTATCCTAAACCCTTCATTGATTTCTATAATTTTCCTTGTTAACTCCTAATATAACTTTTTACCTTAAAATCTGTGCCTGATAATTATTTGGGAAGATACTTACAATTCAGTCTGTATATTTAGTTTGAATCCTGTTGGCTGCCAGTTTAAAATCTCTTCTGCCCTCAACAGTTAAATAGCTAACTGTTATATCTCCTCTAACTGACCTGAGAGGAATATAAAGAAAAGGAACATTATTGGGGTTTCAGCCATAAGAGAAACTTACCAGAAGAATCTTATTCCTGTCTTCATTACCAACTAAAGCAGAAGCAGCTAGAGGGGGAGGGGTTTGAGAATCAGGAGTGTTTTACCCCCTCCTTTCCAGATTGTGGCCTGTCAATCTCTGGCTCTTGACTTAAAGCTATATATTGGCCCTGAAAACATTTATCTGCTTCTCCAAACTATCTGTTATTATCATCATAACAGTTTTGGCCAGCCAGCCTAGGATTTGTACTATAGAACCTAGTAGAGAAGAGATAAGATGGCTGACATGTTAAACAGAGCAATTGTTACCTTGGGGTGCTCTGCTGTTTTAATTTATGGGATTTGGCAAACCTGTGCTACATTTTGGTTTGTCACTGTACCCCAATTTTTTAGATCAATAATAGAATTTTATGACACTTATCTATGGCTAACAATTACACTTGGAGAGGCATTGGCTTATGTACCAACAGGCATAGCCATGACTGCCACTGGATATGGAGCCCTAATGATTTTAACGAAGATACTGGCTTTTACTTTTGGAAACACTAAGGTTACTGACCTGGCTATGGAAAAAATGTTGGAGTATATGAAAACACTAATAGAAATTAACAAACAAATAAGGGAAGGGAAAGAACTTGATGCTAGGACAATTATGCAGCTGGAAATCATAGAAAGCACGGTCACAACTAAGAAAGGGGGTAAAAAACAACAAGAGATTAAAAAAGACAACCCAGAAAAGCAAGAAGTTGCAGGGGCAGAGTCAGCTCCTGTAACAATACTTCCTATTACAGACAGAACAATAGTACAACCGGATGCTGGGATTATACATGTTAAAGGATATAAACCATTTACTGGAGGGGATCTAGAGATTTTAAAAAGGAGGTTCCCCCAGTTCTTTGAAAATCCACATAAGGCGATAAAAGAATTCAAACGGGCAGTCAGGCTGTATAATCCAAATTTTGAAGATGTGGAACTCTTATTAACAGAACTATTTACCCCGAGTGAAAAAGCTAAATTTCTGGCAGAAACAAGGAATAATCCCAACCTAGCATCATGGCCTGAGCAACATCTAGATCTAGAGCTGTCATCTCATGAAAACATGACATATCTCAGGAGATGCAGGGAGGACTTGGCAGAGGCGATGAGACTCCATGCCAAACGATCAAATGCATGGGGCTCATTTGAAAAGTTAAAGCAGGGGGAGGAGGAACATCCAAGCTTATATCTAGACAGACTGTTGGAAGCTGGAGAGACTATTCTAGGGTTCAGGGACATGACTGCTGAAGACAACATTCAGCATATCAGGAGGCAATTTGTAAGAGGGAGTCAAAATTACAAACATATTTTAGACTGCATTGCCCACAATGGGAGACCATGCCCATTGAGGAATTGAGAAAGACAGCAGCTTATGCCACTCAAAGGATAGTGACTCTAAAACATCTAGAAACTCTGAAAAAGATCGAGAGATTGCTGAGCTTAAAAAGCAATTGAGGGAAGCTCAGAAGGCCAGGGAGGTAGAAGAAATAAAAAATATGGCTCTGATGTCCACCAATCAGAGGAGCCAAAGCAGGCCTAGACAATCTAGTGGCAGTGTTAACAACAAAATTAAGAGATGTTTCCTGTGTTCAAAAATTGGCCACGTGGTACGGGATTGTAGATATAAGTCACAGATTAACTTTGGAAACAGGAATAATAACAATAACAACAGGAGGAATACACACTACAATTCCAGATACAATAATAACACCAACAATAATAACAACAGGGACAACAATAGTAGATACAGTGATAAGGTTAAGGCCAGATGTTGTGACCGTGATTGTGCCAAGTTTAGTAGGTCCCCAAGCTTGTCAAAAATGGAAGAATACCTGTCCCAAGGTGCTAGACCTCGTACATTATGAACCAAGGAAGCAGCCTTAGAGAAAGCAGTTGTTGCAAGAAAAAAGAAAGGCAGTGATAATGGTGTAGCAAAGGAATGTGAGAAGAACAAAATGGGTGCAGAAGATATTATGAATTATGGGTTAGAGGAGGTAACACAAAGTTACAAAGATATGACTGAGGAGGAGTTGCAAATGGAGGAGGATATAATAGAAATTAAGGAGAGAATTTATGGGAATAATTTATGTAAATAATTCTTTGAAGTGGTAAAGTAATTAAATGATCTAGGCAGAACCATATGTAGAAAAGTGTACATGGGCTGTGCAGCCATTCTATAGGCCAGGTTATTCTAGTGTCTGGAAGACCCACTACTTATCCTAATTGAGGTGTCAGTCCTTCAGTCAGAGAGTATTGGGAAAGGAACAAAGAGCATAAACTGATGGAGAGGACAGGAAGAGACTTTTTCCTGGATCCACAGACTTGGGGGAATGTGAAGTCTGGCTCTGGGCTGGCTCCATATTTTTAATCATAACAACAAATGATAATGAAATTAAGATGTGGTTTCCAGAGATTTTAAATTGGAAGAGTAATTCAGGTATGAGATAATCAGAGCCTGTATTCTGATGTCAGATTGCCTCCCTCATCTCTGTTCATTCTCTTGATATTTCTCCTTCACCATCTCTTTTCACATATATCCTTTTCTTCTCCCCCAAATACCTGTGAGTCCACTCAGTGTTTTGTTTTCCCTACATATGAGGCAACTCTTAAAAGCCTCCCTTTTTGCTCCTCAAACAGCTGTGATGCCTATTCTTTTTCTTGTTGTCAGCCAGGGAGTCCAGAACTGTCCCAACTTCCACATAAGGAAAAGGGATGTGCTGTACTGAGGTGTTTCAGAGGGCAGGAGAGAGCAGCCCATTGTGTGTGAGTTAGTAGAAGGCTCACCTTCCTTTATTTGTACTTCTCATATGCTCTGGAATACTACTGTGATGCATAAAGAAGACTTCAGATCATAGAATCTCAGGGCCCTTAACGATTATCTAGTACAACATCCTACCCAATATATGTAATAATATATTTGACATCCATGTTGAAGTCAGGATGACGGACAGTTACCTTCTTAGAATGTGGAATGAACCAAGCTTGGCAGGAGCTTGGCAGGAGCTAAGGGCAATTAGGCTTGGGTATAAAAGCCAGGAATTTGGAGCCATTTGATCTCAGAATTCAGATATTGGGTTGAAGGGTGGTTTGGGTAGGCCTTAAGTGAGCTTTATTCAACCAGCAACCAACTACAAATCTACTTCATCAATCCCTGTTCCTGAATTTCACTACCAAGAACAATAACATCTTAATCAGCAGAGTAACCTTGATTTAGGTTGGGCCTGTGGCCCAAGCAGGCTATTATCTTTCAAACCTGATCAATAGTACTTTCAAAGATTATCAATAATATCATTAGCTTTAATTAGTTTAGGACTTCCTGTTCCCTTTCTCCCAGCCATTATCCTACTCCTCCTTCCCTAAGTCTATAGTAATAAATAATCTTAAACTTACATCAGATTTGAACTTCATCAAGAATCCTAGGGCTCTAGTGAATCATATCTTGGGATAATTTGAGGGAAGAGGAGTATTACATCTTGCAGAAACACTGATCAATCCGCGATCAATCTCAAGCATTATCCAAAGGCACAGGGCTTCAATTGAGTATAAATAAATGTACAATTCTAACAATAGATTTCTTGCTTAGCTGGTAGCCCTGGGGATACTGTTATCCTCTGGAGTTTGGGATTAGCAGATTCAACATATTCAGACAACTACTGCAGTGGGTGATCCTTTTGGGTTCACTATCATATCTTAAGTGTCTCACATAAGATTCAATACCCATAATTAACCCTGCTCCAGATCCACATTACAACCTTGTTATAACATATAGGAATTTTTGTTTTTTTAACATTCCCATTTATCCTATTGGAATGCTTCTAGCAATGGCAGTTCATTTGGTGAAAGAGTTCCATTTGGAGACAACATTAATGTTCTTTCTCATTTTTATATTGAGCCTAAATCTGCTTCCCTGTGATTTGTAGAGAAGGACCTGATTTGCATTAGTAGCTGTTCCTTAACACAGGACTTCCCTAATGAAATCACAGGTTGCATCTCTGTCCAATTGGTACTCTTAAGAAATTTGCTTATATTCAGCCCTTACTGGGATCTTAGGGATGAATTATTTTCTTTTCTTGGATCTTCCAAACTACTATTTAATGAATTCCCCAACTTTGAAATAGACTAGTCACCAGACTTATTAATAGTCTATGGATTTCTCAAATTTCCTGTTTTTTTCCTTTCTAAACATTTAAGCCTTTCTCCCCCAAATACTAACAGTTTTTCCTTGAATGCATTTTCAAATGCTTTAAGTACTCTAGAATCTTTTCCTAGCTCCTCATATGTCTTAGACTTCAATTCCCTCTTAACAGTGTTTATGCTCTTCTCAGGTTGATTATCTTTTTTGCTCAGGAGAAGTCAGAATCATAAATTTAATATAAGCAATTTCTTTTGTTGCCACACGGAGAACTAGGAATTGTGATACTTTTTTGTTTTTTTTTTTCCAGATTCTGTTATTCTGAAGATGGGATGTGACAACTTGGAGTCAACACTAAAGGAGGATATTTCTCTGAGAGAGTCATCAAAGGATGTAATCACAGAGAACGATCCCTTTGCTTCCTAACTGGAAGGAGCCTGGGAATACAATATCTGGTCTAAGAAGGAAAAAGGTCAGTGGAATAAACAATTCAAGAAAGTAACAATAATTCACCAAAAAATAACGATAGACTGACTTTTCAAGAATGTAATACATTTGGGAGGAGGTTTCATCTTGTGTCACTCATTGCTCCACCGCAGAGTTCCAACAGGAAAAAATTCTCCATAGATATGATATACTTGATAAGGATGTCAAGCAATTTTCATACCAAAATAAATGTAATCAAATTCCTTATTCTATTTGTAAGTATAGTAAATGCAAGAAGCCTTCTAGTTACCACTCAGATCTTATTGAAGTCAATAGAATGTCTACTGCAGAGAGACTATATGAATGTAAAGAATGTGGGAAATCCTTCACCAACAACTCAATACTCAGGAACCACCTGAGAATACACAGCAGTGAGAAACCTTATAAGTGTAATAAATGTGGGAAAACCCTCAAGCTGAAGTACTCTTTTTATGAACATCAGAAAATTCATTCTCTGACTAGAGAGAAACCCTATATATGTAATATTTGTGGGAAAACTTTTAGTTATAATTCAGGACTCAGAATTCATCAGGGAATTCATACTAAAGAGAAACCCTATAAATGTAATGAATGTGGGAAAGCCTTCAAGCAGAGGTGGTATCTTATAGAACATCAAAAAATTCATAATGGAGAGAAGCCTTTTAAATGTAATGCATGCGGGAAAAGGTTCACCCAAAGGACATTGTTTATTATGCATCAGAAAATTCATACTGGAGAAAAACTATACAAATGTAATGACTGTGGGAAAGCATTTCCCCATAGGGGCCTACTTATGAAACATCAAAGAATTCATCCTGGAGAAAAACCATTTAAATGTACTGAATGTGGGAAAGCCTTTTCCCTCGAAGGAAATCTTACTGTTCATCAGAAAATTCATACTGGAGAGAAGCCATATAAATGTATTGAGTGTGACAAAATCTTCAAACTAAAGGCCTCTTGTTATAACCATCAGAGAACTCATGCTTCAGAGAAATCTTATGTGTGTAATGAATGTGGGAAAGCCTTCAAGCAGAAGTGCTATCTTAATGTCCATAAGAGAATTCATACTGGAGAGAAGCCTTTTAAATGTACTGAATGTGGGGAAATGTTTAGGCATAGGATATCACTTATTGTGCATTAGAGAATTCACACCGGAGAAAATCTATATACCTGTAATGACTGTGGGAAAGCCTTTCCCTATAGGGGAAAGCTTACTGACCATCAAAGGATTCATACCAGAGAGAAGCCTTTTAAATGTATTGAATGTGGAAAAACTTTCAGCTGTAAACAATTATTTATTGTGCATCAAAAAATTCATTCTGGAGAAAAACCATTTAAATGTTCTGAATGTGGGAAAGCCTTTGCACATAGAGAAATACTTACTGTACACCAGAGAATTCATACTGGAGAGAAGCCTTTTAAATGTGCTGAATGTGGGAAAGGCTTTGCCCGCCCTAGAAAGCTGGCCAAGCATCAAAGAATTCATATTGTGGTGAAACTCTGCATCCGTATGAATGTGGGAAAGCCTTTAAGAAGAGATCCAGCCTTAAAAAATATGAGAGAATTCATACTAGAAAGAAGCCTTTTGAATGTCCTAAATGTGGGGAAATGTTTAGTGATGAGAAATTTCTGCATGAGAAAAACCATTCTGTGGATGAAAAAGATTTAAAGTGTAAGAAATGTGGCAAAATCTTCAAGCAAAGGTACTATCTTAATGTTCATCAGATCATTCATACTGGAGAGAAACCTTTTGAATGTACTCAATGTAAGAAAACTTTCAGCCACAGGGCAGCTCTTAGTCGACATAAAATAATTCATACTGGAGGGAAGCCTGTGAAGTGCACACAATGTGAGAAAGCTTTCCGCCACAGGTCATCATTAACTCGACATTAGAGAATTCATACTGGAGAGATACCTTTTGAATGTACTGAATGTGGGAAAACTTTCATACTCTGAAAAAATCTGACTCAACATCAGAGAATTCATACTGGTGAGAGACTCTTTGAATATACTCAGTGTGGGAAAGTTTTTCACCAAAGCTCAAATCTTAGTATACATCAGAGAATTCATACTGGAGAGAAACCTTTTAAATGTACTCAATGTGGGAAGGCCTTTTCTCTCAAAGGAAACCTTACTGCACATCAAAAAAATTCATACTGGAGAGAATCCTTTTAAATGTACTTGGTGTGGGAAAGCTTTCCGTCAGAAGGGTTATCTTATTCCACATCAGAGAGTTCATACTGGAGAGAAGCCTTTTGAATGTTCTCAATGTAGGAAAGCCTTTGCCCTGAGAGGAAATCTTACTGCACATCAGAAAATTCATATTGGTTAGAAATCATGAATCTTTCGTGGGAAAACCTTCAGCAATACCTCAATACATTAGAGACATCAGAGAAGTCATAATGGCAAGAAACCATATGTAGTGAATGTGGAAAAACCTTCCACCAAACAAGAAACCTTTTTCACACTAAAAAATTCATACAGAAAAAAGCCTTTAGTATGGTTTGAATGTTGGAAAACTTTCAGTCATAGGATGTACCTTATTCTAGATCAGGGAATTCATACCACAGCAAAACCATGTAAGTGTAATGAATGTGAGAAAACCAGGAAGAGGAAGCATACTCTAAACCAGAGAACTCATATTGCAGAAAGACTACATATATGTATGTGAAAAATGCTTCACTAACAACTCAGTCCTTAGGAAACATCAGAGAATCCAAAGAGGGAAACCCTGCTACTATAATTAATATTGGAAAAATCTTCTCAATATCAGAAAAGTTTTCTCTGAATTATATGTTTCATTCCTTGGGAAGCATCAGGAAATTCTTGGAAGAATCCCCACAAAAAGAATGGGAAAGCCTTTCACTGGAATCTGTTGGAGGCTATCAGAGAATTCATATGGTGAAAAATGATATTAATGTAATAAATATAGAAAACCTCTAAAAGCAATTCACTTTTCAGGGATCAGGAGAGGATAAAACACTGTAAAATAAAACTTGTGTTTGAAGGAATATCACAAAGTCTTTAGCACCAGCTCAACTCTTAGGAAACATCTTTTTATCAAAAACTTGTGTTGTTTATTAGAAAATTAAAATTGAAGGGAAAACTTGACTAATGAAATATTGGCATGTCCTTCACAATTCATCAGATATCACAGACTTTGTGCTAATTATTAATGATGGGAATGTAATGGTGTAGGGCAGGGGTCGGCAACGTATGGCTCTTGAGCCATATCTGGCTCTTTTGAGGGCCAGATATGGCTCTTTCTGCAGGAGCCATAAAGTCAATTTTTTTCAGGTGCTGTTACAGGAGCGGCACTGTGAGCACTGTATGGCTCTCATGAAATGACATTTTAAAAAATGTGGCATTTATGGCTCTCACGGCCAAAAAGGTTGCTGACCCCTGGTATAGGGGAAGCTCAAAGAAGACTTTTTCATTGCTGGGTACTGTAGATTCAGTATGTTAGTTTGTGTAACTAGGTGATGTTTACTGCTTTAAGAGACAAAAATAACTTTGTTTTCCTTTATGCCTCTAGTTGCTAATGTTAATTGCCATCATGTAAAAATAATATCATGTTAATTAATGTGCCAAGCATGTTGCTATGGAATCCAAACTAAATGCTAAAGCTTTAAGGTTTCCAAAAGAATCTCTTTAATGAGAACACTGAGATGTACTAAAGAAACTGTTAAAATGTAAATGTCTTTAGAATAAAGAAATAAAAGATAGTAGAGAAATTGCCCAAGATGATTTTTTTTCTTGAGATATGAAAATTATACATAATCTGGAAGTTTCTTTGTGATGTATATTAATTGATCCTAGATGTGTTTGAGTTCAATTTATATGTGCTATTTCATTTTGTACTTTTGTCTGGGATAGAACTGTAAAATGTTATGCCAGACATGTGAAATAGATTATTAATTATTTGATTGCTCGGTAGTTCAAAGTTTTGTTAATCATAGCATTAACCAGTGTAAGCAAGTTCCTTGGGATGATTCACAGTTATTTTGTGTGGGACTCTTATACTTGCTAAGTGACCAAAAATGAAACTCGATAGCAACCATGTCACTTGAAGGAGATAAAAAAGATGGATAAAGGTTGTTTCAACCTGGTCATGAAATGCTTTTTCCTAGCGCTTGGTTCTGCTGGTTCAGGAAATGCTGAGTTGAGGACTTCTTAAAGGATGTTCAGAGCATGACGTCTAACTTCGTGACCCCCTCTCCCCCATTGTGGACTAGGGAACACCTAGTCTTTTTGTAAGACTACAGTATAATTAGAGATCAGTTACAATTTTTGGTTTAGTTTTGATCGCTGGATCCTTTTGGCACCCTGTATGACCTTCTATACTATATAAAAAGATACCCTGACTCTTAGCGGTATCTCTGGTGTTATAGGTAATTTATAATCTATAGATAGACTTATGTAGTGAGTAAGTAAAGGCAGACCAACTTGGCTGGCTGAGAACATTCTCAACCCAGAATATTAAAAAAAAAGTTTGTCCAGAGAGCCTGAGTTGACAGTTTCCTGCTTTGGAGGAGAGGTGTGAAGCTGGGAGCTGCAGTTTAACTAGACCTTGGACTATTGAGATCTCTAGAGGAGGTGGATCTGCAAGACAAGGTAGAAGAGGAAGATCTAGGTAGAGTCGGGATCTTTCCTGTAGTTGGTGAACAGCTTCAGGAAGTCCTGTACTCCCCAGCCCTTGTGGATTGTCTTGCTATGACCAGAAGTGATCCTGAGTCTCATCTTCACCTGAAAGTCATCAAGGACGTTGCATAAGATTCCCAAAGCCCTGTCACACTCGGCTAAGCAGTTTGCTGTCTGTCTGTTAGATAGCTAAGGAGAAGCCACCCCAGCTGCTACCATTCTCTGGCAGCTGGTTCCCTTAGAAGTTAGAAACCCCTCTCCCTCCAATCCCACCCTTACCACACCATTAACATCAACTTTGTTTAACTTCCTTGTCATTCTCTCTCCCAACCATCAAGAACCCCCAGAGAGTTAACAGTATCCCTGGCTGTTGTGAAGGTTGCAGTTATTGTTATTTCTCCCAACCTGTTTCCCATTGCCCTTGAAGCTTTATTTGTTTATTTGTTACTCCTTTCCCCTGTGGGGTTTGTGTGCCTCGCAGTGTATCTCCCTGTGTATTAAGCATCTTCCCTGTCAGTTGTCATTTGTGAGCTGCCATTCTTTCAGTTACTTCTTTCACTGGTCATTTCTGAGACCCCTAATAATAAGGGACTTTGACTTCTATTGTTGCTAATTGCTAGCCTTACAAAAAATAGAATATCCTTAGACTTCTGTGCCTCAGTTTTTCTTAATTGCATATTTATTGTGACAACTGCTGAATCAGCCAGAAGATTGCGTTCGGCACCCTGTTCCCTGGGACCACACTCACCAAGGAACAATCAGAGGACTCTGGTAGTAACTTTTCAGTCTGGGACTTTACCTAAAGACGATCCCCCCACGGATCAGATTTTGCCCCTCATGCATGTTAAAATCATTAATCTGGGATAAGATGGATGCCACCTTGACGGACAGGGATGGCAGTTGACAGATTTGGAATGTTTCCAGGTGCCATGAGCTGGGGCAAACGTCGGTTGGCCCCACCCTATAAATACCCCTAAGAACTACAGTTGGGAAGTCTCAGAACTCAGAGGTGAGACTTGAGCAAACATCTTTGGATCAAGACCTGGGCAGAGGGAGGTGAAGGGTGGTTGAAGGGTGGAAGAAGAGGGTCAGCCTGAACCTAAACCTATATCCTGTGCTTGACTGAGAGAGCTAGTGAGCCATGAATATCATTGGTAGTAGAGCTGAGAGAATACACAGATCATCAATCCACGTCTACATCAATAGCCTTCCCTATTCTCTGGCTTGGCTGTGTGGCCAGGTCAGGTCAGGGATAGCGAGAGGGTGAAGACCTCAAGCCTCTACCAGCCTAGCAGTCTCCAGTCTTGATCAATTAGCTTAGTAGCCAACTAATAAGCAATAGGGTTTCCAATTCCCAAACCTAATACCTTGTTATCATTTCCCCATCAATAGATAACACAGTGATTTAACTTCCTGAGTGGTTATTCTTATTAATTACGCAGTTAGATCTCAATCGTTTCCAAAGGAAGTGGGAGGTGTCTGAGGAAGTTGTGATAGGGAGTCCTGTAGGGAGGCATTGTAGAGAACAAGTACCAAGGGATATAATTGAACCACACGGCCCCTCACAATGGAGCTCCTGTGGGGTTAAATCCTTTGAAGGAGGGTTTGTCCATTTTGAGGACTATATTTTTAGGTAATTGGCTAGAGGTAATTTTTCATAGCAGTGAGAGATCCTGACTGGATGACTAGTGGCCTTGCCATGACATTACTGGGATCCTTGTGGCAATCTTCCCTAATTAATCCTGCAGTAGGTCGCCCATTTATAGTCCCTTTAAAGGGTGACAATGAGGGCAAGAAGATGCAGTGTTCCTTTAAAGACCCTCTAGGAAAGTTATTGAGCTTCTGAATCAATGCAGCCTGCTGGTTCAGCTGGAAATGGCAAAGGCACATTCTGTTAAATTATGTAAAGGTAGGGGGCAGCTGGGTAGCTCAGTGGATTGAGAGCCAGGCCTAGAGACGGGAGGTCTTAGGTTCAAATCTGGCCTCAGACACTTCCTAGCTGTGTGACCTTGGGCAAGTCACTTAAATTAAATTGCCTAGCCCTTACCACTCTTCTACCACAGTATTGACTCTAAGACAGAAGGTAAGGGTTTTTAAAAAAAATTATGTAAAGTTAGTCAAAGACTGTTTAAGACTCCATTGGCCAAAGTATGGATATTTGGATTATTGTATTTTAGGAAAATTGAGATTGGCTATTGAAAACTCACCTGAATCAAGTGAATTACTGGTTTTGCTGGGTAGCTTTAAGTAAGTGACACTGTTTGTGTACCATAACGGCAGAATAGTCCCTCCTCTTTCTCTCCTGTACCATCTTTTATCCTCTCTTCTCAGCCTTCTGCCCCTCCTAATTCTCCAGCTTATTTTTCTAGTTGAAATGAGGTGGGCAGTAAAATTTGGATCTTGTCCAAAGAATTGAAAACTTGGGCTATCTCCATGGAGAGAGAATAAGCTTTATTGAGAAAGAGAGGAAGGAGCGAGAGTGGGCCTTGTGTTGGAGAAGCCTGGTGGTGGAAAGACCTGGAGAAGTTTTAAAAATGCTTTTTATCTGGATTACTCAGTTTTGCTAGGTTGGTGATTCTTGAAATCCTAGCCTTGAAGTCTTTGCCTTTGAGAATATCGTATTCCAGCCCCTCCAGTCCTTGCATGTAGAAGCTGCTAAGTCATGTCTTCTCCTGGCTAAGGCTCCACAAAATGTGAATTATTTCTTTTTGGCTGTTTGCAATATTTTCTCTTTCACCTGGTAACATGGGAGGGGCACGTGAGATTAGGGAGATTAGGGTTTTGTCCAAAGGATTAATGACTTGGGCAATCTTCTTGGCAAGGGAACAAGCTTTATTGAGAGAGAGAGGAAGGAGATGGAGTGGCCCTGGCGCTGGAAAGATCTCTAGAGGTTTTCAGGAATGCTTTTTATCTTGCTTAGTTTCTAAAGAAGGGGTCATTTGTTTGGGCAGTTGTTTTCCTGCTGTTCTCAAGGAATTGATCTCATTTTACCCATAGTTCACCTTGGTCTGCATGGCCTTACCCAGGGTTCACCTTTTCCCACTTGTGGGGGGCAAACCCCAATGAGATGCTAATGATGTGTTAAACTTCCTGGGGTAACTTCAGGTTACTTTTGCCTGATTCTGCTCAGATTTCAAAGGAGGGAAAATCCTCAGTCCCCTGTGCCTAGGCTGACTAGATGATTGCAGAGCTCCTGCCTACATCCTTATAGCAATCTGCCAGCATCTGCACACCAGCCTACCTGCATGGTAATCCACATCAAAAGAGTCTCCCTCTGTCAGCAGAGGATGCCCAACTGGCCTGAGAGTACCTGTTTAAAGAAACTCATCTAATGATGTTGTTGTGGGGAATGTGACTTCTTAAGACTCCCTGTTGGCATTTTCCCCCTTCAGGACATGCTTGTTCAGGACATCACCAACAGCGTTAGCTACCATTATGAAACATCCTTTTGGTCCCTCCAGTTTTGCTACCTGGATAAAAGACGCCCCCAAATTCGGTGAGGACCCTGCAGCTGATATTCAATTCCAGACCATTTTTAGAGGTTACCATCGCACTGGGAATGATTTAATGGATCTCATGGACACCTTACTTTCCATTGGCAAGAGGCCAGCTATGTAGAAGTAGCAAACAAGACTCCCAACTTATGCCCCTGCTAACCTGGAAAATCTTCCCAATTGGCCTTTTATAGAATCATCTTTGGAATCCTAATGACCCAGATATTTTGCCAGATTGACCAAAACTAATTATGGTTTAATTAGAGGAATAAAATAAGTGCCCAACGCCCTGAAAATTGGAGTAAGTTCTAAGAGATCACCCAAGAGGAGAATGATTCTCTAACCACTTTTATGCTATTTGTAAAAACACAAATATGCAGGGCTAGATCCATTGAAATACCAGAATAGTTCATTCAGTTTTAAATCACAGCCAGATATTTATAATTTTTTCACAAAACTGTCCAGGATGGTATGAAAAGAATATAAATGAACTCAAACCTATTGCTCAGTATGTTTTTTTTTTATTATTGTTTTCAAACCCTTAACTTCTGTGTATTGGCTCCTTGGTGGAAGAGTGGTAAGGGTGGGCAATGGGGGTCAAGTGACTTGCCCAGGGTCACACAGCTGGGAAGTGTCTGAGGCTGGTTTTGAATCCAGGACCTCCCATCTCTAGGCCTGACTCAATCCCCTGAGCTACCCAGCTGCCCCTTATGGGCCTGTTTTCATTACGGTATACCTTTTGAGTAATGCCTGAGGTGCCTGTTGATCTGTTAGGATGAGATCTTTTATGTAAACCAAGAGCCTGTATTTCATGTTTTCCTGGGGATTTCTTCTCTCTTTGAAGGTTCTAGGTCCATGATCTCTATATCGATTGGTCCTTTTAATGATGACTACAGTTTTGTTTCTTTACTCCTGGTTTTGTCTCCTTCACCCAAACTGGTTTTCACCAGATATTCCTGACTCCCTATGGGCTAATTCATTCTCTGATGAAGGACTTTAAAAATCTGCTGAATCAGGTAAAAAGGGACCCCCCTCCCCTTCCCCCCAGCAGCCATTCCTCCAGTATTCTTAAGGAATCTCCCTTATTGTTGACTCTTTTTTTTTTAAACCCTCACCTTCCGTCTTAGAGTCAATACTGTGTATTGGCTCCAAGGCAGAAGAGCATTGAGGGCTAAGCAATGGAGGTCAAGTGACTTGCCCAGGGTCACACAGCTGGGAAGTGTCTGAGGCCAAATTTGAACCCAGGACCTCCCATCTCTAGGCCTGGCTCTCAATCCACTGAGCTACCCAGCTGCCCCCTATTATTGACTCTTTTAAGGAACGAGGTGTTTACATACTATGGAGATCCCTTTGTAATACTCTTCATTTTGTGGGTAAAGAAGCCCAAGCCAGGCCTTTATGGCAAACCTGTTTATTGTTTTGTTCAGAATTTACACATTATTAACTCTAATTATGTTATACTTAGACACGCAGTTGTAGCTAATCTGGCTCTCATTATGTCTTCCACCCCTTGTCAATCTGCCTGGTTTGCCATGATAGTATCCCTATTGACCCAGATCCTCAGAACCGATTTTCCTTTACCTGGGAGAATGCTCAGTAGATCTGGACTGTCTGCCTGAAAGGTATACAGAAAGCCTCACCTCGTTTTCTCAATTTTTACTGCAATATCTGACTTCATTACCTTTTTTTTTTTTTTTAAAACCCTTACCTTCTGGCTTAGAATCTATACTAGTATCAGTTCCAAAGCAGAAGAGCAGTAACAGCTCGGCAATGGGGGTTAAGTGAATTGCATAGGCCACACAGTTAGGAAGTGTCTGGGGCCAGATTCGAATTCAGACCTCTTGTCTCCAGGCCTGGCCCTAACCAATGAGCCACCTCGCTGCCAAGATTAATTCAAAGATGAAAAGTCTTGGGGAGAGGATGGTTTTCCTTCCAGCAGGCTTTAAAGCAGGGGTCGGCAACCTTTTTGGCCATGAGAGCCATAAACGCCACATTTTTTAAAATGTCATTTCGTGAGAGCTGTGCAGTGCTCACAGTGCCGCTCCTGTAACAGCGCCTGAAAAAAATGGACTTTATGGCTCCTGCAGAAAGAGCCAGATCTGGCCCTCGAAGGAGCCAGATATGGCTCGAGAGCCATACGTTGCCGACCCCTGCTTTATGGCAATCCTACACCCGGTCATTAAGTTATGCTGCTACTCTTATTCAGGGCATCCTTCAGCCAACTCTGAACTCTGCGCCGAAAAGAAATCCAAATGGACAAGAAAAATGTAAGCTCGTTGAAACCAAGGACTTTGATGCTATCGATCAGCCTCTATCCTCTGCTTTACGTTTTCTTAGAAACTCAACTGTGCTTTTAATAGATTGTTTCGATCTTAGACCTTGAATCAGTTAATCAATCCATAAAATTAAATGCCAGCTTCCAGCTCCTTGTGCAGCTCCAACCCAAATCCAGAGGCTTACTGAGTCTTCATTTCCCAGAAAAACACCTGATTTCCTGTTGCCTCCATCAATTTATGGTCTTCATGACATTCTTTTCTAGACTTCTCCAACCAGAAGGCTCGGACCATAACCAGGACAATAGGGGATTCTTTCTTCTCCACTTGGCATCTCCCTAAGCGATTTAATTACTTCACCCTCCAAAAGAGTTTTTGTTCACACTCTGACAGTTTTTACATCTACACAAAAGAAGGGAGGACCGACCTAACATAGATCTCAGTAGACAGTTTAAGCTTCAGCCCTCAAATCAAACTGTTTGAGCTTTAAAAATCAAAGACTTTTTGAGGGTCCAAAAAGGGGTACGAATTAACATTAACTTTAAATAATTAAAAGGTTTGGAAGGGCTGCGGGGCAGAATTGGACATTTAGTCAATAGGGCAGGCATAGATTAGGATTATCCGAATGGTAGTTGAGGTTGTATAACAGATTTATAGTGGATCCCATCGGAATGATTGTGTCATTTACTCTAACTTCATCCAACAGTATGTCTTTAGAAGAATGGTGGAAATGATTCAAGACTCAGCTCTAATAGGGCAAAATTGGTGAAATGATAAGATTAGGGATTCAAGAGAGGACCGTGGAGAGCTGACTTTGTTAACCTACAGTTCAAGAGAGATGGCCTACGAGAGAAGTGAGCAGTCAAGAGAATGGACATCTCAATGTGCGTGAAAAGTTTTATTTTTTGAGAGAAGGTAGAGGGAGAATTGACAAACGAGTAGGTTGTGGGGTCGTTCGGAGGCTTTTGGAATTCTTATACATAGAGGTGGTACATTTGTGAACATGACTATTTTTGTATGTGACAGGTAGGGAGGAGGAGTAGCTCATGGGAGATGAGCTGGTTGAAGAACTGAGTAATTGAGGTTTTTGAGGGAGGATCAATATATATATTGAAGTCTTTTGAGCGTGAAGATTAGAATTGGGAAGATGATTAAAATATTGAGTCATTTATTGAGCTCATTAAGGAGGAAGGAGATTTTATCTAATGAGTTGGCACCTTTTCTTGCGTGGCTTTTGTGTGCTCATTTTGTAAAATTTTTTTAACCCTTGCCTTCCATTTTAGAATGAATACTGTGTATTGATTCTGAGGCAGAAGAGGCTAGGCAATGGGGGTTAAGTGACTTGTCCAGAGTCACACAGCTGGGAAGTGTCTGAGGCCAGATTTGAACCTAGGACCTCCCGTCTCTAAACCTGGCTCTCAATCCACTGAGCCACCCAGCTGCCCCCTTACTTTATAATTTTATTCTACCATATTATATTTTCTTCCTCTTCATCCCTCTGAAGAATCTCATTATTATCCATTATCCTGGTATTTGATTATCTAAATCTATTTTTTATCTATAAAATATAATCTAAATATAAAAATATAATCTAAATCTATAAAATCCTTTCCCTTCCTTTTTTCACATTTTTTCATAATACATCTGCAACTTTCTTCATGCCACATTTTATTGCCATCTGAGACCTGACAGACATTGGCTAGCCTTTCTACTCCTTGTCTGTTGTGTCGGCACACTGACTTTATTATTATTTTTAATTGTGATTTATATGCAGTATTTGCACCACATCCCAATACACTGTGCCCTCCAGATACTACTTCTGTTTGTGGATGACCAGGCAACGTCATCAAGCCATGAAGTATTGAAGAGTCTGCTAAATGAGATCCATAATCACCCGAAAGAGCTCCACCTAACTATTTATAAAAGAAAGGAAAAAGGGCAGCTGGGTAGCTCAGTGGATTGAGAGTCAGGCCTAGAGAGGGGAAGTCCTAGGTTCAAATCAGGCCTCAGACACTTCCCAGCTGTGTGACCCTGGGCAAGTCACTTGACTCCCATTGCCCACTCTTACCACTCTTCCACCAAGGAGCCAGTACACAGAAGTTAAGGGTTAAAAATAAAGAAAGAAAGAAAGAAAGAAGGAAGTGGGAAGGAAGTTGAGGAAGGGAGGAAGAGGAGGTGAGGAAGAGAATATTCCAGGCCTGGAGGCCAGCCAGGGTAAGACCAGGACTATATCATGGCAACCTGGACTCTATCGAATCCCCTCGTCCCCCTCTCCCCAGGACACTGACCTCTGCCCCTGACATGCAGGGATCTCCTGGGGGAGCTTTCAGCAATCTTGCTCAGAGCCAGCCCTTGGTGTCATTTCACAGTCACGTACCCGTCACACCAGGCTCCCTTTGTAGCTCCCTTGTAGGGGTTCTCTTTCCCACAAAGAACAAAGATTCTCAAGATCAGGGACCAGGCCGCTCGCATGTATCTGTATGCCTAGTGCTGCTTAGGGCAATGCCCGGCATATAGTAACCGCTTAATGTTTTCTCATTCATTCACTCAGGCATGCAAGAGAAGCCTGCACAGAAGGGCCTTTTGGTTTTTTGTTTTTTTTTTAATTTTTTTTTAAATTTTTTTAAACCCTTAACTTCTGTGTATTGACTTATAGGTGGAAGAGTGGTAAGGGTGGGCAATGGGGGTCAAGTGACTTGCCCAGGGTCACACAGCTGGGAAGTGTCTGAGGCCAGATTTGAACCCAGGACCTCCTGTCTCTAGGCCTGACTCTCCATCCACTGAGCCACCCAGCTGCCCCACAGAAGGGCCTTTTGGAACGTTATAGCCCGAAGACGATTCATCCTCTCCGTGCCAGCTCCTGAAGGACATTCCATTAGGTTAGCTGATAGAAGGAAGAGAAGAATCGAGGACGTTTCTGGCCGCAGCCTTTGGCTTTGGCTTAGGCCAAAGAGACTCCATACCGTCCGAGGGTTTAAACTAAGGCTTTCCTGTTGCCACTCTCCAAAGCCTTCCGTGATCCTGTTTTCATTCAACCACCCCATTTGTGGTTAACCAAACGCAGTCAGATAAAGTCACCGGAAGATATCTGGGAAGGTTGAGGGCGAATCCCCTCCTTTGGGGCATGAAGAAACGGAACTCAAGAGAGAGGAAAACTCTTGCCTGACCTCAGAAGGGGAAGGAGTGGAATTAAATCCAGCATCTCTTCCTTTTTAAAAAACGAGTCTTTGTTTTTATATCCTCTTCATTTCCTACTGCGCACGGATGTCCTTGTGCAGAGAATGAATCCCCTGGAGAGATCCTCCTTCTTTAAATGTGCCCAGGACGAAGTTATAATTGGGCAAAATGGGATCACTGGCTTTCTCCTCAGGGACATGGGCGGGCGGCGCGGCGTCAAAGGATGCCATCCCTCGGGGGCATCCTTGATTCGCTCTCATCAGGAGCTGCCTGAATCTCTTTTCCCTTCTTCCCTACACGGAGCGATCTCATTAGAACAGGGCATTTAAAACGATATCTCTCCCCATCACGGCCGTGTCTTTCTTGTGTGACAGCGGCAGCCTTCCGCCTCGCCAAGAAGGGAGGGCTTTCTTTTCAGGGGTCAGCCTTGGGGTGCTTAGGGTTACTCTTTGGTTGTACATTGTTGTGTATATTGATTTCTGGGTCTGGTGGGCTTTGCTCGGCATCCGTCCCTGCCAGTCTGCCGGTGCTGCCTCACATCCGTGGCGGTCACTCTTGTTTATAGAACAATAATGTTCCACTCCAGGCCTGAGCCGCAGCTGTTTAGCTTCTCCCCAGCTGACGGTCACCGGTTTTGTTTTCCTGGTACGAGAAGCTCTCCTATCCATCTTTTGGTGCGCTGGGACTTTTCTTTCTGCTGTTGTCTCCCTTGGGACACAAGACTCGGGGAGCAAACCCTGAGATGTCCCGATCCCAGATTCCCACCAGCATGAATCTGTCTCCAGTGGGCGACGGCAGCTGTGCATTCCTCAAGCCACGAGGGCCTGTGCCAGGGAGGAGAGGAGGGGCCTGTTGGAGACGAAGGGGGTAGTGAGACTCGGGGTGGGCACCCAGATTGTGGGCTTGGGCGCCTGGGAGAACGCTTGTGCCCTTGATGATAACAGAGAATTCAGGAAGAGGGGAGGGCTTGGGAGGAAAGCCGACTTCAGTTTTGGACTTGTTGGGTTTGAGGTACCTCACATTTCAGGATGTGAGATTAGAGCTTAGGAGAGAGTGAGGGCTGGGTAAGTGAGGAGAATCATTTTATATGGAAATGATCAGGGAATCCATGAGGGTTGCTGAGATTGCCAAGTCATACCACAGAAGAGGCCCCAGCATAAAGCTTTGGGGGTCACACACAGGTTGTGGTTGTGACCTGGATCAGGATCTGGCAGAGGAGACAGTGGTGGCCAGTCAGGGACGAGAAATGAGGACAGATTTCAACAGGATTGCTTTCCTTTGTAATTCCACATATTTTATGTCATACATTAAAAAATATTAATGTGAGAAGAGGTCCATAGGCTTCATCAGATGGCCAAAAGACTAGAGCAGTGATTCCCAAAGTGGGCGCCATCGCCCCCTGGTGGGTGCTGCGGCGATCCAGGGAAGCGGTGATGGCCACAAGTGCATTTATCTTTCCTATTAATTGCTATTAACATTTTAAAAAATTAATTTCCAGGGTGCTAAGTAATATTTTTTCTGGAAAGGGGGTGGTAGGCCAAAAAAGTTTGGGAACCACTGATCTAGAGTATCATCCTTCAATCTCTTTACTATCTCCCCTCTCACTACCTGAGTAAATGAATTAAAAAAAAACATGTATTAATCAGTTACTCTAGGCCAGACACTGGCCAAAGTAAGCAGCGCACCTACAAGTCTAAGCAAGCAAGCGAGCCTCCGATCTTGAGAAGCTCTCGTTCTGTTCGTGAGAGACAATGGAAAAGGGGAGCTTCCAAGGGGGCTGGAGGTCTGAATGCATTGGTGGGATGTGGAAGTGGCTGGTGAATGATGTGAAGGCCAGCCCTGGGCAAAACGATAGGAGAGAAGCTAACTGGCGAGAGCCCGGCATCTCTACCACTGCTTCGGTCCAAAGCCCACCCACCACCTTCCAGGCTGGCCCCCGCCCCATCCCACACTCTCCTTCTGACTTTCCAAGTTGTCTTGTGCTCAAAATACGTCGTGCCAAAAACTTTTGGTGGTTATTCAGTTTGATGGTAATATTTTAAAGTTGTTTCAAGAGGAATATTGGGGAATGTCCTGCTGGAATGTTCCCTTTCCTCCACCATCTTGGCACAGCCAAGGAGTTGACATCTTAATGGGAAGACAAAACAAAAGGAAGGTTTCAGCTGCAAGTCAGATGGAAAAGTTCCTCGGGCAGCAGCAAAGTAGCTAGTAAAGCCTCTCAAAGGGCAGATTCGCTGAACCCTGTGAAAATGCCAAGGTCTTTGGTGCCAAGAACTATACCGCCAAGTACAATCCAGATTAGCCTTCTAAACAGTAAAAACAGAAGTTGAGCAAAATATATCATTACCTAAGTTTGACAGCGTTTGCAGCACTGTGTGTACCCACAGTCCCACCTCCACTGCAGAGTAGGAAAAGACATCACTTTTCTCCCTTTTTTGTGGCTGTAAAATTCTCTAATCTGCAAATAAACAACTGAGGCAGAGCTCCAAGCCAGATCCCAGACCTTCCTCCAAGTCTGGGACCCCTACCTTCTCCAGAGTATGACTTTTATACCTTTCGGGGCCCAGCCCCATCCTTGTGAGCCTGGTCAGTCCTGGGTGCTACCAAACAATAAGGTGAGCATGTAGCAACCGGCCCATCTACCACCTATCCTCTTGGAAGACTCTCTCTTTAGCAATAGACCCCAACCAGGTCCATTAACAGGCTCTAAGCTGCTGTGGTTGGGTATTAGATCAAGCCTCTTGCCCAGGACTGCCTGGAATGGGTCATGAGGAAGAAAGATGAAGAGGAGCTCTTCACATTGCTCAAGACCTCCCAGAAACTTGTGCCATTGGGTGGAGGCTCTGTGCAACCATGCTGACAAGTTAAAGTTTAACAGAGAATTTAACATAAGAGGAAAGGCTCTTCGAATAGGAAGGAACTTACTCAACTACAACTTATACCTTGTTGCTTTTGATTATTGCAGATTAATTATAAGTAACTAATCACTATCCTTATGGTATCACATTAACCTAGATAATATGGATTAGAACTAATCATAGGAACAAAACTGATTTAAAATGGGCAGGAGATTACTAAAATGAAGTAAGGGTCAAATGATTTCTCACACTTCCCTGGGGCCAAGCTTGAATTAATTCATTTAATATTATTATTAATATGATTACACAATATTTCATTTCCTTTTATGCCTCCGTTCATACTGCTTTTCTAAGCAACTTGAACTACTTACATATCACTTTTAAAAACTCTTTAAAATTCTAAGGCCCCCTCCCAAAAAGATAAGAATTAAATGTTTAATTCTCACTAATATATTATTTGTTTTTTCAACATGTTGTTCTTAATGTAAGCTTAAAAATTAATATATAATAATTCCAAGCATTATATTTAATAAGATGTATTCATAATAACTTGAAGTAAAAGGAATAAGTAAAAGGAATAGAAAGACAAAAGTAAAAGCCTCAGTAAAGCCCCCCAGCTTTCCTAGCCCCCCACGGGGAAAAGAGAGTAAGAGGGCGGAGTTACAAGCAAACTTATTTACAATACATAATGACACTACTTGGAGGAAGGGGAAAGGATTTTGGGAGATGAAAAAGAATTCTGGGAGATGGAGTCCAAAGGTTCAAGATGTCTAATTAATTAGTAATTAATTAGTAATTAATAAAATGAACTCAGAAGTATTATTGGAATATTTAACTGATAAGCAAAATGTCTTGTTCTTTTTAAGAATTTTGGGATTCATGCAGAGAATTGTTAGAGACAGTAGAGGTAATCAAGATCACTTCATTTTCTCCACCAAATACTTTGGAAATGGATTAATTTTGTGGTTCTTGTCCTTTGTTAGTCAAAGAAGACCAAAATGACATATCATGTGATGTCTTTTGACTTGACCATTAACTGGATTTAAGTGAGGCAAAGTTGCACAAAGTCCTCAACCTCACTTTTTCATCCAGAGTCATTGGAGTCTAGTGCCAAGACAAAAGTCAAGAGGGCTGGTGATGGCCCAGGATGCAATGGATAACCTTGGCTTCTTCAATGTCCAACAAAGCTCTAAGTGCTCCAGAGCACTTGCTTCCTCCACCTTCATGACTTTGAGAACAAATTATTCTCATCCACACCTTCCATTAGAGGAAGTCTTCTCATGCCTGAGGTAGACACCTCCCTAACTCAATGGATTTGAAACCTGGTTTAGCTTCTCTACTGAGATGATTTACTGATAGGTAAATCTGTGGCCACTGTGCACGCTATAGCTTCTTGGAGTTGTGAGTGAGAGCCCAGTGGTAGATGGACACCAAAAGAAGAAAGCAGCCCTGAAAAAGGCCCAGCAAACTCTCACGCCAGCAGTGCTGGTCTTCTCTGAACACCTCATTACACACCTAATTGATGTTAATGAATAATCAATGGGGGAAGCCCACTGGTGGGGGCTTATATGTGAAAGCACTAGAAAAAGCACCCCCCCACACACACACACACAGTTGTTAAGAGTTTTCCCCTAGAATACCAAGAGGTGATGTGGTCACCACCCTCTGGGGACTCCTCTTATTAACATGAAAAAGAATTGGGTTAGTAGCCCTAGAGAATGTGCCAGATTATTATTTCTCTCTGTACATATTTCCAAATCCTTTATATTTTTATAAAGCCCTCATTTTTATACTCTGCTTCTAATCCTAGGATTAAGACTTCTTCATTATTCTGTGCCCATTCCTGTAAACCAAATTGCCAGAATTTTGTGAAGATTAGATTAACTCTCCCCTGCCCATTTTTATATTTAATCACCAAAAGCATATATACCCCATTTATCCTTAAGTATGGGGAGGTCTGTGACCCACATGTGTGAAAGTGGGTGATGGATCAGAACCCACTGACTGCCCCTGTATAGTCCTAAGCAAAGCTTTAGCTGTAATTGGTCCACGTAAAGTGGAAGGAAGGCACAGAAGTAACAAAAGGAATGGTCTTTAAAAGTGGCAAGAACTTCCTGTGAAGAGGGTTTTTGCCTTCAACTTGGAGGAGCTCCAGCTGAGGACTGCTTCCTATTTTATATTAGGACTACCATGTGGATGAGTGAAAAAGACTGACTTCCTTTCCCTGACTTGTTCTGGAGGTACTAGCTTCTGGAGAGGCCCCTTGTCTTGGAAGAGGCCTCTAGGCTAAAACCCTTGTTTAATTTACCTCTGGGCCCCCTTTTCTAGGGCCTCTTAAGCTCTTCCTGGTTTGGAGGGCCAGAGTAAATATCTACTCTCTCTGATTTCTTACTTTCACTCTTTTTCCTTTTGTAAATAAACCACCATAAAAATTCATTTGGAATTGAGTAATAATTCCTGGTGACCACACTCTTATAAATTTAGTCCAACCCTTTTATTTTTGCCCCTAACATTCTGGCCCTTACAGTTTTGCCTTTCATTTAGTTCAAATATTAGTTAAAACTGTATTCAGTAAATCAATAATGCTAAAATGACTGTCAAACATTCAATAATAAAGCAGCTTAGCAATATGGAAGTACTATAGAGAGCTACCAAAAAGCAATATATAGAGAACCATATAAATGCAGAAAGTAACAACTAAACAACATACAGAGACAATTAACATAGGAAAAGGCAAACAGTATCCATTAGTCACTGTTCCATATGAGCAAAAATAACACTGGTAATAGCATAATACATTAATAACTTAACAGCATTCACAAGCATGATACTATGAAGTACAATGTGTTGATCATGTCCTGGAAAATAACACATGGCAAATTTGTTTTTAACATATATGTCAAAATCTGCACTAGAAAGGAAGAATTCCAGAGTAGAAACAAAAGATTCAAATTAGGATCATAAAGAACAAAATTCAGGAAAAAAAACATCTAAAAACAAGAATAAACCACAAAATCAGGAAAAATATAAAAAGCATTTTCAGGGTAAGAATCCTGAATGACAACTCCTGTGTCACTGAGGAAGATATACTTTTAAAAAAATCAAACTATCTCCTCTGGAATATGTTTGGAGGTTTTGGTTTTATAAGATTATTCACTTACAAAAATGAATAATATGTAAATATGTTTTGCATGATAATACATGTATAACCCAGATTCAGTGGTTTGTCAGCTCCGGGAGGGGGGCAGGGAAGAAGAGAGGGAGACAATATGGATCACATAATTCAGAAAACTTATGTGGAAATTTGTTTAAAAATCCAAATTTAAAAACCTACCCATCTAATAATAATAATAATTGGCATTTATATAGCATTGTAAGGTTTGCAAAGTACTTTACAAATATTATCTCATTTCATCCTCACAACTTCTGAGGCAGATAAAATTATTAATCTCATTTTACAGATGAGAGGAGTGAGGCTTACTATGTCTGAGACTGAATCTGAATTCAGGTCTTCCTGACTCCCAAGACTTATGCCCTCTCCATTGTGCCATTTGCCCCACCTTTGTGAAACCCGTGGGCATGTTACACTTCATATTTACCCCCTGTGCCACTTGGAGAACTTTGGTTGTATGAACCATCTGAGTCAGTTTGTGGAAAACTACCCTTAGACCTCCAGGCTGCCTCTCTTTGTTCGTTATTCAGTGGAGTGTAATGTCCAGTCTGTCTGTCAGATAGTACTCTCTTCAAGCCACCAGTCAACCTGTTGTCTTCCCAGGGAATTTGGCATAAATGCTGAGCAGTTATGGTTTTTCTAATGTTTGCTATGTTCTGAAGATAGGCAGGAAATAATAAAAAGATTGCTCAAAATTAAAAAGATAAAGAAAAAGAAATCGTTGACTCAATCTTTACCCCATATCTGGAATCGCTATACTGTGCCAAACATTTCCCACCTTCTGAGAGCACATAGTGTGACCACACAGTTAGTTTATTCATGGAACACTGCACCCAATTGACTTCCCAAACTCCTTCCTGTTACCCTCCTCATTCCTTGACTAGGAAGTAAAGTCAAGCATCGATTGGGAAGAGAGATAAATGCAATGGGGTGTTGGGGCAAACCCCTGCTCTGGGCTCTGGAATACAAACAAGGAAAGATGAAGGAGGTTTGATGTTGGCAATCTACCACCATGCCCTTAGCTCATCAATCCTCTGTCCTCAAGCTTCCCTTCAGTCACTGATCCTGGGTTGGGAATCTTCTCTGCAGCGCTGGCCTTGGTGCTAGTCTCAGCTTTCCTACCTTCAGGTCTAGTCAACACAGACAGAGGCACCAACCAGCAGACTGTTTCCAAAGCCTAATCACTGAGGAGAGTCCCCACTTTATGTCTTTTGTGTGGCAGCCCAGGGCTGACTTTCCAAGCCGGCTGGCACCTACACACATAGTGGGCAGGAAGCTTCTGTCCACCCACGTGTCCTCTTCTCCTGGTGGTCTACATTACAGACAAGAAGTCTCTCCCAACACAAAAGAAAATAGGAAAACCTATTTGTATGCCCCCAAACAGTCATATCAATTGGTCTCATAAATTCTTTTTATTTGCTATTATGTATATTTGCTTTTACTTACCAGATTTACTGATGTGATGTGTGAACATCATATATCCTGTAGCAAAGACCTGTAGACATTTGAAATAGCCTTTCAAATGAGATTTTACATTGTGCCTTATCTATTACATGGATTGCCCTATATTTGCTGTGTATGGCCCTTAAGGGAATTGCCTACAAGATGGAGATGACCATCTTCGATCTGTGACATAATGCTGTGTGTTGACTGCTGTGCTGAATTACTTAAGAATGCTGCAGCTGATTTTTCAAGAGATTTCCCAATTACAATCCCCAGGGGAAGAATGTTAACACTCCTTGTGGGCTAGCAGTGAAGATCTCATGGAGCAAATATTTTGAATCACAGCCAAGCACATTAGATTTCAAAGCTTCTAGCCAAGCCACTGAAACAGTAGGGCGAGACTGCATGGGCTGAGGTGGCTTCAAACTGTGCTGGAAGGAAAAAGAGGGAGAGCAGAGAGGTAGTGATGTATTTCTCTCTCCTTGGTTTCTCTAGAAGTCTAGCTAAAAGATCAATCTTGACTTTTGTATGTCTTATTCTCCTGGTGATCAAGCAAGAGACAGTGGTTTTTGAGGGGTTTTAATCTCAAAGGACAGAAGCTTGGTGGTTTGGAGACCACTTGTGGATAAACAGAGCCGGTGCCAGTTTTGAAAAACTAGTAAATAGAACAGGCAGAGAACCTTAAAAAGGAGTCAGGAGCTTTCCTTTCTCCATACATGAAGCCTGTTCTGTAACTGCCTATTTCCCAGGTGCCTTAGCACAATGCCTGGATCATACCATGTGCTTGATAAGCATTTGTTGTTCAGTTGGTTGATATGGCTGGAGAAAGCTTGTATGTTGTTCCACATATCTCAGACAAGGGGCCCAGGAACTAATCTACTTCATTTGCTAGATCTGTAAAATCTAATGAGGGCAGCCATTCCCCAATTGAAAAATGGGCAAGAGACATGAATAGGCAATTCTCAGGTAAAGAAATCAAAAGTATCAATAAGCACATGAGAAAGTGTTCCAAATCTCTAATAATCAGAGAAATGCAAATCAAAACAACTCTAAGGTATCACCTCACACCTCTCAGATTGGCTAAAATGAAAGAAGGGGAGAGTAATAAATGCTGGAGGGGATGTGGCAAAACTGGGACATTAATGCATTGCTGGTGGAGTTGTGAACTGATCCAACCATTGTGAATGGCAATTTGGAACTATGCTCAATGGGCTATAAAAGAATGCCTGCCCTTTGATCCAGACATACCATTGTTGGGTTTGTACCCTAAAGAGATCATAGATAAACAGACTTGTACAAAAATATTTATAGCCGTGCTTTTTGTGGTGGCAAAGAACTGGAAAAGGAGGGTATGTCCTTCAATTGGGGAATGGCTGAACAAACTGTGGTATATGCGGGTGATGGAATACTATAGTGCTAAAAGGAATAATAAACTGGAGGAATTCCAGGTGAACTGGAAAGACCTCCAGGAACTGATGCAGAGTGAGAGGAGCAGAGGTAGAAGAACACTGTACACAGAGACTGATATATTATGGTAAAATCGAATGTAATGGACTTCTGTACCAGCAACAATGCAATGACCCAGGACAATTCTGAGGGATTTATGGTAAAGATGCTGCCCACATTCAGAGGAAGGACTGCAGGAGAGGAAACATATAAGAAAAACAACTGCTTGAACGCATGGGTCGGGGTGGACATGATTGGGGATGTAGACTCGAAACTGCCACACCAATGCAACTATCAACAATTTGGAAATAGGTCTTGATCAAGGACACATGACAAAACCAGTGGAAATGTGCGTTGGCCATGGGGAGGGGGAGTGAGGGGGGGTGAAGGGGAAAGTAGGAGCATGAATCATGTAACCATGTTAAAAATGAATATTAATAAATGTTTAAATTAAAAAAAATAAAATAAAATGTAACTGGGAAATGTTAGCAAAATAAAATTTAAAATACTTTAAAAAATCTAATGAGGGCAAAATAATGAGTAGCTAGCATGTATCATTCACATTTATGTGACTATTTTGGGGTGGAATCATACCTATTATTATGTAGAGATGAATACTGAGGGGTTGAGAAAAGCCAAGAGAAAATGAATCAAAGGTTTATTTATGCATTTGGGGAACTTCTAAATAGGACAAAACATTTCCATTTCTAGGTGATGTGTAGTCTGAAAAAAAGCAACTTATAACAAAAGTATTCCTCTGAAAGGGAAAAGGACCTATTTATATAAAAATATTTATTGCAGCTCTTTCTGTGGTAGTAACAAATTGGAAATCGAGGGGACATCCACTAGGTAGGGAATGGCTGAATAAGTCATGTAAAGTGATTGCAATGGAATACTATTGTGCCATAAGAAATGACAAGCACGATAATTTCAGAAAAACCTGGAAAGACTTCTTTGAACTGATGCAAAATGAAATGAGCAGAATCGGGAGAACACTGCACATAGTAACAGCAATATCATAGGATGAACAATTATGAATGACTTAGCTACTATTCTCAGCAATATTCTCAGTGATCTAAGATAATCCCCAAGGGAAATGCTATTCACCTCCAGAGAAAAGTGGAGTCTGAATGCAGACCAAAATATACTATATTTCACTTTCTCCATTTTTTCTGTTTGAGTACTCATCCACAAAATTACTAATATGGAAAAAAGTTTACATGATTGCACAATAAAATAATATCAGGTTGTTTATTGTCTAAAGTGAGGTTAAGGGGAGAGAAAAAGGAAATTTAGAACTCAACATTTTTTAAATGAATTTAAAATTGTTTTTAACATGTAATTTGAGAAAAATAAAGTATTTTTTAAAAGAAACATTATTCTGTCAAAGAGGTTATATACCCTCCTTCTAACTGGCACTCTCTACTTTCTGCCCTGTCTCTTCTCTAAACACCCCACCCTCACTCCACCCACCTATCCACATCTGGAATCCTATTCCGGGCAAAACATTTTCAGTTTCTTATTTGTTTGATCTCTAGCTCCTTTGGTCACCAGCATGGAGACCATAAGATCAGTGAACAAGGCTCCACCATTCCTAGAAAACCTTGAGATGCTCTGATCAATGAACAGTCATGATACTGAACCCTCATGTCTAGCTGAGCCAGATGCCCTGAAATATAGTCCTAGACAACTAAGCATTCTCTCCTCCTGCCCTGGCATACAGGCCATTATGCTTGAGGCTAACTGGCAAGATCCCTCATGGTGTCCTGGCCCAGCCTTACTTGGGTGGTTTTTATTCCTGGCAAGTAGTGTGGGGGTGATGAAGGGCTGCCACAGTTGAAAGTGTCATTTTTTCTCCCAATTTAAAGGGGTAAGGGAAGGGCAGTGAGCTGCCCTAGTACCTTTCCCTATATCTAGGCTTCTACTTCTTTATATATCTCTAATAGCCTTCTCTTAAACACATTAAATAAAAGAACCAACTGCTTCAGCAGTGCCTCATTTAATCCTTTTGTGAAACTCATTTATTTTCATAATGGATCATGACAATAGGTTGGATTAAAAAAATATGTTCCCATTAGGGTATACAGATTAGGGTACAGGCTTGGAAAATGTTCTAAAGGAACATAAAGGAAAGCAGCACTACATTTGGAATTAGGAGATTTGGGTTGGAATCCCAGTTTTGCTACCTACTACCTTCAGACTGGTAGTCTTATCTGTAAAGCAAGAGTTTGGACTAGATGATCATGTCTAGGACCCTTCTAATTCTAATGACTAATCCTATATTCTAGAAAAAAGAAGAAAGACTAAGGGCTAATGAATGCTTTGCTTTAGTTGTTAGAATTTGATTCTTCTGTGGAGTAAGGAATATAAAAATCCTTATTAGTCTGGTGGGTAGAGTTCTAGACTTGGATTCTGTAAGACTTACGTTCAAATACTGACAGAGTTTAGTATTACTATTTAGTAGCTGTGATCCTGGGCAAGTCATAACCTTTTTCAGATTCAGCTCCTCATTTATGAAATGGGGATAATGGCACTTGTCTTAGGGGTCCTAATGAGGGTCAAATGTGATAATATGAAAAGTGCTCTGCAAACCTCATAGCACCATATAAATGCAGGTCCTCGTTAGGTCACTAGGACCAGTGTATGTAGATATGTAAAGGTCTCTCTGGGTCCAAAAAAAAAAACAAATCTCATAGCCTCTCATTCCTCAATATAGTGTGTTCCTACTCATGCTATGTCACTTGCATATCAGATGCATCGCCTGTATCCTAATTCTACTTTATTCTTAGTGTAATCTACACAAGGATTCTTTCTAGACATTTATCTTTCAGGTTGAATTCTCTTGGAATTCCTCAGGTCGCCAGGCAGCATCAAACAGAAAGCCAGACATTAAAAATGTTTCTTATTTCCACTTCACCCCCATTCATTCTTCATTTACAAAAGTTGTCAGTAAGATTAAATTATTTTTGATGTCTTTTCCAATAGTGACACTCAATGATACATTCCCAGGACAGGAAAATGTGTAAAATGGATACATTCCAACCCAGGGTCAATTCATTTACATCACAGAGAATCTTACATACAGCTGACTTCGTATTAACCACGCTCCAGTCTCAGAAGGGAGGGAAAATAGCCATTATAGTTCATCTTTCTTTCTACTTTTATTCCTTTAACTCTAAATCAAGGTGAACTATTTTTTAAAATAAATTTTAGAGGCTTTACTAACAAATTTTTGGGAAAGAATTTCAGGCATTGGTTCAGGTCTTGCCCCAACATATTTGCTGCATTGACTAATAACACTCTAGTAACTGGACAGCAGATATCAGGGAAGAATAAAGGATATCAAAATCTTTATCTCTCAAAGAACCAAAGAATATTGTACCTAGTAACAATATGACATCTTGACTCTCCAGGATAAAGTATCTGGTGTCTGGTAAGTGATGAACTACATGCTATCATTTATCTTGTTTTTTTTTGTGTGTGTTTGTTTGTTTTTTTTTAAATCATAGTCATAAGGGTTTTCCTCCAGTATGGCTTATCTGATAATTACAACATTGCCATCACACATATTCATAGTGTTTTAAAGTTTACAAAGATGCTTACAAAGATGCTTCCTCAGAGTTGAACTGGTGCTAAAAGCTTTCCCACATTCATTACATGCAAAGGGTTTCTTCCCAGTGTGAACTCTCTTATGTTCTGTAAGATGACAGCTCTGACGGAATGCCTTCCCACATTCATTACACTCAAAGGGTTTTTCTCCAGTGTGAATTCTCTGGTGTCCTCTGAGGTTTGAGTTGCTGATGAAGGCTTTCCCACATTCATTACATTCATAGGGTTTCTCTCCAGTATGAATTCTCTGATGATGAATAAAGGAAGTCTTGTGGCTAAAGTGCTTGCCACACTCATTACAATGAAATGGTTTCTCTCCAGTATGAATTTTCTGATGTGCAGTAAGGTGTCCTCTCTGGCTGAAGGCTTTCCCACATTCATTACACTCAAAGGGTTTCTCTCCAGTGTGAATTCTGTTATGATTCCAAAGGCTTGATTTGTTGCTGAAAGCTTTCCCACATTCATTACACTCATAGGGTTTCTCTCCAGTATGAATCCTCTGATGGTTAATAAAGGATGTCCTGTGGCTGAAGTGTTTACCACATTCATTACATTCAAAGGGTTTCTCCCCAGTATGAATTCTCTGGTGTTCAGTAAGTTGCCACTTGTGATTGAAGGCTTTCCCACACACATTACATTCAAAGGGTTTCTCTCCAGTATGAATTCTCTGATGTTCAATCAGGTGGCAAAATTGGCTGAAAGTTTTGCCACACACATTACATTCAAAGGGTTTCTCCCCAGTATGAATTCTCTCATGTAGAGTAAGGTTGGAATGCTGGCTAAAGGCTTTCCCACATTCATTACATTCAAAGGGTTTCTCTCCAGTGTGAACTCGCTGGTGCATAGTAAGGCATACCCTATGACTAAAAACTTTGCCACATTCAGTACATTCAAAAGGTTTCTCACCAGTATGAATTCTTTGATGTTGTTTAAGGGCTCCCCTTTGGCTAAAGGTTTTTCCACATTCATTACATTTATATGGTTTCTCTCCAGTATGAATTCTTTGATGTAAAGTAAGATAAACCTTACGACTGAAAGCCTTCCCACATTCATTACATTCAAACGGTTTCTCTCCAGTATGAATTCTCTGATGCTCTGTAAGGGGTCTTCTCTGGTTGAACGTTTTCCCACATTCATCGCATTTATACGGTTTCTCTCCAGTATGAATTCTCTGATGATTCCGTAGGATGGAGTTATTGGTAAAGGCTTTTCCACATTGATTACAGATGTAAGGTTTCTCTCCAGTATGAATTCTCTGATGTTCAGTTCGGTGCCCTCTCTGGCTGAAGGCTTTCCCACATTCATTACATTTATAGGGTTTCTCCCCAGTATGAGTTCTTTGATGTAGAGTAAGGCATACCCTAAGACTAAAAGCTTTCCCGCATTCAGTGCAGACAAAGGGCTTCTCTCCAGTATGAATTCTCTGATGATCAATAAGGTGTCCCCTCTGGCTGAAGGCTTTCCCACATTCACTGCACTCAAAGGGTTTCTCTCCAGTATATATTTTATGATACTGAATAAGGTCAGAGTGGTAACTGAAGGGTTTCCTGCATGTATTATATTTACAAAGCTTCTTCCCTAAGGGGACTTTAATATGTTTATTTAGGTCAGAAAACTGTTTGAAGCTGTTTTCAAGTGTATCATATTCATGGAGAATTTTTCCTGCAGCAACTTTCTGTTGTGGAACAAGGATTGACTCTGGGCTAAACCTTCTTACAAATGTATAACATTCCTGAGCACTTAACTCAGTAGAAGTTTTTCTGTGAATCATTGCTAGTTCCCTGGCCTGTTTGTTCCAGCTGTCCTTCTGCCTTTCCCACCTGATATCAAATGCCCAAGGTTCCCCCAGCTTAGAATCCCAGGGACCATTCTTGGCTAATCTTTCCTTGCATGATCTTCCCATAGAGATGCCTTGCTTTGAAGTTGAGTCCATGGTTTCACATCTTCTCTTCTGAACAAGAGTCTCTGAAAGGGGGAAAAAGCATCTATGTTTGCATGTTATGAGAAAAGGAAAGTGCTGTATACACTGCTAAGCTCTTGATTCTCTTTCCTCTAGGAATAAGACTCATGATTAACTAGGAAAGAGTAGAATAAAAAAATTAAGGGATAGAATAAATATCTCTAAGGTGAAAATGAAACCCAAGATAGGTGAGGAAATATCTCCAGTGCTTACTGCTATGCATGGCACGCAGTGTGTGAGTCAATATCCATCAATATTTATAAGCATCTACTATGTGCCAGGCACTATGCCAAGTGCTAGCAGTGGCTTCATAAATGCTTGTTGACCTGACTCCTCTTTGAGTTTCTGGGGCACTGTTCTCTCTTGGTTCTCTTCAGACCTGTCTGGCCACTCCTCAGTCTCTTTTGTAAGATCATCATCCACGTCATGCTTCCTAGCTCTGTGAGTGCACCATATATCACTCTCCTTCATGCATTCTATAGTCCAATCAACCCAGTCTTCTTGCTGTTCCTCAAATATGACCTCCCATGTCCCAACTTTGTTCCTCTGCATAGTCTATGCCTCACACCTGGAATTCCTTCCCTTCTGATCACCTCCCCTTAGAATTCTACTTTCTTCAAAGCTCATATACCATCTCCAACTGAAGCCTCTCCTGATGCCTCCAGCTTTCCCAGCTCCTGAAATCATTCTATAGATGACAAGCAGTGTGGACTGCTGGTCCTGCTTCAATTCCTGATTCTGAGACTTGTGCTGCCTAGGTTACCCAGGTGAGGTCACTCCAAGCAACTCTCAAACAGGGAAAGTGCAAAGCAAGATACAGACCTGCATTAGAAGGATTTCCCTCATTGGAAGTCCCTTATTCTAATAAGATAATAGATACAGGTAGTTTTTTTAAAGGTGTATATATACATACATAGACATAGATGGAGACATGGAGATACTTGTGTAATGCGTGCTTCTTGTCTCCCCAGACAGAACATGAGCTACTTGACAAAAGGGACTTTTCTGTTTCTGACTCTGTATCTCTTGTTCATAGCATATTGCTTGCTTTGTGGGATATGCTTAATACATTCTTGTTATATATATTTAATGAACTCATAATGCACTGTGGGGTTTGGAGGGATGAAAACTGGGTCTCCCTGTCTCTCTAGTGGTCCCAGAAGTATAGCAGCCACTTATAGGCCCCATCGCAATACTGACTGGCTTTGACCAATTCTCTGTCCAACCTGGGCTGGTTCTCCCACCTCTTAGGCAGCCTGGAGGTCTCCTGCTCTGGAAGACTCACCATCTTAGTGCTGGGCTTAGCCATACTGCAGACAAACTTCCAGAATTCAAGCATTCCATTGCTCTACCCTCCCCTGGCAGCAGAGAATACAAGAATAGTGTAGACCATGCCTGACCTTGCATTATTATTTCATGGCTCCATATGTATATATCTTCTCTTTCCAATAAGACTGTAAAAATCATTTAGGGCTTAAAAACCTCTAATTCAGTAGAGTGCCTCCAAAGGTCTAAGTCAGTGTTATATGCCTAATACCTTAACAATAAACACTGGACAAAGACTATTTGGTAGTAGAGAAACAAAAACAACCCTCTCCCCTGCCAAAAAAAACCAAAAAACCCCAAAACAGTCCTTTCCCTCAAGGAACTAAGACAGTAGAATAACTTTTGGGAGAAGGATCTGAATCGTTGAAAGGAAAGATGAAGGCATAGGAGGGACTTTATATTAGGAAACCTAATCTCTTTTTCACTAAAGTAGTGGCCTTTGAGAGGAGATGTTTCTATTCCATATTGACTTCTGCCTACATCAGCCTTGAATCAGTCATGAGCTTCATAATACGGTTTTCAGTCACTCACCTGGAAAAGTAACTTGTGGGACCTCAGCCTCTAGCATCCATGGTCCTTCCCCTCGCTCCAACTGGGATATCACATCTGGTTTAAAAACAGGAAGCCCTGATAATGGGGGAAAGACATGAAAAAATATTGATAGCAGAAGAATCAGCTCAGATGGTCACAGACTCTCAAAGTCGGAAAGGTCTTTGGAGGGGATCTAGTCCTCCCCATAATTGAACAAGAATCTTCTCTACCATATATCCAAAAGGATAGACATTCCCATTTCCAATTCTGAAAGATTTAAGAACTCTGATCAACAAAGAGGCCAACCATGAGTCCAGAAGACCAGTGATGGAGAATTCTGCCCATCTAATGATGTTCATTCAAACAATGAATTCTGGAATTCATAAAAGACAGGAGGATTGGCATAAGTAGAGATGATAACTGGGTCCATTGAAACTGATGTGAACACCAAGTGGGAAAGTAGCCAGAAAAAAGAAGAGAGCCTAGGACAGATCCTTGGGGGGTAAACTCATAGTTAAGAGGAAGGGAAAATAGAGGCAAACTTTTTCCCCCCAGGAGTTTTTTTATTTAATAAAGGAGAGATATAGGTTAAGAGCTAGAGGGGCTAGTACAGCAAAATGAATTTTCATTCTTGAAGAACAAGGGATATCTTGGTATGTTTGTGGGGAGAGAAGGAATCAGCTGATAAAGAAGTAATGAAGATGAGAGAAGAGATGATGATTGAAGGGGCAGCTAATGGAGGGAATGGGTCAAGAACACAAATGAAAGGGTTGGCCTTGACAAGGAGAAAAGCTATTTTTTCAGCAGCAGCTAGAGGCAAAGGAAGCAAGAGTCAGAGATGATGTGGGATTCTCATGTATGGAAGAGAGGGAGAAGAAGGAGTTCATCACGGATGAAGTCTATTGTTTCAGTAGAGTACAAGATGAAGTCTTCTGTTCAAAGGCAGAGGGGAGAAGGCAGCAAAGGAAGTTTGAAGACAGAGATCTGGAATAACATCTGTGTAGGGAACAATAGAGTCAGCCAAGTAAGAAGGAAAGGACTTTTAGGAAGCAGTGAGGACCCAATAGAAGTGGACCCAGGAGGCACTGTCATTTGACTTCTTTCAAGAGTGTTCAAGAGCAGGGAAGGTGTACTGGGTAAACCAGGGTGAGGATTTGGCAAAACACGACAAGCAACAACACAAGAAGGAAAGAGATTCAAAGATCAAGTACAACATAGAGTTGAATTAACTAAGCGAGTTGAGACTGGGAAGGTACAGATCAGGAGGGATGGATTGGTAGCATAGGAAAGGATGGAGAGACTACAAGTTGGAAGGAAAGGGTGGGAAGCGGTTAGAGTTAAGGGAGAGACAGGCAGTTAGATGGCTCAGTGGACTGAGAGCCAGGACTTGAGAGGGGACTTCTTAGCTGTGTGATCCTGGGCCAGTCACTTAATGCCTATTGCCTAGCCCCTACCACTCTTCTGCCTTGGGAACAATACATATTCATTTTAAGATAGAAGGGAAGGATAAAAAAAAAAAAAAAGGAAGTAGTAAGGGAGAGGGAAAGATAGGAAGATGGGAGACTGTGGTTAGAAATAGGAATTACATTCATTTGTTCAACATTTATTAAGTGCCTACTTTGTGCCAAGCACAGGGCTAGAAGTCTGGGATCCAGAGTCAAAAATAAAAGTCCCTGCATTCAGAGAACTTACATTCCACTAGGAGATAAATGTATATGTAAACAAATTAATCTGGGTAGAGGGAGGGACATAATTTAGAATTCTGGGATCAAAGAAATCAAGCATTAATGGAAGTTCCTATCAGTGAGTGAAAAAGAGGAAGGGGGGCAGGAATTGGGACTTTAGTTTTCGGTTTATATCACTGTGCATACCCAGTGATACCATGACAAAGTCTATGCCCCAAAGTCTATGCCTCAAATAAAGAGGAAAAGGGCTCATCTGTATAAAAATACTTAGAGCAGCTCTTTTTGTGGTGGCAAAGAGTTAGAAACCAAGATGGTGCCTATCAATTGAGTAATGACTAACTGAGTTACAATCGATGCTTGTGATGGCATGCTGGTTACAAGAAATTATGAAAGGGGCACTTCGGAGAAACCTGAGAAGATGATGCAGGGGGTGTCAGCAGACTCAGGAGAACAATTAAAACAATGGCAACAATATGACAAAGACAAAAGACCTCTTTGTTGTTGGAGCTTAGTCATTTTTGGCCATGGCTGACTCTTTGGGACCCCATTTGGAGCTTTCTTGGCAGAAATCCTGGAGGGCTTTTCCATTTCCTTCTCTGGCTCACTTAACAGATGAGGAAACTGAGGCAAACAGAAGTGACTTGTTCAAGGTCACACAAATAGGCAGTGTTTGAGTCTGGATTTGAACTCAGGTCTTTGTGACTCCAGGCCTGGTACTCTATCCAATTTGCCACCTAGCTGCCCCTACTGAAAGACTTAGGGTCTCTCATTAATGTAATCTCCAACCACAGTTCCAGAAGATTCATCACTAAACATGCTACTCACTTCTTGATAGAGAAGCAAAGAACTCAGAGTGCCAGAAGGAGACATATTTTCAGGGAAGACACGGCCAACATGGGACGTGTTTAGCTTGCTTATATATGTTTGTAAAAGAGATTTTGTTTTTCTTTCTTTCTCAATGGAAGTATGGGGAGGTGGAGAGAGAGAAAGTAGATTTTCATCGACTGAAAAAAAAATTTAATGTTAAAACTGAGAAGGGGAAGAGGAGATGGATGAGCAGCCCAGTGCCAAGCACAGATCCCTGGGGCAAGCCACTCAAGACTCCCTCCTAAGCTAACATCACGTTATTCGTGAATCCTCTCTGGGTCCAACCATTCAACATGTTTGCATCCCCCTAAACTATACTATTACATCTAGCCCACATCTCCTCTTCTGGTCCACAAGGGCAACTTGAGAGACTCTGTCAAACGCTTAGACAAAATTATAATACCTAAATAGTTGGGTAACAGTCGGGGAACCCTCGCCAAAAAGGGTAAAAACTTACCGCTAGCCCTTACCTTTTTCTCTTGGTACCCTAAGGCTGGTTTAAGAGATTAGGAGGATTCTCAGACTGGTTTCAGCTTTCCTTGCTACTAAGCCGCCATCTTGGCTCTGCCCTCTGACTTAAAAGTAGAAAATTTCGTGTTGAGTTTGAAAATAGCCCATTCCCTAATTGAATTAGGTTTGACTGAATTAAGAACAAAGCCAGGGTGCTTATCTGTCAACAAACTATTTAAGATGGGGGGACACCTGGGCACTCTTGGGGTGGGGGACACCAGAGGCCTCTGGCTCCCTGGGGCCCAGAAGCCACTTGCCTCTTGTCCCCATGACTCTTGGCATCTGGAAGACCCTCTCAATACAGACTGAGCAAATCAGAAGGATTCAGAAAAGCGATGTCACAAACAGCTTCAAAGTGGGGAAAGGAAGGAGGTCTCTTTGGCTAGGAAGTTGGGGCGAGAAAGTGTTGCTGGGGATGGTTTCAGGTGGTGAGTTGCCATTTCTTTCTTCGACTTGCTCTTTTAATTTATTTAGTAAATAATTATGAGTTAAGGGACAGAGAATTTTAATCTTAACAAAAGTAAATAAGTTGGGCCTGGCAGGACCAGTTCATGAGGATCTTTGCGATGCCCACTCCCTTCTCTAGCGTTTCTCTAACCACTGCTATAAAAAAATATGCTTTAGCATTTTGCCTGGAATCAACATTGCCCTACACTTTACTAACTCCATACTCTTCTCTTTTTTGAAAATCGGGGACACATTTGCTCTTTTCCAACCATGCAATATCTCTTATTCTTTCTACCTTTCAACCATCACGGTTTAGTAGCTAGACCATGCAAAGGAGAGTTGGGTAAACCTGAGTTTGAATCCGGCCTTAGACACTTACTAAGTCACCCTGGGCAAGTCCCTTCACCTGTCTTCCTCAGTTTCCTCAACTATAAAATGGGTTTAATCGTAGCCCCCACCTTCCAGAGCTGTCATGAAGATGAAATAAACTGGTATATTTAAGACTTATCACAGACCTTAAAGTTTATATGAATGCTAGGTGTTGTTATTGCTAATTATGATGGTGATGGTTACTCCTTTCAGTTCTCTGCCAGGGAAAAGAGAGAATGCTAGGAAAGCACAAGGAGGTACACAGGTCCTCTAAGGAATTCTGTATGGGCAACCCTGCAGGCATGGGAGAATGCATAAGTTGACTTTAATGTAGAAGAAAAATTCATTCATTTGTCCCACTATCTTGGAAGCTATGGGAACTCTTCATGTCCTCAAATATCTGCACTGGGACTTTAGGGTAGACTCTTTGGCCAGAGGAAACATGTGGGAAGCCAATAAGAGAAACAGTCTCAAATAGATAAAAATCTGAGACTCCTCTTTTGACCCCTTTTGTGATCCACACCTTTTCTTATTGAAAAGTATTGTGGCCTTATGGAAAAGCTTTAAGCTCCTAGCAAACTAACAGTCAAGAGGTTGACATTCTTCCCCTTTGGTCAGAAATGCAGCTGCTTGGCAAACCAAGGCTGACACCTTAGGTTAGCAGGGGCATTTTGCCCCGGAGAAGAGTATTCTCAGATTTAGATTGCTGATAATCACGTAGCTGAAGGTCCAGCCTGGTTCTTACCTTCACCTTGAAGTTTATGAGGTTTCTATGTGTTGTCTAAACTAATTGCAGTGTCCATGAAGCTGTAAAACTCTCTCTGTGCTTGTGGGTGAAAAGGAGTTGGAATTTTCATATATAATAAACTTGTGACTCAATGGCACTTCGGAGAAGCAGCTATGAGTTGACAGTCAAGATCATCTCCCGTGTCCATTTCTTTCTTATTAAACTAAGCCATCCTTATCAGAGATGATAAATAGATCTCAACAGAAATTGAAACTGAGGAAGATAGAGCCTCAGGACTCCCACGATAAAGATGCTGACTGCCCAGGAGCACAGAATAGAAACATTCTCGAGCTTGGCTTTAGGTAATTTTGGAATCTCCCCATATTACATGTTTTAAAAACTCCTTGGTACATGAAGCCGAAACTCAGCTAAGGAGCTCAAAGTTCCTACTGCAGCCTTTCTGCCCAACATCCAAACTCTGAGTCGAGGGAAGATTGTCCTTACCCAGGGAGGCAAAGTTGTGGTAGTTCTCCAGCATCACGTCCCTGTAGAGGTCCCTCTGAGCTGGGCCCAGATGTCGCCATTCTTCTCGAGTAAAGTCTACAGCCACGTCCTTGAATGTCACTGGGTGCTGAAACATCAAGCAATCTTCCTTATCCAGAGCCCTTCCCTGGCACCCAGCACCCAGTGGGAGCTTATAAATGTTTACTGACTGACTGGTGTGGACCATGTAGAAGGCAGGAAGGTGGCAGAGTGAGGAGGAATTGGTTTGCTCAGTGTTGAGGGTTGGGGTATGCCATAAGCTATCAAATATTTCTTGAGGTCGTAGACTTTCAGAGTTAAAAAGGACCTCAGAGGCCATCCCCGCCAAAATAGACGATGAGCATCCATCCTGGAAAGCACTTAAGAGGCATCTGGTTGGTACAGTGGTCAGAGCGCTGGACTTGGGGGAAGACCTAATTTCAAATCTGCCTTTAGATACTTACTAGCTGTGTGACCGTGGGCAAGTCTACTAGCCTCATTTGTAAGTCTACTTCCTCATTTGTAAACTGGGAATAATAATAGCACCTACCTCATAGGGTTGTTGTGAAGACCAAAAGTCAATGTTTTGCAAACCTTAAACTGCTCTAACTACTCTCACCCAGACTCTACTGGAAGTGCTCCAAGGAGGAAAACTCTGTCTCCTCTCCAGGCAGCTCATTCCACTTCTGGACCGATCTAATCTTTAGGAAATTCTTCCTGACTCCAGCTTCAGTTGGTGTCTTTGTAACTTCCATCTCTTGTGTTTGTTTTTGTCCTCTGGGGCCATGTTGAATAAGTCTAGTCCCTTCCTCCATGACAGCCCTTCATATACTTAGAGTCAGTCTTCCTGCCCTCCCTTAGCTAAACACAGCCAGCTCCTTTAGCCAATCGTCATGAGACAAACAGGCTCCAGGCCTTTGATGATTCTGGCTGCCTTCCTCTGGACACTTCCCACCCTACAAACATCCTTTTTATACTAGAACTGAACACGAGGCTCCCACTGAGGTCAGACAAAAGCAGAACACAATGGGATTTGGACTGGCCTATTCCTGGAAACTCTAACCCTCTTAAGGTTGCCCCTTTGTGGAATTGACTTTTTTTGGCTGCCATGTCTTGCTGTTGACTATGTTGGTGTGGGGGTCACTAGATCCCTCAGATATTGTTCAGACCAGCTGCTGCCCAGCCATGTCTCACCTGTCTGATATTTGTGAAATTAGTTTTTTTATGTCTGAGTGCAAGATTTTATCTTTCTTTCTCTTGAATTTCATCTTTTTTAGATTTTACTCAATGCTTGTCTGTGAAGAAAGATTCTTTTAGGTCTTGACTCCCCTCCAGGGGGTTAGCTCCAGCTTTGTGTCACTTGCAACTTTGATGAGCATACCACCTCTGCCTTTACCTAAGTCACGGATAAAAATGCTAAACATCGTTAGTCACATAAATCCTCGGGGAGTGCTCCATTGGAGGCCTCCTGCCATGATCACATGGAAGCATTAACAATGACTCTTTGGGTTCAGATATCTGACCATCTGATTGTATTATCCTCTAACCCAGAGGTCGGCAACGTATGGCTCTTCTGAGGGCCAGATAGGGCTCTTTCTGCAGGAGCCATAAAGTCCATTTTTTTTTCAGGTGCTGTTACAGGAGCGGCAATGTGAGCACTGTACGGCTCTCACAAAATTATATTTTAAAAAATGTGGCATTTATGGCTCTCACGGCCAAAAAGGTTGCCAACCCCTGCTCTAACCCATATCTTCCCATTTAATTACAAGAAAAGTATGAGATATGTTTTCTTCTTTTTGTTTAAGCCCTTACCTTCCATCTTAGAATTGATACTGTGTATTGGTCCCAAGGCAGAAGAGCAGAAGGGCTAGGCGATGGGGTTTAAATGACTTGTCCAGGGACACACAACTAGGAAATGTCTGGTCATATTTGAACCCAGGACCTCCCATCTCCAGGCCTGGCTCTCGATCCACTGAGCCACTTAGCTACCACTGAGATATCTTTTTTTTATTAAAAGCTTTGCTAAAATCTAGGTAAACTCTCTCCATAGCATTCTGTTCATTTGTTAACAATCCTGTCAAAAAAAGAAATGACACCAGTCTGTTCCTGGAGCCAGTCTTGCTCTTTGTAATAATCATTCCTTTTTTAGATGTTTGCCAACTGTCTCGTTAATGATTTGTTCTAGAATTTGCCCAGGAATCAAAGCCAAGCTCACTGCCCCACAGTGTGTAGACTCTCTTTCCTATTTTGAAAATCCCAATTACATTTGTCCTTCTCCAATGTCCTGGTACCTCTCTGGTTTCCCGTGGTCCTTCAAATACCATTGCCAGTGGCTCAGCAATCCCATCAGCCAGTTCTTTCAGGACCCAAGGATGGAGTCCATCTGAGTTAGTTGATTTGAATTCACCAAATGCAGCTAAGTGCCCTCTTACCATCTCCTTGCTTGTCTTGGGCTTTGACTCTCTGTTAGGCATCTTGGTTCTGCCATTCCCAGTGTAACAGTCATTCTCTTTTGTAGAAGAAACAGCTCTGCCTCCTCCCTCTGTTGTCAGTTATCACCCTCCCACCCAACCAGGCAAAGGTCCAGCCCTTCACAGATCTCCTCTGTCTGTCTGTCTGTCTGTCTGTCTCTGACTCTTGCCCTCCCCTCCCTCTTCCTCTCTCTCTCCCCCTCCTTCTCTCCCTTTCCCTCTTTCTCTCTCTCTCTGTTCCAGGTATTCACAGGGCGAGACTTAGCCCTCTCCCACCCCAGAAATGTTCCAACAGACACTTATTAAGCACCTATTAATATAAGGACGCAATGAAATGTAAGCTACCAGGGAGGGATACAAAAATGAACATTTCCCTCCACAGAGCACACACAACTAACTCTTACAAATATGGTGTAGCAAGCAGGGAACGGGAAGACCAAGGTTCAAGTCCCACCTTTGACCCCCACGACCCCCACTCTGTGACCGTGGGCGAGTCCCTCAGCCCGTCACCTTGAGAGAAACACATAGCAGCAAAAGCCATGACAGAAGCACATCGACCGGAGAGGTCGGAGATCCGAGTTTCAGTCCGCAGATCTCCCCGGTTAGCTGGCAACGATGCTTCCCTCTCGGCATGACCCTCCCAGGGGTGCCGTCTCCCTCCGTGGCAGTGTGAGGCCCATGTAAGCAGGGGCCGCCTCGCTTTGCCGTGTTACCCCGAGGTTAGCCCGGTGATCTGGCACGCTGTGAGCATTCACTCATCATCAGGCTCGGTTTCCTTGTGGAATTACTCTCAAAAGCCTTAGAGTCCTATATAAATACCAGCTAGTGTTTCTCATTATTCTTTGTCAGCGGGCGATGTGGAGGGCCCCTTCCGGCTGCCAGGCTCCATGAGAAGAGCCCAATCCTGGGGCTCCGGAATGGGACTTGACTGAACCCAGAGCGGAGAAGCGGGGAGGAAACATGCCCACGCTCGAGAGTTGGCATCTTGGGAAAGAGAAAGCCCAACTTACCTGGGACCTGCCTGTCAGGAGCCTGGAGGTGGTGCCTTGCTTCTCCTTCTCCTCCTCCTCCTCCTCCTCTGTGCCTCTTTCTTGGGGGAGAGGCAGAGCTAGGGGGAGAGAAAGGGCCGGTGATGGAGCGCAGGGGATTGGCCGCTTCCGGGCCAGGCAGGGTGGGAATCCCAAGACAGTGGGGCTTGGGGAGATGCCACGTTGGCAGGTTTTGTTCTGACCTTTCAGGTATCGTGGATAAAATATTTAACAGAATAATTGGCCTGAACCATCAACAATAAAAAAAATCTACTTCTCCCCGAACCCTCGTGGGGGGGAAAAAGGAAAGCTGTGGGCTGGATGACTGTGTGGCTCGAGAAACCCAGAATGAGCTGAATGAGAGATCCCAAGAGCTGCCTGAACAGAACCCGCAAGCAGGGCAGAGGACTCGGGGGGCCTCACGGGGCTGTCCTTGATTTAGTCAGCGTATATCAGGGGCTGGCCAAGAGGCCCAAACAGAAGGCTTGTCAAATATTGGGGAAAGCTGCAAAGTGAGGAGGGGGGCGCCAGGCATCCAAAGGCTTCGGTAGCTACCACACGCAAGGCAGGCTGGGAAGCCGGCGATTTAAAAGAAGAGGGTCTGCCCCAAGAGCTCCCGTGCTAGTGAATGGGGTGCCTCACAAAGTCAGGATGGAGGGCTTCCTTGGCTTAAGGAGCCTCCCTCTCTCACCTCTGCCTCCCCGTGGCCCCCGCACTCTGTCCTGGACTGACCAGAGCTAGAGAAGTAGGTTTAGCTCTTGGGGCCCCGTTCAGAGCAAGCCACCGGCCAGGAGCCACGTGGCCAGAGGAGGGTGACCCCGTGGCGAGCGGGACTAGAAAACCTGGCGTAGGAAGTTGCGGGAAAGAACGTGCCAGGTCCTGCCCGGCCTTTGGGGTTTCTTTGATCTCTCCTTCCCAATGGCAGCTATCCCTCCCCTCGCCAGCCCTGCACCAACCTGTCCCTCCAACTGCCTGAATTCTCACCTTTCTCAAGCATTTGGGTCAAACGTTCCATGGTCTCTTCTGCCTCGTGTCCTTAGTGCTCTGAGGTTAGTGCAGAGGCCAGATGGCAAACGGTACTGGCCCGGCCCTGGCGGCCCCTCATTGGCTCTGAAGTGGCGGTCAGAGGTCTCTGGAGCTGTCTTCCTCTGCGATGGGTCCCCGCTCTTCCCTGATCAGGGTCCCATGCATGCCTCCTCTTTCACCTTCCTGCAAACTCGAGAGTAGGGGCACTCTGGTCAGAATAATCACTGTGGGCCCCGCACTCTGCCTCCTCACCAGGAAACTCTTCCTGTGAGGAGAGACAGCAAATGCACTGTAGAGTCTAAAGCTGGCCTTCTCAGGAAGCCTGGGTTCAAATCTTGCCTGTTGGCTCATCACCCTGGAAAAGTCCCCCTGGGCCCCATCTTCCTCAGTGTGGCAAAGAGGACAAACAGACAGACAGCCTCAGGATCAATTTTTCAGAATCAAAAATTCAGATCCTGACTCTGGCTCCTATTGGCCGTGGGACCTTGGACAAGTCACTTACAAACTTGAATAGTCCAGATAGCTTTCCAAGATCATAGCTGCTGCTGCTGCTGCTGCTGCTGCTGCTGCTGCTGCTGCTGCTGCTCTCCACTGGCTGGGGGGAGTTTTCTCACCTAGGAACTCCTTTTATCAATGAAATCACAATCTGCTTTTTCCCTCAACCCCCCCCCAAATTTGAATAATAGTATCTCCCTCCCAAGGGTTGATGGGAAAATACAAAATGCTTTACACACTTTAACAGCACGGTAAATGTCAGTTATGATTATCATTGCCCCAGGCTGTATCTGGGAAGCTGGGTTATTAGGGTGGCCATCACACAACCCTGGCATCTCCTCCTCTGTTCCGTCTCTGAAGAGGAGGGGGCTCTTCTCCTTGCCAAGGCCAACCCTCCACCTGTGGCCTTGATCTCATTCCTTCCCATCTTCCCTGGCGCTTTACCCCTATCATCCTCCCTCCTCTCACTAACCTTCAATCTCACGCGATCAATAAGCATTTTATCAAGTGCTTACTATATGCCAGAACCAGGCTAAGCATGATACCTTCTGTTGGTCCTCTTCTCGTTTTTTCCTCATGCTCTCTGGCCTCCTCTGACCAGCTCCCCTGCGTTTGAGGATCATTCTCAGGTATACGACCCCCAGATCTACCTAGACAGTCCTCGCCTCTCTCCTAACTTCTCTCTTCCACGTTACCATCATGCATCCTGTAAGCGTCTCAAGATCGACAAGCCCAAAACAAAACCCGCAGCCTTTCCCCCACAAAGTCTGCCCTCTTCTGACTCAGTCTATTGCTGTTGAGGGCACCAACAACCCTACGTGCCCAGAGCCCCAAGCTGGCAACCCAGAAGTCATCCTCCGCTTCTCACTCACGGCAGGTGCCAAATCGTGTCCTCGTCTTCATTTATCTCGAGATTATTTCCTCTTCTCTACTTGCTCAATGGATATCCCCAAGTTCAGGTCCCTGATCATGTCTTACTCTAATGATTGCAACAGCCTCCTGATTGGTCTCCCTGTCTCCAATTTCTGCCCGCTGGTCCACACAATCACCAAAGTCATTTCCCTACGGGTCGAGTCTGGCCATTTCATTCCCCTACTCTGTAAACTAACATGGCTCCCTCTTGCCTCTGGATTCAAGTACAAACTCCTCCGTTTCAGCATTCAGAGCTCTACCCAATCTTGCACCTTTAGTTTAACAGCACACTCCCCTACCCACTCAAGGATCAGCCTCGATGGCCTGCTTGTGGTTTCCCACTCACAATATTCCATTTCCTCTCTCCACGCCTTTGAACATGGGCTGCCCACGGTGTGGGGAAAGCTCTCCCTCTGCCTCTGGGAATCATAGCTTCGGGGCTCAGGTGAAGCCCTTCTCCGGTTACTTTCTATCTCCTCTCTTTATTGCGTTTCCCCTTGCTAACTGTAACTGTACCCTATGATTGCTACTGATAGCTTCAAGTCACCTTAACAGAAAAGACACGATTCCATACCAGCTTAAAGTCTTTTTGTGCTTTTTCTCCCGCCAGAGCAATAATAACGCTCTTGATTTTATTGAACAAAAATCCATCTTTCTCTCTCCAACCTGAGCCTCTTGCATTAAAAATAAGAAAACAACGCTCCCTCCTTTAAAAAATAAATACGCACAATCAAGCAAAACAACTCCCAGGAGGACCGCGCTCCCAAGATGCAAGTCTTCTTCTGCACCCAGGGGTGGAAGGTCATTAGGGAGCGCAGGAACGGGGAGAAAACCTCTTCCAGAAAACAATCCCTCCATCTCTCCTCCGGTCCCCTGGGGAACGCAGAGATACTTTCTTCACTGAATTAAACAGAGACGTTGTCAAGCCCGTCCTGCTTGGAGGGAATCCAGATTCCTCCCCGACACTTCCTGGGGCTCAAGGAGGAGAGATTGGCCCAAGGACTTCGCTCGTCCTAATGTTATTTTATAATATTTTATAACATGGCAAAGGCCTTAGGGCTTAAACGTACTCCAGGAGGCACATAATCGGCTGGTGGCAAAGTGGGTGGAGCACCACTGGGCTTGGGTTCCAATCCAGCCTCAGACTCTTATTGACTGTGTGCCTCAGTTTCCTCCCTAAAATGGGCAGCTGCCTTCAGGGGTGGCTGTAAAGATACCATTATCACCATCATCACCCCCTGGGCCTCCGTGTCCTCATCTATAAAATGGGTGTTGGCTAGGTGGACTCGGAGGCCTCTGGGAGCCTAACTTCCCATGTCTCCCCTCATTTTAAAGGGGAAAATGAAACCCAAAGGATTGCACAGACTTTAGCAACGGTGGGATTTGAACCCTGGATCTGGAAGTCCTTCCCATCTCTCCCCGCTCTTAGCAGGTGGTGTTGTTACCTCATGGGGGAAGCTGAGGCTGAAGGATGAGTCACCTTGAAGGTGCTGTTGTTACCCCATTTTACAGGTGGGGAAACTGAGGTAGGTGATGATCGGTGGGAAGAGTCAGAGGTGGGATTCGAACCTGAGATTTCGCTGCTCCAAATCCCTCGCTCTCCCCAGGGCTCCTAGCTGCAGCCAGGGAGCCGCCTTCCCCGCCCCCACCCCGCCCTCGGACCCAGATGCTCGGCCCCTGCCCCGGCCCCTCCCCCAGCCCTGGGGCACACACTCCCCTCTCCCCCACTCGTAGCTCACTCACATACTTACGCCCGCGCACACGCGCACTGCGCCCTG
>NC_058132.1:13556488-13587464 GCF_016433145.1 Gracilinanus agilis | reverse complement strand
CTCCCCCAGCCCTGGGGCACACACTCCCCTCTCCCCCACTCGTAGCACTCGCTCACTCGCCTACTTACGCCCGCGCACACGCGCACTGCGCCCTGAGCCCCATCCCCCGCTCGCTCACCTGCACCCGCCAAGCCACACCGCGAACAAAGGCCCGAACTGTCTGGTCCTCTGGTAAATACGCCTGCGCACTCCACGGAAAAGGAACTACAACTCCCAGGATCCAATGGGGCCCGGCGGCCGTTTAGGGTTGACCTACTGGCCCAACCTCCTGATTCATTCCCTTCTGGGAAATGGAGTCTTCTGCCGCAAAGTTCGTCCATTGACAAATGAGCATCTCTGCACGATCTCTAGACTCCATTTCCCAGAAGTCCCAGCAGCAGGCGTGTAATGAGTTCAACCTGATTCCCACCTTTCACAACTCGGCCTTTCTTCTTAACCCTTCGCAATCCGGCTTCCAAACGCCTAACTCCATTGAAACTGTCCAGTTACTACCGATGGCCTCCTAATGGCCTTTTCGTTTCCTTCTTGACTTTTCTGCAGCCTTTGACTCCGTCAGTCACTCTCCTCCCTGATGCCCTCTACTCTAGGTTTCCCTTGCCCTCTCCTGGTCCTTCTCCTGCTTATCTAACCGCCCCTTCGGGGATTCCTCCAAAGTGACGCCCCAGCGCCCTGGAGTCCCGAAGCCCTGAGCTCAAGTCCTTCATCAAATAACGGGCGAATCATTTAACGTCTCTTGGGGTCTGCTTCCTCCTCCATAAAAAGTCAGGGTTGTCCTTGATGGCCTCTAAAGCTCTCCTCTACTTCTATGTTTGGGATCTCCTGCCGGCTTATCATTCTTATCCCACCTGTCTGTTGGCCATCTCCACGGAAACGTCTCCAAGACGCCCCAAACATGGCCCGCCCCAAATGGAGCCCTCTTCATTTCTCTTCCCTTCCAAATCTCTCCCTCTCCCCAACTACTCCCGTTTCTGTTGGGAGAGCCACCCTTCCTTCCAGGCACTCAGGTTTATAGCCTGGAAGCTAGTGGAGAAAGAACTGAGGAATGGCAATTAAAAAGATTCCTCACCACTTGGTTGGAAAACTGGAACCAGTTACAGAATATCTCCAAAGCAGCTCCATTCCCCGTCATCAGGATTCTCCCAGAAGCCTCCTTCACGTGGGAAACTACCTCACTTGTGTGCTGTTCTTGCTCATGAGGACTGGGTTCATTGACCATTTCCATGACATATACCATACAATTTCTTCTCATCCCAGTCTTGTGATAGATACACTCTGAAGGATGCTACAGACAGGAGACCAGACTGTTGCTACCACAGGGAAGGAAGAGTCAAGAATGGGTATGAAGAGGACTAAGCTAGGCATTGAACTCATTAAGGAAGGAATAGAAATATCCTGGGAGGGGAGGAAGGTGTTGATAGAGATCAGGCACCAGGATCTGGATAGAAGATATTTGTAGTAGTTTGAACTTCAAAGAAGTAAAGGGAGAATTTGGAAGTGGCAATAGAGACCAAGGAGTATCTTGATTCTTCCACCAGTGGGTAGATATGATTGAAAGTGCAACCATTATTTGAAAGAGGAGCTGGAGATATAGTGCCCTCAGGCAGGAACTAGATCCCAAGTGAAAGGCAGAAGATGGAAGGAATGACAAAGGAAAAGATTTAAGATGAAAGGAAGTTAATTATGGAGCAAGTGTTCCAGAAAGAACTTTGTAGAAGGGGTGGGTGAATCTGGAGTGGGTTATTTGGGGGCAGTGCAAAGTTCAGAGAGAGGAGAGTTTAGGGGGATGGGAGAAATGAAACAAGTATAGTATTTGAGGATAGAGAACAAACCTGCATGAACATAATAGCTGGCTTGCAAATACCTCAAACATGAGGAAAACAAAAAATACAAATATCAGGGAGAGATAAAATGAATAAATCCCTATGTAGAGCTTCTGTGGTAGCAGCAACATCCTAACTTCTGCCCTTGGGCAAGTTAATCTGATTTTTTTTTCCTTTTTAAAAGCATTGGAACCTTCCTTAACAAGTGTAGGCATTATGGACACTTTGAGTTGATTTGCCTGAGCATAGCTCCATGGCCTGTCTTAGAAGGAGGAAGGCTCAGAAAATTGTTTTCACTTCCTTATCTATTCAGTATAAAATGGCCATGAGAAGCACCAGGTATCTGGCTGGTGAAAAGTGATGGGCAGCTCAGGCCACAGAGCTATGCTCAGGCAAATCAACTCAAAGTGTCCACAATGCCTACACTTGTTAAATAGCTTTCTCTTGCTAGTCCTTTTTTCTGGTGGTTTAATGATGAAAGTCTCGTTTTGTTCCATTATCAAACCTAAAGGCCTAGCCTAGAATAGCTTTTTTTTTTTTTTAAGAGACTTATGGAGTAAATACTCTTGGGGACCACAAAAATATTGAAAAAATACACAAGGAGATAAAACTGGAAGTGGAATTTAAAGAAATAATAGAAGAGAAGGTGGAGGGAACTGGAACTAGAACTGGAACCATCGACTAAATCCCCACTGTCTCCTGTAGGTAACTCATTGTGAGACAAAGGGCAGAAGAGGTTATACTGTGGTCAACTCCATGGTAAACAAGGGTATAAATAAGGAATTAATCAATCAACATTTATTAAGCTCCTGGAATGTTAACTCCTAGAGATAGCAAAAGGAAGGGATTGAAAATAGGAGAGTTCAATGGCTCAGTAGATTGAGGGCTAGGTCTAGAGATGGGAGGTCCCAGGTACAAATCTGGCCTCAGACACTTCCTAGCTGTCTGACCCTGAGAAAATCACTTAAGCCCCATTGTCTAGTCCTTCTTACTCTTCTCCCTTAGAACCAATACATAGTATTGATTCTAAGATGGAAGGTAAGGTTAGGGAGGAAGGGAGGAAGGAAGGAAGAAAGAAAGAAAGAAAGAAAGAAAGAAAGAAAGAAAGAAAGAAAGAAAGAAAGAAAGAAAGAAAGAAAGAAGAGAAAGAAAGGAAGGAAGGAAGGAAGGAAGGAAGGAAGAAAGAAAGAAAGGAAGGAAGGAAGGAGGAAGAAAGAAGGGAAGAAAGGAGGAAGAAAGAAGGGAAGAAAGGAAGAGAAAAGAAAATAGGAAAATTCAAGGAGAAGGGGATCCCAATGAAGATTATGTTCTTAAAAGAACATTAACTCCCCCATTCCAATTTTGACTGGATCTCCCCATAGTATTATACTTTACACCTATCATTCCTTGGAATTGCAAGATAAAGAATATTTTATTTATTGCAACTTTAATGTCAAACATCAACAAAATGAAACCTGCCTTACAATGAGGTACATTTAAATCCTTTTCATCTGTCAACCAAGTAGTGAGGGTTTTGCTTGAAGCATTGTCCACCAGAACTCAAACTTCTCCTCCTCCCTTGGCTCTGTAGATCTTGTCCTTTTGCTAGATGCCACACCATACAGGATACCAGGGAAAATCAGGATGCAAGATGTCCTTTTACTCTGAGTGCTCCCAGGGCTAACCAGTTTGTGTTAACCCCTAATGGAGTCCCTTCTTAAAGCCAAGTCACCTCTTCCTGCTCCTTCATTCCAACCTGGAATTCCCAGCTCCAGCTCCTTCCTGCTATGTACTTAATACCTAATCAATACCTAATCAATATCTAATCTAATCTTCCTTACAACATAAGAGATAAATATTTTGAAACCTCTGACATCACTGTCAGGGCATGTTCTCTATAATGAAATCACTGAGTCAAAAGGCATGATTATAACTTTTACTACATGCAGCACATTCATTCTCCATAAAAATGATTCTCTAATATTCTTGTTTTTCTCTAACCTGCTGACATCGAGTTACATTGCTTTATTTTTTTCCCAACTTGGTGGTAGGAAGGTAGTGTCAAAAGTTTTGAATTCCTTAGTGATTAACTTTTCCCCTTTGAAAAAATGTCTTCTCGTATTCTCTGGCCATCTATGGATACATTGTCCCGTTTTAGATGTCAAATTTTACCTGTCATATTTCTCAACTTTCCTAGCCTTTTTCTTGTTCTTTGTAGAATGAGAAATTCTCTCAGCTTGACAATTAGGTACTTACAACAGTACCTAATTTCATCTTCTTCCTTCTGAGCAGTTATTTTCTAGAACTCACTGAAATATCCCCTCCAACTATTTCTTTTAACTTCAGTCATGATACTTTTATATTTGTCTAATAAGGATCATATATATTTCTAGGTAGTTAACTGCCAAATATTAAATGGATTTTGTTATTATAAATGGTATGTGTGTGCTCCCTGTGTACGTACACAGATATACACACATTCCTTTTTTTTTCAGTTTATTTATTTAATGAATTAATTTAGAATATTTTTTCATGGTTACATGATTCATGTTCTTTCCCTCCCCCTTCTGTAGCCAATGAGCAATTCCACTAGGTTTTACATGTGTCATTGATCAAGACCTATTTCCATATTATTGATATTTGCACTAGGGTGATTGTTTAGAGTCTACATCCCTAAACATATCCCCATCGAACCATGTTGTTTTTCTTTACACACACATTCTTGATCTCCACTGGTAGCAAGAGTTAAAAATGCTGTGGGTTCATCTGCTATCCTGCAGATGACTTTGTGGACCCCTCTTATAGTCTCCGTTGATCTTTTAATTGAAACAGTTGGATTTCGTATATATGCTTTCATGTCATCTGCAAAGACTGCTGTTTTGACTTCTTCATTTTTTCAGCCTATTTTTTACCTAATTATATGTGCTAGAACTTCCAATATTGTGTCAAATGAAAGGAGTGAGAGTTGGGATTTTCAGGCGTTAGCCTTTTTTATCATGTATGCTTTTTGTTGGTTTGTGGTGGCTCTTGAATTAAAGTGCTTTTTTTTTTTATGAACCTATACATGTTAATTTTCCCAGTGAATTGAGATACAAAAATACTCAATAAAAATATGAATTGATAGCATACTGTGACATGCAAAAGTTACTATTGCTGACAAGTGATGGGAATTACTGGTAAGGAATGGGTTGGGTTAGATCACCTCTGAGATCTTTTTCAAATCTCAGACACTGTGAATGGTGCCAAGTGGTTCAATATCAGAAGAGGATATAATTTTATTAGCAGAAATAACATTAGAGAAATTACATTACTAGTTGCTTTGTTGCTTCACACTAAGAGGCATTGGGCCTTTCCATCTGAGATTTATTACGTGTATTTGTCTCCCCCTTTTAGAAAATGAGCTCCTGGAGAGCAGGGATTGTCTTGATTTTCTATTTGTAACCTCCCCTGCTCCCTCATACACACAGTGCCTTACACAAAGAAAGTGCTTAAAGGCTTTCTCATACACATTCATTTATTCATGTCAAATAAGGCAATAACTGCAGTAAAAGTCTTTTTCCATATCAAGTACGGTCAATGTTTTTTTCTAAGGGATGAATTCTCTGATGCAGTCGAAGGTAAGATTTCCGACTGAAAACTTTCCCACACTCATTACATTCAAATGGTTTCACTGTAGCATGAATTTTCTCATGTTCTGTAAGATTTCCCCTTTGGCTGAAGGCTTTCCCACATTCACTACATTGAAAGGGTTTCTCTCCAGTATGAATTCTTTGATGTTTAGTAAGGTGTCCTCTCTGCCTGAAGGCTTTCCCACATTCATTACACTGAAAGGGTTTCTCTCCTGTATGAATTCTCTTATGATCAATAAGGTGTCCACTCCGGCTATAGGATTTTCCACATTCATCACATTCAAAGGGTTTCTCTCTAGTATGAATTCTCTCATGTAGAGTAAGGCAAAAGTTGTTGCTAAGAGATTTTCCACATTCTTGACATTCAAAGGGTTTCTCTCCAGTGTGAATTCTCCTATGTTGAGTAAGCTGTCCACTCCAGCTAAAGGACTTCCCACATTCATGACACTCAAAGGGTTTTTCTCCAGTATGAACCCTCTTGTGTTCAGTAAGGTGTCCACTCCGGCTAAAAAATTTGCCACATTCATTACATACAAAAGGTTTCTCTCCAGTATGAATTCTTTTATGTTCAGTAAGATGGGCATTACGGCTAAAAGATTTTCCACATTCAGTACATTCAAAGGGTTTTTCTCCAGTATGAGTTCTCCTATGCTCAGTAAGGTTTCCTCTCTGGCTGAAGGTTTTCCCACATTCATTACAAATAAAAGGTTTCTCTGCAGTATGAATTTTATTATGTGTAAAGGATGAGGTGTTTCGAAAGACTTTTTGACATTTATTACCATCAGATGTTTTTTCCTCAATATTTTTTCCACAATTTTGATTAAGACCTGAATGATAACAGAATGACTTTCTACATTGATTATATTTGCAGATCTTCTCAAAAATAATCCCACGATGCTTAATTTGATCTGAATATTGTTTAAAGTTTTCCTTAGGCTTATCACATTTACTCAGACTTCCTTCTGTATCAACACTCTGTTGAATAAAAAGGATTGGTCCCAGACTGAAGTTTGTTTCAAATGTATTACATTCATTAACACTAATAGCAGAACCTTTTCTGAGACTGCCTTTCATCTGATGGGACTGCCTTTCCTGGGAATATTTCTGTTCTTTTAATTTGAGATTACATTCCCAGACTTCTCCTAGTTTGGAAATCCAGGAATCATTCTTCGTGGGTCCTTTGTCATGTGGTTCTGCCACAGAAATGCTCTGCATTGAAGGTGACCTCATTGTTTCACAATCAATATCCTGGTGAATGGCCTCTGAAAAAAAAGAGAGAAAAAAGAGGGACATTGTTTTCCTTTGTGCTGAGAGAAAGGAAACTGCTTTACTGTAAATTTCAGATTCTGTCTCATTTAATAAGGAAAATCATTGCCCTATAAAGGATAGAACCAACACTGGTAAAAATAAAACAAAATCCAGATATGTGAGAAAATAGTACCAGCACCTAGATACCTTAAATAAATATCCCAAGGAAAGTGAATTAATTGTATCTAAAGGAAGCTAAAAGAACATGTTGATGCCATCAATGAATCACTGTTAATCTTTGGAAAAATGACAAAATTTGGAGAGAAAGAAGAAACAACTTGATTCAGGAAACCAAAGACAAGTAAGCTTCATGCCAATCTCTGATAAAATTCTGGAATTCATTAGCAACCTTTTTCTTTTATAGTACTTAGAAAAGAATGTACTAATTTAAAAAACCCACCAAAAATTCAATAACAATTTATCTTTCAAAAAGATCTTCATTTTTAAATGATTAGGCTTCTAAACTGGCTGATTATGTGGATAACATTTATCTAGAGACAAATAGATATCATTTACCTAGGCAAATGTCTTTCAAAACATCTTTTTGGATAAAACACACATGTGCACACACACAAACTGGGTAAGATAACAGTACAAGTAGGCAGTAAGCTTAAACACCTTATCCCTAAAAAGGTCTTAAGTAACAGACTAATGTCAACTAAGCCAGAAGTCTAATGTGATGCATTGGGGCGTTGTACATGGCCGGGTCCTATTCAACATATTCATCAACAATTTCAATGACAACATAAAAGGGTTCCTTAGGAAATCTGCGGATGACCCAGAACTATGTGTATTCAGTTATGGCTATCCAGCATTTTAGGAGGGATACTGATCAACCTCATCCTATCTAGAGGAATGCTCCCGGAATGGAAAAAAGATCTGTAAACCATAGCCTAGGAATGGCTCCAAGAAATGGTCATGTTTAGCTTAAAGAAGATTTAGGGAGAGTTATTTTCAGATATTTGAAAACCTGCTACGTGGAAGAGATTAGACTTGTTATTTGTACCTATGGCGTAAAACCCGGACCAGTATTTTCCAACCCACAGTAATGCCCACACAGTGATGCAAAGGGTCACAGTGTGCATGACCACATAGACCGTCATGCCTGAGCGATGGAGTGAAGAAAGAGTAAAAGGCATGAAGCCACCAGTCCAAAGCAATGCTCTGGGTAGGTAAATTGCAGATATTTGGCTATTATTTCCTTAAGGATGATTGGATTCTGTGCCAAATTTCCCGAGTTACTGTGTCATCCTCTAGATCTGTCTTTGGATCTGGCATTCACTTGTTGACTGAGCCCAGCTTCCACTGTCATCTCTCTCCAGTGCAGATTGGACCAGGCCATTTTTTTATCAGGAGGAATCTTTCCCCGGGTCTCCTATGACCTACTGCCTTAATCCCCAGTAGGAAACAGTCCATGAGAGGAGCTAACAGTATTATCTACTGCATACTTCATCAATTCTTTCTCTGCCCCCAGACTTCATACCTCTTGCTCTATAAGCACCCAACGCTGGGGCCTCCACAGACCTTCTAAACTCTGCTGTCGAAGGGGCATTTGCAGCCTTGCAGGGAACCAGTGAGCTGCTCCAGAAACAGATGAAGTCATTCGGCCAATCTAGGCAGCTCAGTGACTCCTCAAATTGTTTCACTCTTCCAGGGCTTCCGGCTGAAGGGAATGATTTATCTTTGCCTGTTTCTGGGGAATCCTTAGAACCCGGGTTGAGACGACCTTCCTTGCTCTGTCTTGTTGTATGAGATGAAGCAGTCCACTAAAAGGGAGGTAAAAGGGCCTGCTCTCTTTGCCCCTTGTCAGTTCTACAAGCCTACGGGTGATGTGGGTGCCATATATGAGGAAGGATGGACAAGCTGAGACGTGCCAGAGGAGGCTGCTAGAAAGTTCAATTCAGAGAAATGGGGATATTTTCCCTGAAGGAGAGAAGACCCCAGGAGGGACATGATAGTCATTTTCCATTGTCTTAAAAGCTGTTATTTGGAAGAGGGATTAGGCTCCATCCCAGGGAGCAGATTTAGGCATAAAGGTGGAAGTTACAAAGAGGAAACATAGGGGGCAGCTGGGTAGCTCAGTGGAGTGAGAGTCAGGCCTAGAGACAGGAGGTCCTAGGTTCAAACCTGGCCTCAGCCACTTCCCAGCTGTGTGACCCTGGGCAAGTCACTTGACCTCCATTGCCCACCCTTACCACTCTTCCACCTATGAGACAATACACCGAAGTTAAAGGGTTAAAAAAAAAACAAAAAAAAAACAAAGAGGAAACATAAACCATGAAGGACCAACACTGTCAAAAGTATCATAAAGTCCTAAAAACACTCAGATCTGAGAAAACAACCTTGGATTTAGATAGAAGACGAGGAGATAGCAACATACTCAGGAGTGGGGGCGGGGAGTCCTTGGAATTGGAAAAACTAACTTCAAAAAGAACTGATGTAGTTTGTCATATGTCATGCTTCCATATGTTTCAAAAAAATTTATAGAAAAATGAATTGAGAAAGAAGAAAACTCCCTCAGTATAGCTTCCGAGCTGAGATCACAAAAACTATCAAAAGTGAAAGAAAAGGGGGCAGCTGGGTAGCTCAGTGGGTTGAGAGCCAGGCCTAGAGATGGGAGGTCCTAGGTTCAAATCTGACCATAATTCCTAGCTGTGTGACCCTGGGCCAGTCACTTGACCCCCATTGCCTACCCTTACCACTCTTCTGCCTTGGAGCTAATACACAGTATTGACTCCAAGACGGAAGGTAAGGGTTTTATTTTAAAAAAAAAAAAAAGTGAAAGAAAAATAGTGGGGAGATCCCCCAAAGTTCAGAGCAGACAACATTCTCTTTTACATGAGCCAAAAGGTGAGGATTCAACATGGAACAATTTCATTCCAGATACAATTCTGACTAACAGGAAAGAACTGGTTGCTTGGGTGGAAGTAATAGACACACTAATGGGGGTGGGAGACATGATCATTGCCCCTCGGAGTTTGTGACAGGGAAGGAGAAGACCAGGCCTCCTCTGACTAAAACTCTAGACTTTTGGAAAGCAGATTTCAAAGGACCCAGGGGAAAGTATAGATAAGATCCCAGGGCCTAACATGCTGATGGGGAAGTCAGTATAGACAGGACGTCAGATGTTCAAGGATAAAATTCTGAAGACAAAATGGTAACAATTCCAATAAGGAAAAATGGGAGTTCTTTAAAGAGACCTATTTAGATTGAATAAGGGATTCACCAACCAACTTCAGACTTGAAAAAGCAGTGTATGAAGATGAAAACAAGGACAGGTAACAAAGGATGAACATACTGTAAATGACTTAAGGAATGCCAAAGCTCTTAATAAGTGGAATCTGGTAGAAAAAGAAGCTTTGCCCAACAAAAATAGGGTAAGTTTTTTCTGACCTTCTACAGAAAAGAAAGCAGGGATAAGATTGTTGCTGGGAGGCAGGATGTTGACAAGACAGGGACAACTAAGTTGCTCAAGGTTTATTTCATCTTCACTATTTTCTGAAAAGGAAAATTATCTTCATTGAAAAAGATAAAATATAAAAAGGTCCATAAAAGAAAAGGTCTTGCTACCAAAGTCTCTGACACTGTCAAATAATTAAAACTAGAAACATGCATAGTTTTGCCAATGATCATGCACTAAAGATAATTGTATATCAGCTTCACTTCCTTCCACCCTCTGGCCAAACCAGATTATTTGCCATCTAGACCAACTGGCCTTACCATCTGCCCTGCTGCTGACCCTTCTAGAGCACCAGGCCATCACTGAGTTTTCCCATTTACCATCTCCCCAATGAGAATGGGAACTCTTCAAGAGCAAGGCCCGGTTATTTGTACCTTCAGTTTATTATGGTGCCTCACCTATACTGAGACCTTAATGATATGTTTTCATTCTTTGTTTGGGATGTGGCAGAGAACCTCTCTGTTTGGGTACTATTGAAGAAATGACTCCTGAGAAATGATCACTGCCAGATCTAAAGTTCTGCAGTTGTGAGGAAAACATTTTACAAGGTGTAAAATGTTGAATTTGTGCAATTTATTAATAACACTGTGAGGGGAATCAAAGATGACTTGAGGGAGCATTTTCCATAGATTAGGGAAATTAGAAGCCAGATTGATTTTAACATCGGAAAGAGATTTGAAGAACTGGAGAAGGCTAAAATGGATTATGTATTTGAAGAGTCTGACAGTTTAAGGAATGAAACAAATTGGAAGGTAGATCATCAATGTCAAGCAAAGATCGGAATATGCACGCACACACATACACATATATTCATAGCACACGTATGTTCAAAACACATGTCTGAAACCAAATTATGAAATAAAACATATATGTGAAAATAGGAGGAAAGGAAAATTTGCCAAGATTAAGGATTCAAAAAGAGAAGGAAAATCAAGAGATAAAGGGTGGGAAGGAATAAGATCCAAAATAAAGGTGAAAGAGTTGCTACCAAATATACTGGACAAGGAATAGCCCTTGTGCTTCAGTCCCGGTAGCACCTGTTTGAACCCATTTCTGAGTCTAAAACTCCTCACAATGATTCCTAAAAGATGAATTTCATTCACTTACCTGGACAGGTGCTTCCTAGAATTTTTCTTTCTGCTATCCATGGTATGACCCCTCTCTCCAAATGGGAGATCACCTCTGGTTTGGAAATTGGAAGCCCTGCTCATGAGGAAAGAAGTGGGAAAGTGTGTTGACCAGAGCCATCTCCAAATTCAATCCTCATTTCTTTCAGGAACAACAAAAAAAAAAGGAGGTCCAGAGAGAAGGTTGGAGAGGACCTTGTAAAGAAGCTTTGTATTATAAACCCAGAAAATGAGTAAAAGTGGGTCATAGTGAATTGTCCTCAAAGACCTAATCCTTGATAGGAAGATGGGAATCTTTCTGGTCTCTTAATTTCTGCTGGGATGCTTTGGTAAGGAACCTTAAACCTGGAGGAACAAAGAATGGGAAAGGGGCAGCCTCAGGGATGTTATCACAAAGCTTCTAATGACTCAATTATATAAAACAAAGACCTTTCACCTAGGAACAAGTTGCAGAAGCAACTTCTTAGTCCTAAATGGTGTGGGATTGTCCTGCATTATAGCCCAAAGTCAACTTCTAGTGGAGTGAATATGAAAAGGCATTTCGAAACACAGATTATGAGAGAAAAGTGGACCTCACCCAAGGACACCAGGTTCCTGTAGTTCTCCAACATCACATCTCTGTACAGTTCCTTCTGGGCAGGGTTCAGTTGCCCCCACTCTTCCTGGGTAAAGTCCACAGCCACATCTTTGAATGTCACTGATTCCTGAAAGAGCAAACACACATTCCTGTTCACCAAGGATCTTTTTTTTCCCCATATTTTATATTTTTATTTTGAATATTTCCCCATAGTTACATGTTTCATGTTCTTTCCCTCTCCCCAAGCCCCCTTAACCCCCTTTAGCCGATGCACAATTCCACTGGGTTTTACATATATCATTGATTATGACCTAATTCCATATTATTGATAGTTGGGCTAGAATTATTGTTTAGTGTCTCCATCCCCAATAATATCCCCACCCACTCATGTGTTCAAGCAGTTGTTTTTCCCCTGTGTTTCTCCTCCCACAATTCTTCCTCTGAATGTGGCTAGTTTTCTTTCTCATAAATCCCTCAGCCCATGGATCTTCTTTTACATGGATCTTGGGGAGACAAGAAGTCAACCAGTTCTGTTCTATCGATATGTTCAATCAATACAGATGCCCTGTATATATGGGCATCTCAAACAAGTCCTATATTTTCCATTACTTTGAGCCCTGAGAACCAAACCTCTATTAGTCTGCCTCCATTTAAGCCTGCTGGGAGTGCCTTACTACTAATAAAAGATAAAACTGCAAAGTGCTGACTTCCCAAAGTCATAGCTCCCAAGAAGGATCCTCAGATCCTTTCATGGTAAAAGAAGTTCCAGGCAAAATAGGAAGTTGGAATGTGTTACTTCAACTCATGGAAAATAACTGCATAGACCAAAAGACTGCAAGATAAAATCGATGTAACTAGTGGGCTTACTGGTTAAGGAGGTCCAGACCAGAGGACCTCCACATATGTACAAGAATGTTTGCATATGTAGTTGCAAAAAAACTGAAAAGAAAGTGGGCATCCAACAACTGGAGAACAGCTGGATCGTGCGTAGTCTGTGGACATCATGGAATTCTCTGCATTAAGAAATAATATGAAGAATTCAAAAAGAACACAGAAAGGTTTGTAACAAAAGAGGCAGAATCATAAGAACATTTTCACAGCAACAATTGACAAATGAAAAAGAACGAAAAAATGCAGCTGAATTCTGAGTAACTGTGATGACCAGTTTTGGTGCTAGGGAAGGGATGAGACAAAGCTCTTTTCTCTCAGCAGAGGTGGAAAACTTTAAGGGCAAAATGCTGCATACACTGTCAGATACAGGTTAAGTAATGGCTGTTCTGACTTAACTTCTCTTCTTTATTACAAGGGAAAGTCTAAAGCTACAGGGAGGGCCATATCCCAAAATGATCGAGATGTAGAAACAGGAAGCAACAAAACTCATTTCTAAAAAGATTGTAGAACTAAGGTAGAATAGCTCCTGAAGGGATTAAAAGCCTGTCCAGAGAGCGAGAGCCAGATAGGAGGGGGAATCCAGGGTGTGTTTGATAAAATGTGATAGGAGATAAGGGAAGGAGAAAGCATTCAAGAAGACAGGGCAGGATAGAGCTGGACTGGTTTATAAGACAGTTGAGATAGGGGAAGGAAGAGAGTATAGCCAGAACAGGGGAAGATGGCCTGGAAAAGAGAACGGTAGGAAATGGAGGTTATAGGAAGAAGTTAGGCATTGTCAGGTCAATCGAAAGATGGAAAGACAAATAATTAGGATTTTCTGCCAATAAACACTGAGGATCCTTGGTGGGTGATGTAGGATCAGAGGAGGGGTGATCTCTCTGTAGCTCAAGAACAATAGAGAAGGAGCTCTTGGGAATAGAATGGACTGAGGAACCTGAGAAGTTGGGCATTGGTTTACATGTTTCAGTTCCCTAGTATTAGGGCAGGAGTGGAGAGAAAGACTATCAACCAGGCAAGGAAGAAAATGTCCTGGTGTTCTTCTCACAGTTTCTCTGCTCCCAAAATGTCCAGCTTATAGATCTAGTCTTTACAGAGATGGAAACGAATCCCCCAGCAATATTCTCCATGGCCTTCCACAATCTGGGTTCACACCAACTAATACACCTTCTATTACAACTCCTGAAGATGAGTTACTTGCCACAGCTAGTTAGGCCCAGTCACAAACAATACACTAACTCAGGCCTAACTCAAATCATGTAGCCTTCATGAATCCCTCCATGTGAAAATACACATGAACATCTCTCTTCTCTGAACAACTCTGCAAACTCATCTCATTGCTCAAAAATAAGGACTGGCTGACGCAAGGGGAAAACATATTGCCCTGAAGGAGAGATAACGGGAATCATGCACTAGGCAGATCAGGACACCTACCACCACTTTGGCTACCATTCCTCTCAAACCCCGATGGAGCCAGCCCAGCACCCTGAGGTCAAGAGCCTTAGAAAAAGCAATGCTTCCAGCCCCGTGTTCTCAGCCATCATACCACAGCCTGGTCACTGCTCCTGTAAGGGCTAGAGTCCCAAATGCTGAAGACCCAGAAGAAAGAGTTCTTGCTACCAAAGTCCTTGGTACTATCAAACAGTTCAACATTACAAACTGAGATTTTTATCAAGTGGAAATGATGCTAAAGAAGAGGCATTACCATCTCACCTGAAAGCCCTTGGGACCTTGGCATCTGACTTGAAACTAATATGTGTGTTGTCCTCTTTGAGGACTGTCTTACTTTTCTATTTGTATCTATCATAGTTTGCACACTGTGAAAGTTTAATAAATGCTTATTCACTCATTCATTCATTACACTTGGGATTGGTTTTTTTCTTCCTTTTATTTTTTTAAATTCTTACCTTCTATCTCGGAATCCATACTAAGTATCAGTTTCACAGAGTGGTAAGGGCAAGATAATTGGAGTTAAGTGGTTTGTCCAGGGAAACACAGTTAGGAAGTATCAGGGGCCAGATTTGAATCCAGAACCTCTCATCTCTGGTTCTAGTACTGTCTTTCTAGTGAAGCTGAAAAAGCTTAAAAATGCTTAATGCTTAAAAATGCTTAAAAATCCCCCCCCCCCTTCCTTCAAGTGCTAGGCAAATTGAAAGGCTATGATTGATTTCTGAGATATGAGGAAGAGACCTGATGGGTAGAGAAAACTGTATATAAGCGGGAGACTGAGAGAGATTCAGGGTCTTCATTCTTGGGGGTCTTTAGCCTAAGGAGTGTGAGCTCTGGTGGGATTCTTGGTGGTCTTGGCCTCGTGTGCACTGAAGGTTGAAAGATGAAAGGATCAGTGGTTTTTTTTGTTTTTTTCAGCGTCTTTGGCTCTTCAGATTTCAGCTTCCTAATCTGGATTTTGGATTCTGGCGACATTTGAGTTCGGATTCGTATTCACAGTCTGTAGGCTCTAGGATTAGGACTTAGGGTATTTTTAGCTAGGTGGTATTTTTTTACCTCTTTCCTATATTTCTCACTTTAATATCTCTACCTTGCTGTAAATAAAGCTACTAAAAGCTTACTGACTCATAGTTTAACTTTAATTTTTACAAATGGCAACCACAATGATTTTTTTTTATTTTTGTCAAACCAAAATTTTAATTATTAAATTTGACCACCCCAATTTTAATTATTATAATGGTTATAATACCTATCACTGAGCATGGAGCAGAGCAGAATGCCTTTGTGAATAAGTTGGGTTTAGGGAGAACAGGCCCTAGGCAAATAGGACACATGATTCCAGTCTCTTGGGTTCCAGCAGATGGCAAATGAAGGTGTCCTTTTTTTGAGAATCTGGCTTCATTTAAAGAAAGAGGAAACTCCAACTCACCTGGCATATAGTTGTTAGAATGAGGGGGACCATTCCTTTATTCTCCATGTTTCCTTCTTCTAGAAGAACAGAGCCTTCAAGAGGCAGACCTGTGAAGAAGAAAGGAAACTTTAGGAAGACCAGTCCCACAAACATGGAATCACAGATTTAGAGCAGGCAGGGGCCTTGAAGACCTTCTAGTCAAATGCCCTCATTTTTTACAGGAAACTGAGGCTAAGAGAGATTAAAATGACTTGCCAGAGGTCCCAGTGCTAATAAGTGATTGGAATCCAGGGCCACTAACTCCAAATCTAGCCCCACAAAAGGCTCATACTTCTCATTTCAGGAGGAAAGAGTGAAGGGATCAGATTTTCATTGGAACTTTAGGAAAACACCCTCATTTTACGTATCAGGAGTTTGAGGTCTGAAGAGACTGTCCGGATTTACCAGTCATACAGGCAGTAAGCAGAATAGCCACAGACCACCAATGTTTGGCTGTCCCTTTCCTCTAGAGCAGAGGTCCAGCCCCAGGGAGCAGGACTAGAAAGATATCTCAGAGGAGCTTCCACACTTTCCCAGGGAAGAGAGCCTGGGGCTAGGCTTATCTGCCAGAAAGAATCTTTCCATCCATCCACACAGCCCAGCCTGGGGGAGGCACCCTGAAAAATGTTGTGAGTGGTGTGTGCTGCAGAAGGAGGTGGAGGAAAGAGCAGAAAATGATGAGGATGGGAAAGAGGGAAAGAGGGGAGGGGCAGTGAGAAGGGAAGGAAGGTTCTGTGAGGAAAGATGGGCTCCTCGGACCTGCTTCTCTTTCCTTTCAGGCACAGAGTGTCCAATGCGTTGGACTGGGAGTCAGGACGCCCTACTATCAAATCCAGTCTCAGACAGTTATTAGCTGTGCGACCTTGGGCATGTCTCTTAGCCCTGCCCTGCCTCAGTTTCCTCAGCGGTAAGACGGGATAAAATCAGCACCTACCTCCTGGTTGTTGTGAGGTTCAATTGAGGGGATATAGGCAAAGCGCTTGCAAACTGAGGAGCTATCTAAACGCTAGTTATTATTTAGAGAGGGAGGAGGAGATGGGGAAGAAGGCGCCTCTCGAGAACTGGGGCTGGGCTCTCCCTGTTTTTGCATCCCCAGAGCTTAGCACAATGCCTGGCACTTGGCAGGTGCTTAACCAGTTTTTGGACTGACTGAGGTAGGGAAGAGAGAAGAGAAGGGAAGAGGAGGAAGAGGAGGAAGGGCAGGAGGCCAGGCTGGTCCCCAGGTCCCGAGGAAAACCCACACACCCACGGCCGCAGACTTTATGCCGGGAAACCAAGAACAAATGAAAGACGACGAAGAGGAAACGGAAAGTCCCGCCCAGGTGACCCGTGTTTCCGGGGACATTTCACGCCACCTCTGGCTAGACCAGCGTCGGTTTCTATGGCGACTGGTCGGTTTTTTTTTTTTTTCTCTCCACTCCTTAGCACCCAAGTGCGCCTTGCAGTGGCTTCTGGGAAGCGTAGTTCCGAGACACAAGGTCAGTGCTGCGCCTGCTCAGAAAAGAGCCTTAGCAACCTCTCAGGTGAAAAGCCTGACTTGCTCCCAATTGAGGCTGCTAAGGGTGCGAATTCAGAGGTTTGGTTCCGAATGCTAGTCATGCTGCTTATTTGCGTCCTGACTTCGGGAGAGCACCTTGGTCCCTGGGCCTCAGTTCTGCCTTTTGTAAAATAACGCGTTTTCGACTCGAAGCTCTTGTGAAAGCCTGGTTTGGATGGAAAGTAGAGGCTGAACGGGGAGGATCGCGGGAGAGGGCTCCACACCAGAGGAGGACTTTATGAAAGATCCTTTATTAGACCCCAAACCCCCCGGGCACATTTTCCATGTTGTGATTCATTCCCTAAAGGCAGGCCACTGAAAAGCGACTTTAAGGTCAACACTTTCAGCTGCAGAGGCTTTCTTATGAATTTGAACTTTACTTACCAGCTGTCCTTCTGGAGGCGAGTCCTGCCTCCACACTACTTCCCAGAGAAGAAAACAACCCAAGAGGATTCTGGAAGTGAAAAGAAGACAGTCCTAGGTGGCCAGAAGATCGCGAAGAAATGATTTGCTCCGACAATGCAGTTCTTTGAAAGCAATATATGTGGCTCAGTGGATCTGAGAGCCAGGCCTAGAGAAGAGAGGTCCTGGATTCAAATTTGACTTAACACATTTTCTAGTTGTCATTTAACCATCATCGTATAGCTCATATCAATCCATGCTTTGAAACCAATAAGTGGTATTGCTTTTAAGTCAGAAGGTAAAGGTTTTAATAATAAAATAAGAAAGAAAAAAGGTGTCCAGCAGTCCCACAAAGTTGTCTTGCCATAATAGGATGGGCAATTGTTTTCTAAATTTGAACTTCAGAGTCTTGAACTTTAAGCATTTATTTTGTGGTCTGTTTGGGGCTCATTATCAAAACAAGCATTAACTTTCTAGAAGGAAACCGGTTAATTCCATTTTGGGGCAGACCTTGAGCCATACCAATGCTCAGTTTATACATTTCCCCTGGAACTCTAGGGTGGGGAGTATAATGAAGCAGAGCTGAAGAAATGCAGACTTCCATTTTTCAGGGACAAAATTCCTCCCGGAGTGAATCAGGACCCTGGGTTCTAGAGCCAGACTGCCCCTTGTTGGGGCTGGGGGTACGTACAAAGTGCCTGGGAAATTAATAACTGTGGGATTCAGAAAGGGGTGCTTGAAGGCTGACCTCCCAAATTCAATCTCCCTGGACCACAGATGGACAGACCCAGGAGAGGTCTCTTTCCTCAGGAGCTTTCTCCCCTTCACTTAGTTCTTCCAGTGTGAGCTCTTAATCCAGGCTTCTTGATATGAGCAGGCGCAGAAGACACCCCATGACTCAGAACTACCTTTCCCAGAAGAACTTGGGAAGATCGCTTCTCAGATCAGATTTGAGCCTCGTCGCTAGCTGAGGCAGAGGGACTAGCTAGCCTGACCGAGGGTTCAGTACCGGAAGCGCCTATAGACAGGCGGGACTTCCGCCTCCTCGATGTCGTTATTCCTCTCCATATAGGCCTGCGCCAGTCAGGTATGTGCCTCCACATCGCCCTGGAGTCCTGTCTCCGCCCTCTCCAAGCTGAGGTTCAGCCGCTTTTCTCTTCCTACTTAACTCTTTCCCTGGGCTGGCCTCTCCCGCGCATGCCCAGAAGAGCGAGAGGTCATCTCAGCCGATGGCTACTCAGGAGGCCATTCCTTGCGGGGCTGCACGAATGGCCCAAAAAGAACAGGAATGTCCGGATTCTTCCGGTCCCTTTCACCAGCACTCCGCCCCGGCCCGTTCCTGCGTCACTTTCTTAGGCTTGGTTCCGGCTCTGGGACTGGAAGGAAAAAAATACACTTCTCAGGGGCTTCTGGAAGATGTAGTACTGAGCCCCGCAGAGGCGCATGCGCATGTCCGGGAGAGGCGGGACGCGGAGTCTGCATCTCGGGTCGAACCCCGAACCCCGCTCTTCTTTGATTTGTGCGAACAGATGTCTTGTCCTCTCTAGGACATAGTTTCCAACTCTCTTAGACAATAGTGCGTGACTTGCTGCTCTCTGCTCCCCTCACTCTAGTGCAGTGAAATCCCAGCCTGGGTAGGAAAGGGAAATCGAGGCAGGAGCAGGATTGGAGTAGGGTTGATAAGAGAGCAAAGGGGACTCTTCCCCATTCCAGGAGCTTCCTTGAGGATGTGCCAGTTCTAAGCTGCCCAATGCCCCCCTTTTTGTTTGCGAAGAGGATTTCCCCTAGGACTTATCTTCTTCGCTCCTTTTGTCAGAAGCCTGAACGTTTGCCTGTCTTCTAGGGGTGTGTGTTCCCTTGAGACTCCCCAGGCAGCAAAGTTGTGACCCCTTTTATCACCCTGGGATGAAGGAGGAATATTGGTAAGAACACTGGTTTGGGAGAGCTTGTGTGCAAATCCCGACTGGCATTACTGCCCATATACTTTATACAGCTGGCTTATCCAATAAGCTTCATTCCGTTTCTTCATCTGTAAAATGGAGAATGAGATGACCTCTTCCGGCTACTCTGGTGCTCAGCCTTTGATCCTAAGATCCCTTCTTCCTTTGAAGAGTGTAGATTTTGGTCTCTTATCATCCTCCCTTCAGTTGTAAAAATGAAATAGCAAGGACTTTGGCCCTTTCCCCTCATCACGGGAGAGCAATGCAAAGGCATCCCTGTCTTGTTTTCCCAACTTCAGCCTTTTTGATAGCTAATCTGTTTATTATCTCCAATTTATCTTGTTTGTACACATTTATTTGCATTGTTAAACTGGAAAAAAACACAGAACTATTAAGTAGTCAGAAAAACTACATCTTTAATTATTATGGAGAGGAGTTTGGTATTTTCTCTCAGGCCTCCACACAGGGTTGTGGGCCACAAACCCACACAGAACCCTGAGACTCTGGCTATCCTGGTCACCAGCCCCTGGGAACGCCAACCCTGAGAGATTGACAGCTCCAAAGTACCATAGAATTTGGGAAACTTATATACCTTTTGGGGAACTGAGAGACAGGGAAATATGATTGATTGACATTACCATGGCTACATGGAAATGGGAGTGTTCAAACTACAATGACAGGCTTGGGAAAGGAACTATAGCCTAGGCTATGTTGTCAGGGAGTAGACTACTTACAATGCCTCTCCCACTTTATCACACCCTCCTTTCGGGGATCGAACTCAGGACCTTCAGCTTACGAGACTGACGTGCTGCCTACTGTGCTAAAGAGTCACTTGGTCCTCTTTTGAACCTCCCGATTTCCTTTGTAAGTCTTTTAAATGTTTCATTGATGTTCTATTCCTTCCTCTCTCCCATTTTTTTAACCACTATTTATCACTCTCCCTCCAGTCTCTCCCTCCAAATATATGCCTTCCCTTTTGATTAAAGTATTATAGTCAAACAAAGCAAATTTGTAGTATAATGTTTGTGTCTCAAAATATGTCTTTGTACCTATAGTTCTTCAGTTCTCTGTCATGAGAGAGAGGAATGCTTCATCATGGGACTTCTGGAGTCATGATTGATCAATGTATTGATCAGACTAATTAAACTTTCAAGGTTTCTTTCCTTTCCTCCTTCAACCTGAAGTCAATAATATTCATCTTTGCAAGTTCAAGTCTGGCCTCAGACACCAGCTGTGTGACCCTGGGCAAGTCACTTAAGCCTGTTGGCCTCTGTTTCCTCATCTGTGAAATGAGTTGGAGAAGGAAATGGTAAATCACTCCAATATCTTTGCCAAGGAAACTTCAAATGGGATCATGGGGAGTTGATAACATCTGAACTGACTGAATAACAACAAATAAAAACAAAATCAATACATGTAATCATTTTATAATATAAGGGTTAAAATAAAAAGGTTGAACTAAATATATGAGAAATGTGGTCGCCAAAATTATTACTTAAGTCAGAATGACTTTTTAGTAGTTTATTTACAAAATAGAGGGAAAGAATTAGGTAGAGGAAAGAGAAAAAGGGTAGAATGAGAAATCTAGCTTAATGAGCTAGATTATTTGCTCAGGCCCTGGCTTTACTCATGCAGCAGCCCAAGGGCCTAGGGTTAAATTAAGCAAAAGTTCCAGCCACACAGCCTCCTCCTCCAAGATGGGGGAGGGGACCTCTGCAGATGCTAGTCCTTCCAGGAGCTAGGAAAGGAATCAGCCTTTTCACTCACCCATGTGGTAGTCCTAAGGGAAGATCCAAGAGCAGTCTGAGGTCCCAAGCTGGAAGGCGAAAGACCTGGTCACAGAAAGTTTTTCCCACTTTTAAAGACCATTCCTTTTGCCACTTCCTGTGCCTTCCTTCCACTTTACATGGACCAATTACAGCTATAGCTTTCCTTAGGATTGCCAAGGGGGCAGTTGGTCGTTTTTGATTTGTCACCCACTATAGCAATGGATCACAGACCTCCTCATACTTAAGGATAAGTGGAGTGTATACACTTCAGGTGATTAAATCTAAAAATAGGCAGGGGAGAGTTAATCCCATCTTCACAATAAGTAGTTCTGGTTTTGCTTATTTCATTCTATGTCAGTTCATACAATTTCTGAATGTATCCTTTTCCTAATTTCTTACATTACAATAATATTGTTATGTTTATATGCCATAATTTGTTTATCCCCTCAGTTGAAGGATATCATTTTGTTTCCTGTTTTCTCCTACAACAAATAATGCTACTACAAATACTTCTGGACAAGAAAGAATCTTTTCTTCTTTCTATGAGCTATATACTAAGTAGAGGTGCTGCTTGGTCAAAGGATATGTATAATTATATGTTATATAATATGTTAAGTACTTTTTGCATACATTTCCAAATTAATTGGACAACTTTACAGATCTACTTCTCCAACATTTGTCATTTTCTGTTTTTGTCATCCATGCTTTTTGTTACAATTGTTACAATTAAAATTATCTCGAGAGGCTGATTTTTTAAATTAGGTTACACCAGCATCATAACTGATAAAGCAATAGAGGTCTTTATGGTTCTCTAGTGACTAGGAAAGACTAGAGCTAGGTCAGGCAGCATTAAGCTATTTATTAAAAATAATTTTTTCAGAGTTCATTATTCTGCCCCTCCCTCAAATATTCCTCAAATAAAGACATCTTTAATTGTTGATATCTAATTAAGAGGTGGTCCATCAACCTATCCACCCCTTCTCATCCCCACAGGAGGCTGGATCACTACTTATAAAAGAACCTTTGTCTTCTTCATTTATTAAACACATTCTGTTAAAAAATGAAGATATTCCTTGGGATTCCCATAGACAAAGGAGATGCTAAAAGCAGCAAACTGCATGTTATCTCTGACCCAGATCCCCTACACGGGAATACATAGTAATTCTCTCAAATATATGGGAATGAATACAATATATGAAAAATAAATTATCACACAATCTTATGGGGTTGAAGTAGAAATTCAGAGTTGATTTAATTTTATCAGTACCTTTAAATTTTAATTAAAAAATTCTGAACCTAAAGCCCAAACAAAATGAGCATTTCCTCATATACAAAGTTCAGAAAAAGAGGATTGTCTGTGAAATCAAATTTCTGTTATATACATTGTGCTTCTCCTTTTAGGTAATAATCAATTTAGCATGCAACTTCAAAGCTTTCCTTTTGGTCTCCCTTCTCTTCTGTACTTTAAAAAAAATGCTTCATTGATGCTCTTTTTTGGGGGGGGGGGAAGTCAACCTTATTATAAGTTTCCCTTTCCCTCCCACTTCTCTTCCAAAAGAAAAAACCAAGCCCTCTTGTAACAAATATATCCCCCCATACAAATCCCCAGTTTGGCCATACCTGAAAACATATACCTCATCTCTTTGCTTCCAGGCAACAAAGAAACTTAAGCTTCAGAGAAATGATCCCAAAGCTAGCAGGGTTACCAGCAGTCCAGTTCCCCTTGGGGGTGGGACAATTGAGCGAAAATGGAGTGAGAAGAGCCAGAGACCGAGTAGGTTTGCAGTGGCTGATCTGAAGTGCCATCTGTTGATTTTAATTTTTATACCCTCTTTTCTTTATGATCTCATACAGGTTTTTTTTCCATATATTCAAAATCACATATTAACTTTTGAAACATCACAAGATTGACATTTACTAATTATCTTACTGTGGTTAAACAAAGAAGCAAGCTTGTCAAAAATTATTACAGGGTGGCTTAGTTTGAACTTATTCTTTTCAGCCATGCATAAGGTACAAGTACATCAGTTCCTAGCTAAACATAATATTTAATTATATTTTAACTAATTATATTATGTATATAGTTATGTTATACTATTCATTCCCATCATCAATCAAGGAGATAGTTATGGTAGTTGATTACATCCAATAAGATACAATAATATCAGTCTGGTCCAATGTTTTGTTCCCATGGTGTTTTTTCTGTTAAAGGATCTCTAAGAATACAGTTCTGATAGGGTGATTCTGTGCTAATTTGTCATTGCCTTAATTTCTTTGTGTTTCACTGTTTCTATGGTCTGTAGGAGTTTGGGAACAAACTCAGGCCAGGTATTTTCTTGCTGGGAACTTTAGAAACTTGCATTAACTCACTAACTGCTGGTTTTCTGCTGGGCTGATTCTAGGGGAAATTTCTATACTCTAAGGGGTTGAACAGGGGTTTATTTTTGGATAGTGGGTAGTCTTTGGCTGTGATTGTTCTTGCCATGAACCTGTATTGTTTTTCTGTGTCTCCTTTGAGCTAGATAAGGATATTGATTGCAATAATTTCAAAGCAAGTGAATGTCACTGTAAAAAGAATCATATAGGGTAAACTGAGTGTGGAATCTCCATCCTCCTGACAACCTGCTGTGCTGGATTGTCAGAGCTTGTGAGTAGCCGTGCTAACCTCACAGCCTCAATGGCTTCCGGCATGAACTGAAGGCAAGAAAATGATGGCAGTAAAGAAGATGAAAAACATTGCTGGATTCCATCAACTCAAAGACCATGCTGATGAAAAATAGCAAATATGTTCAGGGCTACAGAGATGCCCTCAGATGAGGCAATGGCAAGTTGATTGTCTTGGCCAACAACTGTTTAGTTTTAAGAAAATCAGATATCAAGTACTACACTTTGTTGACCCAAACTGGTGTAGGTCACTATATTAGCAACAAGACTAATTTGAAGATAGCATGACAAGAGGCTATGCCCATTGGTGGTCATTGGTCTAGCTGATTCTGATATCATTAGAAATATGTCAGAACAGACCAGTTAAAAGAAAATTGTACAAAAACATTCTTTAATAAAACTGGCCAAAGCCTTAAAAAAGAAAAAAAAAAAAAAAGGAACGCTCCTGTCTGTATCCTGAGTCCATCAGCTAGGTGGCATGGTGGCAGTTGCTTCAGTTTCCTCATCTGTAAAATGGGGATAAGAATAGTGCCTCCCAGGTAACAACCTGAGGATAAAATGAGATAATTTTACAGTGGAATGGGAGCATGGACTGGAATGGGGCAGACCAGCTCCTGCCATGGTCCATGCAGGCGGCAATGAGGGAAGCAACAGACTGGAGGCAAGGACATCAGGAAAGTTCTAGAGAGATAAGTCATAACAGAAACACCAGAGGCTTAATTTATGCCTTCAGTCCTCATCTGAGGGGCATAAGTACGCGCCCGAGTTCTGGGATTCCGTGGCTGGCACGACTTGTACATCTGAACTGTTGTCAATAAGAATTTTAAGTTCCCACTGTGGGCACCATCCTGGGTGCTTAGGGGCACAGAGGCAAAATGAAGTCGTGTCCTCCACCGACTTTTGGTCTACGGAGGAGAAATAACATGGAATTAAAATCGGAGAGCTGGACCGGACCTTAGTGGCCTCGGAGTCCACTCTCCCTCCCCCTGCATTTTCCAGAGGAGGAGATGCTGAAAGTCATATGAGCCAGAAGTACAGTAGGGTGAGATTTGAAACCAAGCTCTAGGGCTTTTATCTGCCTCTTAATCACATAATGGCTAGCTCCTCTCTAGTGCTTTAAGGTTTGTAGAGTTCTTTACAAGTTATCTCCTTTGATTCTCACAAAATCCCCGAGATCTCCATTTTACAGATGAAGAAACTGAGGTAGAGAGAAGTGAAATGATTTGCCAGAATTGCACAGTCAGTAAGGGTCCAATGTGGCATTAGATACAATAGGGAATATAAAGACAGATGTAAAGTGAATGGAGAGGGCCCTAATATTAGGGGAAACCTTTAAGCCCTCTAGAGCGCAGTCACCCCAAGAGCAGATCTCTGCGTGTCCCTTCTTTCCCAGGCTCCGCCTTTATTCTCTCCGCGGAATGCGCAGAAGACGTTCCTGGCCTCTGAACTACCTTTCCCAGAAGACCCTGGGGAAAGGATCTTTGTTCTGTTTTGAGCCCTGAGGATGCCGTAGGAAATGCCGGAGGGACCAGCCGGAAATGTCTGAGCTGTAGCCTAGGACCGGAAGCACCTTCAGAAGAACTTCCGCCCCTTAGCTGTCTTTTTCCCTTAGGCTAGTGGCCCGAGGGCGACTGACAGGTGAGTGTCTGGGCCGCTCCCTGCGGCGTCCTGCCCCCGCCCCCTACGGAGCCCGAGGGGCGGGGCGCAGTTTGTGAGAGCCCCACCCCCTCGGCGGCCCTCCTCTCCTCCCGCCCATACGTCCCCGCCCCCTTCTCCTCCCGCTCCTCTGCGGCTTTTTTGTCTAGGCTCTGCGGCTGGAGTCATCTTTCCCCGCCGCTACCCGAGGTCGTAGTTGACAGATCCAGGTGCCCGGGCCTTGTGCTTCGCCTCTTCATCTCTCTCTCTGTTCTCCTCTTTATGTGACCGTTCCTTCTGCCCCCTCCAAGTCTCGCTCTGCCACCCCGGCTGTTCCCCCTGGATTCTGACTTGGGGCTCCCCTCCCTGCTCCCTCCATACACACAGGTGACATCATCAGTTTCCGCGGATTTAGGGACGGTCCGTCCATCCGTCTTTGCTGACGATTCTCCGTTCACATCTGTCCTGCCCTGCCCTCCAGTGTCCCCTCTCCGTGTGGCTGTCCCCTAGACATCTTAAATTCAGCATCTTTCCCCCTAAACCCTTCACCTTCCAGACTTCCCTGTAGCTGCCCGGGGCAGCACGGTCTTCCCGGGATCAAAGCCCAGGTGTCGTCCTTGACTTTTACCTCTGCAATTTCGGCTGTGCTACCTCTCTTCCAAATGCCCCCTTCCGTCCTTTGACCTTGTGACCACCTTATTGGGACTGTTACTTTCTCACACCTGGCCTGTTGCAGTAACAGCTGGTGACTCTGCCAGCCTCAAGTCTTCCGGCTCCATCAAGTCTGACCCCGTCACCCCCTCCAGGGGCTTCCCGTCACCTCCAGTTTCAAATACAAAATCCTCTGGGATTCCAAGGCCCTTAAACTACCAACCTCTGACACTGGTCCAGTTCTCTTAATACCTTCTATGCCACCAAGTTCTCTTTGATTCTGTGATATTGGCTTCTTTGCTGTTCTTAGAACCAGATACTCCCACCTAGAGAGAGGCATTTTATTTTATTATTTTTATTTCAATTTTTAATTTTAATTTTGAATATTTTCCCACAGTTACATGTTTCATGTTCTTTGCCTGAGAGAGACATTTTAAGTGGCTCTTTACCTCCCCTGCATAGAATGTTTTCTTTCCTCCTCTTTACTTCCTAGCCTCCAGGCTACTATTCCTTTTCATTCTAATGCCTTCCTTCAGTTGATTATCTACTATTTATTCTTTATAAAGCTTGTTTATAGGTCATTATTTACATTTTGTCTCTCCCTTTAGACTGAGCCCCTCCAGGGCTCAGCATTTAGCATAATAATATATGTAATCTAATTAATAAATTAATCAGCTGCTCTCATCAATTTCTTGCCCTTCTGCCTCTCTTATCTCCTCCTCTTTTTCCTTTCTTCCTGTCCTCTCATCTTTTTTTTTCTTCCCATCCCCTTCCTTCCCCATCTCTTCTCATCTCTTCCTCCTCTGTACTTTCCCTCCCTCCCTTCTCATCTGTCCTCTCTTCCCTTTCTCTTCTTTTCCCTCCTTCCTCTTCCTCTTCCCTTATGCCCTCTTTCTGCTTCCCCTCCAGTGCATCCTTAGTTATCCCTTTTGTTTTCTCTCTTTTTTTCTGGTACCTCTCCTTGCCCAGGCTCTCTTCCTGCCCTCTTTTCTCATGCTTGGAGTCTGGGAGACTTCGGGGATTCCAGAAGTGTTTGAGATACGCTTTTCCACCAGCTTTCCACGTGGAAAGAAATGGACTACACCTTCCACTTGAGAGAGAGTGACTTAAGTCATCTCCAAGCCTTGTGTCTATGCTGCTAGACTGTTCTGCTTTCAAGAGTTCTGCCACACAAGAAGTAGGCATTCTGGTCTGTGACCACTGTTCTGTAACTGAGTCAAGTTCAGCCTTCCCAGACATCAGAGCAGTGACTTTTCTCTTGTTCTGCTAGCAGGGGTCAGGAGCTTCCTATGTGCTGCCTGTTGTGCACACACACATAAGAACTCCAGATTTGGGAATCTTGGCCCTACCATTTACTGCCTATACCTTGTACAAATAAGGTAACTTCTTTGGGCATTAGTTTCTTCATTTATAAAATAGAGGATGAAATGATCTCTTAAATCTCTTCTTAGAAGAATGCAGATTCCTAGTCATATGTTTGGAAGATAGAAGGAAATGTTGCTTATGGGTCTACCTTCCAGTTATTGAAATGTAAACTTCAACCTCTCTGGTGGCCTTTTTCCCTTCATTCTGGGAGTGGAAGGTCAAGAAGTGACTCTTCTTTTTCTTCTAGTCTCAGCTCCCTTCATAGAGTTGTAGTGATTTCTAATTTTGTCTGGTATCAAAGAAATGTTGGTCCTCTTATGTTTTCTTTCTCCCAGCTCTTCCTTTTGAAGACTGTGCACTTACCTAAGGCAAAATGGCTCCTGTGATCCTAACATCTAGGTACCAGGTGAGTTTGATTCTTGTTGTTGAAATAATACTTCGTTTCTTGGAATTTAGACAAACCTGCCCTACCACTCCAGTCCAAAGACTGAGACCTTAAGGAATGTTGAATGTTCTTTTCCCTAGCTCTTGCTGATTCATTTGCTCAGGAGTTCATGTTCCTCAACTATATACTCAGTACTGAAGAGATCAAAGAAAAAGGAATCATATGTACAAAAATATATATAGTAGCTCTTTTTGTAGTGGCAAAGAATTGGAAACTGAAGGGATGCCTCTCAGGGAATTGCTGGCCATTCAATTGGGTTATAAACAATTATGAGTGGTATAGTTTCAGGGAAACCTGGGAAGACTTGTATGAACTGATTCAAAATGAGGTGAATGGAACAAGGAGAACTATCTTCACAGTAACAGTTAATATTGTAAAGATAGTCAACTGTGAAAGACTTAGTAACTGCTCAGTTCAGTGTTCGATTACCACAGCTCCAAAGGACTCCTGATGTTAAATGCTCTCCCTCTCCAGATAGACACTGATAGACCCAGAGTACAGATTGAAGTGTATTTTTTCCCCTTTATTTTGCTTTCCTTTTTTGGGGGGAACATGACTAATGCAGAAATGTTTTGCATAATTTCATATGTATAATGGATATTGTATTTCTTGACTTCTTAATGACTAGGGGATAAAGGGTGGAGGAAGATAGATGATTTGGAACTGAAAAGAAAAATTTTAAAATTAAAATTAAAAGTCTCCCTTAATTTTCACTACTAAAGCTGCTATAAACATTTCAAAAGACTCATAATTGATAATTCTGTCTGTCACAGCGATTTCTATCACCTTGAAGAGGCAAGTTCAACTATGTAGAATATCTTGTTCAAGTATTTTCTAGTATTTTTTTAAAGTACCAAGTTGAATAGGTACAGGTGTATACATTTTTTATTCTAAGACAAAAGAAAAGTTTTTAAAAAAATTGTTGAACTTTTAAAAATGCTACAAGATCCTTTTCTATCTCTTTTGTGTGTGTGTGTGTGTGTGTGTGTGTGTGTGTGTGTCATTGCTTTCACTAGCTCCCCATCCTGCAACATCACAGACTCCAATTTTTTTTAAACCCTTACCTTCCACCTTAGAATCAATACTAGGTATTGGTTCTAAGGCAGAAGAGCGGTTATTATGGGCTAGGCAATAGGGGTTAAGTGACTTGCCCAGGGTCACACAGCTAGGAGGTGTCTGAGGCCAGATTTGAACGCAGGACCTCCCATCTCTGGGCCTGACTCTCAATCCACTGAGCCACCCAGATGCCCCCCACAGTCTCCAATTTTTTTAAAAAAAGATTTGTAACAAATATAGTCAAACAAAACAAATCCACACATTGACAGTGTCAGAAAATTTATGTCTCAATTTGCAACTCCTGTGCTGCACCTTTGATGGGCACTTTGCCTCCTTCTTGCTATAACAAAAAGTGTGGCTGTAAATATTTTTGTGCATTTGGGTCCTTCTGATCTTTCTTTGGTCTCTGAGTTGTGTGTCTGGTAAGGAATGAATGAAAAAAATTTCATTTATTGAGGCAGCTAGGTAACTCAGTGGATAGAGAGCCAGGCCTGGAGACAAGAGGTCTTGGGTTCAAATCCAACTTCAAGTACTTCCTAAGCCCTAGGTGTATAACACTGGGCGAGTCACTTAACCCCCATTGCCTAGTCCTTGCCACTCTTCAGCTTTGGAACTGATACTTAATATCAATTCTAAGATAGAAAATAAGGGTTAAAAAAATACATATATTAAGTACTTACTACATCCCAAGCACTGTATTAAGTGCTAGAGATGCAAATAGAAAAAAGGAAGCAATTTCTGCTCTCGAGGAGCTTTCTTTTCTATTGGGGGAGACAACAAGTAAAAGAAAGTTTCATTACAGAGTATTTGGAAAGGCCTAGCAGTTCTAGGGGTTCATCAGAAGGCAAATAGCAAGGCCCAGGGGTCCTTAGGTTGTCATTAGGTTGGTGACAATGCCAGTATTCTGGAGGACACAGAGACAGGGCTGCTGGGAAGACCTATTGGTCTTCTGTAATAGTTTAAAAGGATCGTCAAATTGTAATAATTAAAATTAAATTATGAGTCTTTTAGTAGCTATAACTTAGTTTAGTCAAAGTAGAGATAGTAGAGGAAATATAGGAAAGCGGTAGGGAGTAGTTTAGCTAAATACCCTAATTGCGATCTGATGAAATGAAGTTCACCTCTGACAAAGTTCCAGTCTCCAGCCAGAAGTCGGGGAGAGTCTCTTCAGACCTGGGATCATGCCTTTGTAAGCCCTTTTCTCCACCCACTAGCTCTCCCACATCTTATCTCAGGAATCAATCATAGTTCCTTAATTTGCCTGGCACCTCCTAGGGGGCAGTGCCTGTGGGATCAACTTCCTGTCTCTGAGGGTATAAACTTCCTTTCACTGTGGGCTTGTGTATCCTTGCACATCTCAAGGGACCTCCTGGTCCCTGGTTGATTAAATTAAAAAGGAGGGGAATTCCAAGTCCTTGACTGATTTAAATGAAAACAAAAGTAGATGAATTCCTTAGTGGAATTGGTGATTCCGATTTAATCCATTTGGGCAAACTAGCACAGCAGATAGGGTACCAGGACTGGAGTCAGGAAGACTTATCTTCCTGAGTTTAAATCTGGCCACAGATACTAGCAATGAGACCCAAGAAAAATCAATTCATCCTGTTTGGATCTGTTTCCTCATCTGTAAAGTGAGCTGGAGGAGGAAATGGCAAACCCCTCCAGTATCTTTGTCAAGAAAACCCCAAATTTTCTTGGGTCATAAAGAGTTGGATACCACTGAAAACAATTAAACAGCAACATTTGATCTGAGTCATATGAACATCAAAGTAACCCAGATGGGTTCTGGGCAGCCCGGGGGGGGGGGGGGGGAGGGGGGAGGAGG
>NC_058132.1:13499747-13556129 GCF_016433145.1 Gracilinanus agilis | reverse complement strand
GGAGGGAAGGGAAAATGTTGGCCAGTAGAAAAGGCAATAAGGGGAAGAGTGCTAGAAAGTTCTTGTCTCTACCCCATCCCATCAGAGAAGATATTGCCATGTCAGTTTAGTGACAGTATGGTTCCATATTGTCTTTCCAAATGGCTTGACCAAATCACAACTGTACCAATAGGGCATTAGTGTGTTTGTCAAGCATTTTTTTTCAGCTTTTGTTATCTTTGTCAGTCTGAGGGCTATAAAGTAGAACCTTGGAATTATTTTGATTTTCACTTCTCCTATTATTAGGGATTTGGAGCATTTAAAACATATGATTATTGATCACTTGGATTTCTTCCCTTAAGAGTTTCCTGTTCATATCCTTCAACAGTTTATCTGTTGGCTCTAAGGACCCCTGGGCCTTGCTGTCTGTCCTACTGATGAATTTTTAGGGACTTCCAGGCCTTGCCATCCACCCTGTAACAAAACTTTCTTTTACTGGTTGTCTCTCCCAATCAGAGTGTGAGCTCCTTGAGAGCAGAGATTGTCTCACTTTTTCTATTTGCATCCCTAGCTTTTAGCACAGCTCTTAGAACATATTAAGTTACTACCAGACACATGTCCCTTGTTATTATATATTTATAGCAATTCCCTATATATCTTGACTATCAGTCCTTTATCCTCTACCTGTCTCTGCTGGCTTCTGGGCTGATTGCTTATGTTGGCCCTTGGCTTCCCTGGAGCAACTCAACTTCTCACCTCTCCTGACTTGCATGTGGCCATCTTATACAGTTTTGGCCTGGATGTAGGACCTTCTATTTTATTTTCAGTTTTCTTTATTGTTGATCTTTCTCATATCATTTTCAGATATTTACTGGGGTTTATATGAGAAGGATGGGCTTCTCTATGTCACACTTCCTACTTATAAGCGTCTCTCTTGAAGGGTATGTCTGCCTAGATTGAATGGAGCAAAATGACTTTATTAGAGGAGTATCAGGACACAAAGCTGAGTACGTGACTTCTTGGGTGGGCTGCTTGGGTAACCAGAATGTACTATTGACATTGAATTATGAAAGAAAATCACCTTTAAGATCAATATAATCCAGTACAAAGCATGGTATCTCATAGCAATTTTGAGGTATTGAATTGAGAATAGTTAGAGCCCTGACTGTTGTGAGAACCATTCCTTTTTTTTTTTTTTTTTTAAATAAGATAAAACCCTTACACCTTCTATCAGAGTTCTTGGACAGAAGAGCAGTAGGCAATCAAGGTTAAGTACTTGCCCAGGATCACATAGCTAGGAAGTATCTGAGACCATATTTGAACTCAGGTCCTCCTGACTCCAGGCCTGGTGTTCTGTGCACTGAGCCACCTAGCTGCCCCAGAATCATTCCTTCTAAACCAGACTTTCTGTTTTCCCCAAGGACACCTTGATAAGAGATCATTTTTGGTTGAACAGGAATATGTTGTATGTTTCAGGAAACACTAACTTTCAAGGATGTGGCTGTGGACTTTACCAGGGAAGAGTGGGGGCAACTGGAACCTGCTCAAAGGGATTTATACAAAGAAGTGATGCTGGACAACTATAGGAACCTCATCTCCCTGGGTAAGGACAATTTTTCTCTTTGAATCAAAATCCTACTCCCTTCTTTAGCCACCTCCACTCCAGGGGTTCAGATGGGGTGGGTTGTGTGTGCTCACACATGTCAGTCTTTATTGTCCCAATTTCTAGAGCCCCTGGGGGTTCTGCAGTATTTTTTTTAACCCGGGGTATTCTCTAAAATCTGAAATATGTGTAATATAATATATAATATAGATTATGGAAACCTTTTAGGATCAAGAGAAAAGGTGTTTCTATTCCTTGTTCCCAGGTAAAGGACTTTTGTTTTGTCTGACCAGAAACAGGCAGCTTCATGGTCCTGTCCAAGCTTCATCTTCTCCATTCTTCCAGAAGCTTAAAGTATTTCCCCACAAATCACCAAGGCAGATAACTGAACATATGAAAGGTTCTTATTCCAAATGGGGATGATAATAAGAGTGCTCCCAGGGTGGTAAGGATTAAAGGAGATCATATTTGTAAAGACCTTAGTATAGCATTCTTGGCACAGAGTAGACAGGATGGAAACATTTCTTCCCTGTCCTCCCCTCTAGCCCCAATGGGAGTATATTTTCCTTTGGAGACCCTCTCTATCTGTCACATGCATTTGCTAGGAACATTGTTAGTTGGTGAGCACTTAGTACATGATGGCCATATGTTAACTTCTGTCCCAGCTAAGGGCTATGTATAGAGAAACAAAAACAGTCCCTTCTTTCAAGCTTCTCTTCTAAGTGGGTAACCAGCATGCAGATAGATGATACCTACAAGATTTATAGAGAGTGGATCCAAGATGGCCTTAGAGGGGAAAGCTTCAGCTGCTGTTGGAATGAGGAAAGTCCTCCTAGAGAACATAGTTTTTGGGCTAAAGGATGAAGAGGAGAGAAGGCAGTCAATACACATTTATGACTGTAAAGGGTAAAATTATGGTTGGACAATATTGAAGAGTTTGGTTGCCAGGAATTAATTGCTTAATTCCAAATGAATTACTCAAGTCAGAATGACTTTTATGGTAGTTTATTTACAAATAGAAAGAGTGAAAGCAAGGAAAACGAGAGAGAGAATTACTCCAGCCTGGTCTGAACCAGAGGCCCCAGCAAGGGGGGCACAGAGGTTAATTAAACAAGGCTTCTAGCCATGAGGCTTCCTCCAAGACGAGGCTAGAGCCTCCAGAAAAGCCAAGGAAAGGGAGTCAGCCTTTTCACTCACCCACATGGCAGTCCAAAGGGAAGCAGTCTGAGGTCTCAAGCCCAAGCTCCTCCAAGGCCAAGTTCAAAGGGGAAAAACCTACTCACAGGAAGTTACCACCATATTTAAAGGCAGTTCTTTGCGTCACTTCCTGTGTCTACCTTCCACTTTTACATGGACCAATGGCAGCTTTCACTTTGCTTAGGACTGCCCAAGGGGCAGTGTGGGAAATATATGTAAGGGCAATGGGGTCACAGGGATATTATAAATAAACTAAGTGGTTTGTGGGAACACACACTGGGATTTTTGAGAGACTAGACCTGGACATGAAGACTTGAACAGCCAAGCTGCTCCTAACTGACAAAGGTCAGTTAGCCAACTGTCACCCTGGGCCAGAGGCTTTGAATCCAACAGACAAGGTAACAGGATATAACTGGGTTTAATTATGAACAACTAAAAGGTGGGATAGGGATATCTACTCTAAAACCTTAAAGCTAATGACATAACCCACAGGGAAAGGAAAGACTTATTTCTACACTAACTTAGTAATCTAAACTGACAGGACCCAAGGAGCAGTGGAGTCTCTGGGTGACTGCCTCAGACCTGGAACCTGCCAGGCTTGAGCAGCTCAGCTGGGGCTTTGTGGCTTTGGGATTCTCACTGCAATCCACTGATGATCTCTGGATGCCAAGAGCCAAAGTTGTCTCAGGTACCAAATAGGGAAGGTGTGCTCAAGACTCTGTCCACCAGATAGATCCCAAACTCCTCCTCTTCCTTGGTACAGGACTGTTGATCTATTATTCTCTCTGCTAGATGCCACCACTCAGGATCCCAGGGGAAAATCAGGATACAGGATGTCCTTTTACTCTGAGTGCTCCCAGGGCTAACCACAGTTTGTGTTAACCCCCCAATGGAGTCCTTCCCAGAGCCCAAGTCACTTCTTCCTGCTCCCTCATTCCATCCTGGAATTCCCAGCTCCAGCTCCTTCCTGCTAGATATATCTTAATACCTAATCAATAACTAATCTTATCTTCCTCACAACAACAGTCAGTTGTTTTTGATTTGTCTCTCACTAGTACACATGGGTCATAGACCTCCCTCCCCCACTTAAGGATTAAGTGGGGGTGTGTACATTCCTGGTGGTTAAAATCTAAAGAATAAATAGGGGAGAGTTAATCTCATCTTCACATTAAGCACCTACTATGTGCCAAGCACTGAGCTAAGCACTAGGGACAGAGAAAAAGGCAAAAACTGTCCCTGCCCTCTAGGAGCTCACATTTGAGTTGGGGAGTCAACATTCAAAGAATATGCACAGACAAGTTCCATCCAGGAGAAATGGGAAATAATGAATAGAGAGGGAAGGCACGAGAATTAAAAGGGGCGGCAGGGCAGAGACAAAGTCAGTGCTGGGCTTCGTAGCTAATATACGTAGATAATTAAACAAAAATCCTTCCTTTCTATAACCTGCTGGGGCTTAGGACACCTTTTCCTTTAAGTGGAAAAGCACTATAGTTACACCAACAGGCATTTTTGTAAAATTCTAAAGTAGGAAAATAGTATGTGGTATGCTCATTATCTCATCTGCTCCTCATGACCACCCTGAAGGCTGAGTCCCTTGGGTACTTTTATCCTTATTTTGCAGACAAGGAGGCTGAGGCCCAGGGAGCAATTTGTGTGACATCACATAGCTATGAAGTATTGGGTGGGATTTGAATGGAGACCTCTCAGCAGAGGCTGAGATAATTGTCCAAAGTGCTCTTTCACACCTTGCTCCATGAACAGGGCTCCTGGTATCCAAGCCAGATGTGATCTTCCAGTTGGAAAGAGGACAATCTCCATGGACATTTGAGAGAAGAAAGTCCAGTGACTCCTGTCCAGGTGAGTGAGAGAAAACAGCAGGATGAGAGGTGTAGTTGAGCTGACCACTGGAGGGCCAGGTCCTATGTAGTGTTGTATCAGTCAGTCAATCAATCAATGAGCATTTAAAAGAATTTTTTTGAAAGCTTGGAAATGTTTGTTTATTTAGTTATTTATTTATCTTAAAATATTTTTCCATGTTTCCATGATTCATTTTCTTTCCTTCCCGGCTTCCCCTCCCCACTCCCGAAGCCAATAAGCCCTTCCACTGGGTTATACAAATGTTATTACTTACACCTATTTCCATATTATTCATTTTTTCAATAAAGCAATCTTTTAAAACCCCAAATCATATACCCATATAAACAAGTGATAAGTCATGTTTCTCTTCTGTGTTTCTACTCCCACAGTTCTTTCTGTCAGTGAGGATAGCATTCTTTCTCATAAGATCCTTGGGATTGTCTTTTAGTAGCAAAGTCTATTACATTGGATTGTTCCACAATGTTTCACTTTCTGTGTACCACATTCTCTTGGTTCTGCCAATGAATATTTATTAAGCACCCACTGTGTGCCAAGCACTACAACTAAGCTGGTCCAGCAGAAGATGGTTTCTGTCCTCAAAGAGCTCTAATAATAATCTAATAATCTAAAACTGCAAACAAATATGAACAGACAGGCTACAGACAGGAGAAGTAGGAAGGCACTGGTGTTAGGAGGGGCTGAAACAAACTTCCTGGGGCAGATGGCCTTTGAGCTGGGACTTAAAGGAAATCAGGAGCAGAACTAAGGAGGTGAGTGTTCCGGGGGAGGAGCCAGAGAAAATGCCCTGAGCCAAGAGGTGGAGTATCTTGTTTGGGGAACTCATGGGATCAAAGAGTTCTTCAAAGTAATTTTTAAGAAGTGTTCTTGGGGGCAGCTGGGTAGCTCAGTGGATTGAGAGCCAGGCCTAGAGACAGGAGGTCCTAGGTTCAAATCCGGCCTCGGACACTTCCCAGCTGTGTGACCCTGGGCAAGTCACTTGACCCCCATTGCCTACCCTTACCACTCTTCCACCTATAAGTCAATACACAGAAGTTAAGGGTTTAAAATTAAAAAAAAAAAAAAAAGAAAGAAAAAAAAAGAAGAAGTGTTCTTCAAGGGGCAGTTAGGTAGTACAGTGGACAAAGCACCAGGCCTGGAATTGGGATGATCTGGGTGAAATCTGGCCTTAAACACTTCCTAACTTTGACCCTGGACAAGTCACTTAACCTCTTTTGTTTCCTTAAAATCAATACTAAGCTATAAGTAAATTAAGTAAACAAAGAATAGTATATTTGTCAGATCTATGGGAAAGGGAAAATTTTAAAACCAAGTAAGAGTTAGAAAAAAATCACAAAATGTAAAATAAATAATTCTGATTATATTAAATTAAAAAGCTTTTGTACAAACCAAAACAATGTAGCCAAGATCAGAAGGGAAACAACAAACTGGGAAAAAATCTTTATAACAAAAAACTCTGACAGAGGTCTAATTACTCAAATATACAAGGAGCTAAATAAGTTGTATAAAAAATCAAGCCATTCCCCAATTGATAAATGAGCAAGGGACACAAATAGGCAATTTTCAGATAAAGAAATCAAAACTATCAATAAGCACATGAGAAGCTGTGTGACCCTGGGCAAGTCACTTGACCCCCATTGCCTACCCTTACCACTCTTCTGCCCTGGAGCCAATACACAGTACTGACTCCAAGACGGAAGGTAAGGGTTTAAAAAAAAATAAGCACATGAGAAAGTGTTCTAAATCTCTAATAATTAGAGAAATGCAAATCAAAACAATTCTGAGGTACCACCTCACACCTAGCAGATTGGCTAAAATGATAGCAGGGGAGAGTAATAAATGCTGGAGGGGATGTGGCAAAATTGGGACGTTAATGCACTGCTGGTGGAGTTGTGAACTGATCCAACCATTCTGGATAGCAATTTGGAATTATGCTCAAAGGGCTATAAAAGAATGCCTGCCCTTTGATCCAGCCATACCATTGCTGGGTTTGTACCCCAAAGAGATCATAGATAAACAGACTTGTACAAAAATATTTATAGCTGAGCTCTTTGTGGTGGCAAAAACCTGGAGAGCGAGGGTATACCCTTCAATTGGGGAATGGCTGAACAAATTGTGGTATATGTTGGTGATGGAATACTATTTTGCTCAAAAGAATAATAAACTGGAGGAATTCCATGTGAACTGGAATGACCTCCAAGAATTGATGCAGAGTGAAAGGAGCAGAACCAGGAGAACATTGCACACAGCGACTGATAACACTGTGGTAAAATCGAATGTAATGGACTTCTGTACTAGCAGCAATGCAATGATCCAGGACAATTCTGAAGGATTTAGGGAAAAAGAACGCTACCCACATTAAGAGGAAGAACTGCAGGAGAGGAAACACAGAAGAAAAACAATTGCTTGAACACATGGTTTGAGGTGGACATGATTGGGGATGTAGACTCAAAACGACCACACCAATGCAACTATCAATAATATGTAAATAAATCTTGATCGATGTCACGTGTTAAAACCAGTGGAAATGCACATTGGCTATGGGGGGAGTAGAATGGGGGTGAAGGGGAAAGTAAAAACATGAATCATGTAACCATGGAAAATTTTTCTAAAAAAATCAATACTAAGACAGAAGGTAAAGGTTTAAAAAAAAAGTCTCCCAGGCTCACAGAGAGTATTTCTCTCTCCAATGAGCTTCCTTATATTCATTTTGAAACAACAGAATGACACAATGTTAGTACTGCAATGGGCCTTAGGTATCATCTAGTCTTACTCCCAGTTTTTTCATATACTTGGAATACTTGTACTTATATACCATTTTGGGAAGAAAGCAAGGCCACTGACTGCATCCCAGGCCATCACCAGTCACCTCGACTTTTATCTTGTTACTGAATTTTAATGATGCTGAAGAGAGTTTAAGATCACTTAAATCCAATTTATGTTGAAGTAGAAGGTATCACCAGGGATGTAATTTTGGCCCTCTTTGAGTATGAAGGACAGTAACCAACCAAACAACCCAAGGACCAGAGAGGTGATATGAATCTCCCTAAAGTCCCCAAGCTAATAAGCAGCCGAATTGTGATTTGAATTTCCTGTCCTCATTCTGTGAACTCCCTTACAGTGTAACTCCCTTTTGTAAGGGTTAAAAAAAACTAAGGTTGGACTAAATACATGAGTGTGGTTGCCAAAATTAATATATCTCAAGCCAAATGACTTTTTAGCAGCTTTATTTATTAAATAGAGGGAAAGAGTGAAAGTAGAGAAATGAGAGAGAGGGTAGAGAAGGTATCTATCCTATCACGCTAGATAATTACTCCAGCCTGGTTTGAACCAGGCAGGGCTTGTTAACTCTCCACCAGAGGTCCATGGGTTGGAGGGGCTGGTGGTAAATAAAGCAAAGGTTCCAGCCATGAGGCCTCCTCCAAGACAGGAGGCCTCTCTGGAAGCTAGTCCCTTCAGGAGCCAGGAAAGGAGTCAACCTTTTTCATTCAACCATGTGTTAAGTCCAAAGAGAAGATCTAAGAGCAGTCATACCAGAAGCAGTCCAAGGTCTCAAGCCAGAGTTCCTCCACAGCCAAGTTCAAAGGAGAAAGAGCTGATCACTGGAAGTTGTAACTACTTTTAAAGACTCTTCTTTGCATCACTCCCTGTGCCTTCCTTCCACTTTACGTGGACCAATTGCAGTTTTAGAATTTTCTTAGGACTACACATGGAACAGTCAGTTATTTCTGAGTTGTCACCGAGTTTAGCATGTGGGTTGCGGACCTCCCCTCACTTAAGGAAATGTGGTGGTGTATATGCTTCTGGAAATTAAATCTAAACGTAGACAGGGGAGAGTTAATCCCATCTTCACACTTTATGGCCTTGCTATGTGTATCCAATCAAAGAAAGTTGTATTTCTACTCTTCTCCCAGTCTTTCATTGGTACTCAAGACTCCTTTCTATCTTTCCTCCCCTGTGAATTTTCCTGCTTCTCTTGAACCCTTAGTTTCTTCCCATTTTCCCTTCCTTTCATTTATATATAGCATTCTCTCTCTCTCTCTCTCTCTCTCTCTCTCTCTCTCTCTCTCTCTCTCTCTCTTTCTCACACACACACACGCACACACATGCACACACATACATACACCCTTCCTTAAAACCTATGCTGTTTTATTTATCTTGAGACGTTATCATTTTTTACTACCAAAAGCACTCCATCTATGCTTGCCTTTTTCCCATCTTAAAATTCTGCACTTTGACCTATCTGTTAGGATATCTGTTTGAAGATGCTTTTTAAAACAAAACATTTTTTAATATTCTCTTCTTTTTAAATTTTGAGTTCCAGATTCTCTCTGTCACTCCCAACCCTCCCCTACCTGCTGAGAAGGCAAGCAAAAAGATATCAAATTAATTCTACGTTTGGATTTGTGCAAAATGTCTTTCCATATTAACTATGTTGCCCCAAAAAGCCAAAAAAAAAATAAAGACAGTGAGACAATAATGCTTCCATTTGCACTCAGAGTTCCTCAGTTCTCTGTCTGCAAACGGATAGCATTTTTCATCATGAGTCCTTTGGAATGGGCTCCAATTGCTGTATTGGTCAGAGTTGCCATATTGTTCCTGGCTAGTCATCATTACAATATTGGTTTCACTGTACATAATGATCTCCTTCACTTTGGGAAGTTATGCTTTTTATAGTCATCTTTGGTTCATGAAGCAATAAAACCCACTTATTCTAAACCTTTCTGCAGTTTAGAACGTCTTTTTTTTCCCTCCAAAAATCTCAAGAGTGGCAAACTTGTAAGGTTTTTAAGGAACAGCTGTTCAGATCTGTAACATTTCACAAGTAGTAGTCTGGCCTTCATTTGAAGGCATCTTATAATGGGAAACCTACTATTGCCTATGAGTGACTATCATGCTGTCAGAATGGTTCAGTTTGTTGGAGAGTTCTTTCTAGTATTGGGCTAAAATATTCCTGTTTGTAATTTCCTTGGATTATTCTTGGTTAAATCCTTGAAAACCATAAAGAGCAAGTTTAATCCATTAAAAATATTACATATTTTAATAAAACTTAGCATTGTACACCCATAGAGACAATTACATTTATTTGGTAACTATATTTAAATTACATAATTTCAAGGCATAAAGTATCACATTTTCCACTCACATTCTCTCCATCCCCATCAAGATTTGATGGGCCTTTACTGCTACTAGGCAATTCTTCTGCACCCATCTTATCAACTCATTATCCCATTTCCACAGGAGCTCTTTCAAACTTTTCATTCCTCCTCAAAGCTCTCTCAGCTAAGAACTTTGCCTGAGATTTTACAGAAAAAAAAATTGACACTATTTTCCATGAACTACTTCTCTTTTCCTCAACCCCTATCACTCATATTCCTTCTGCCACAATCTTCTTCACTCCTTTCTCACATGAGGAGGTAGCCTTTCTTCTTACCAAAACTTTTCCCTTTACTTGCACAAGCAATCCCATTCTATCCCTTCTCTTTCAACAGATTAACTCCTTGATTATCCCGACTCATATTACTTTTCTTCCATTTCTCTTTGTCTACTGACTCCTTTTCCACTACTTACAAACATGCCCATGTCTCATTTCTAACTGGTACATGACACCTTTAAAAGAATTGACCACGTGTTAGGGCATAAAAACCTTACCATAAAAGACAGAAAAGCAGAAATATTAAATGCATAATTTTCAGATCATAATGCAATAAAATTACATTTAATAAAGGACCCAAGAGACACAAAAATAAAAAATCACTTGGAAATTAAATAACCTATTCTTTTTTTTAAATAAAATTTTATTTTCATACAAAACACACTTCTGTATTGGTCATTATTGTAAGAGCACACTCATACATAACCAAAACCTTCAATAAAACCATAAATATACTGATGTGAAAGAGAGTATGCTTTGATCTGCACACATCTGTCTCCAACAGTTCTTTCCCTGGAGCTGGGTAGTGCTCCCCAACATAACTATTTCAGGATTGTCCTATTATGGGGAAAACCAGGGGAGTTAACTTAAATATTATTTGTGGGTTCAGTGGGGTGGATAGGAGACAGGAAGAGACAATGGGTAAGACTTTAAAAGCCAGGGAACCAGGTTTATCTATAAGGGGAATGACTGTTGACAGAAATAGCAGTTAAGCCTGACAAACTGTTACTCTGCCCCACCTAGCCTGGAATAACCTCAAAGTGTTAAATATATTCAATAAGGACTTTAAAGTACTAGAAAACACACAGGGAAACAGTTTAATTGTAATATGAGGGGATAGGAGATTAGGTGGTTAGGGGGTTAGGTGAAACTATATCTAACTGCCCAGGACGTGAGTCAGAAAGGGTAAGTTCCTTAGCCAACCTGGCTACTGCCAGGTTTAGACAGCTTGGCTAAGGACCTGAGGAAGAGGGCTTGAATTTGGGGTCTCACAACTGTTCCAGAGGTGTTTTCAGGATACCAGGAACCAACTCCTCCACAGCCGATGATCCAAAGTAACCAGGTAGGGAGAGATGTCTGCAAACTGTCCACCAGATCACAGGCCACTTCCCTACTCAGAGTTGACTTGCAGGATTGATGTCTTCTGCCTTTTCAACCTTCACCACTCTCCAAGATCCCAGGTCAAAAGGGACTGCAGATTGTACTTCTGCTCAGAACCCCTCACAGCACATCAGTCTGTCTGTTGCTCAGCACTCTCCTCCCTACCCCCTGCATTCTATTCAGAATGTCCATGACTTCCAGCAAAGGCTTTCCCTAACATGCTTACACAAATGTGCTTTTAAACTTTTACAGCCTATACCTATTACAGTTCCCCCTTTGCACAAAGCCAAAATAGTGTTCCACACATTATTTTGGTATTTGTGCACTACAAACTAAACTAAAATTCTAACCCAAAATAACAAACAACCCACACTAACTCTATTCTATCTAATACTATCCTACTCTACCCTACACTAGGGATTTTAACAAGGAAAGGTAAAGGGATAAATACATTGAACAATTACATAGTTCAAAGCACAAAGCAACAAGTAACAATGCAAAATTTCCAACAAAATTAACGAAATCAACAGCAAATATGAAATATCAACACAACAGACAAAACAAACATCAAACACAACTCCTAATACAGAAATATCCTACTAACTAATAAATGCAATCAATTTTGAAAAAATACATTTTAACACAACATTGCATAAGTCTTTACATCAAAATTATGATAAAACATTAAATTCACTTATGCAAATTACATTTAAATATTTGCAACTCAATTAGTATCAAATAATTTACAGAATCTACATTTATACATATATACATATGATACATACATACAATATATACACATATGCTATACATATATACATACATGTACACACAATACATACATATCAAATATACATGTGTACACCCTTTGCATATATACAATACTTACACTATAATACAATTTACAATATGCATATACTATTTACACTTATTTACATTATCTTGTGATATGTGATCTATAGTATGTTATATGTTTTTCATGTAATGCAATTTTGTTATGTTTGTTGTATTTGTACTTTAATGTACATTAGTACCTTATCTTATCCTTTAATCTAATCCAATACTATTTCCCTAAACTATTCTAAACTATCCCTAAGGTATTAGTACATTAGTCGAGCTACATCTCTCTAAATAATTAGCTAATCTTTGTTAGTAACTATCTTTTGTTAGTACTTACTTATCCTATAGCTAATTCTAATCTTGTTAGTATTTATACATTGTTTTATTCCATAAGGAACACAATGTATCCTAATATGTTTGTGTTGTGTGTATCTGATTTGTTGTTTCTTTGCTATATTGTGTTGCACCATGTTACTGATGGATGTATGATATTTGCCAAAATTCCAGATCTCCTTCAGATTTCCTTTCTCCTTATGATGTTCCATTCCTCAAAGAAATCTTCTCTTCTCTCCATTATTCCTCTTCTCCTTTTTTCCATCGAAATTCTTGATAGTTTTATGCGCAATGTTGGATGCATATGAGTATGTAGTGGTACTATTTACATTACCCAAAATACTTCCAAACCACTTAATCCAAATTGTCCATGATGAATCCTCTTCTTTAAGAAAAATCCTTGAAAATAAAGTTTTATCAGTTAAATTCATAAGTTCATCAGACTTAATACAAAGTCCATAGATTCTGAATCCTGAATCCTCTTTATCCATCCATGTCCTCTTTCATCTGAACATTCTCTTCCACTGGAATGGTCCTCTCCTTACTGAACTTTCTGACTGCAGACTCTAATTGACTGAAGATCTCAAATTACACAATTTCCTCTTCTTCTTCTTTTTCTTCTTCATTAACAATTTCTACATTTTCAGTATCTATTCCATGTGCTAACTTAATATGAGAACAATGATACCACAAATCTCTACCTAATACTTTTACAGAAGATGGTGAAACTAATACAACTGTATAAGGACCTACCCAATTTTGTTCTGTTACCGATGTTTTGGCAAAATTTTTCACATAGACCATATCACCTGGTTGAAAATTATGAAGAGAATAATCCAATGGACCAGATTGAATTAATACTCCCATATCTTGTAATTCTCTTAGCCTCTGCTGTAAAGCACTCAAATATGAAGCAATTTGGCAATCACCTCCTAAGAGTGATGCATAAATAGCCTTACAAGTTTTTGCTTGTAGTGGAGCATGTCCAAAGAGCATCTCATACGACGATATATGTAGATCCGCTCTTGGCCTCATACGTAGGTAAAACAAAGCTATGGGAAGCATAACTGGCCACTCAAGATGAGTTTTGGCACAGAGTTTCCCAACCATAGTCTTGAGTTCCCTATTCATTTGCTCCACCTGACCTGAACTCTGTGGGTGATAAGGAACATGATATTTAGGTGTTATTCCTAGATTCTCATAGACTCTTCTAAAGATATACTGAGTGAAATGAGATTCCTTATCTGAATCTATAGTTAAAGATACACCAAATCTAGGCACAATTTCCTTGAGTAACACTTTCACCACAAAACTAGCTGTGTTGGTATTTGATGGAAAAGCTTCAGGTCATTTAGTTAGTCTATCAATTATTACAAGACAATACTTGTATCTTCCAGCTTTAGGCATACAGACATAGTCAATCTGTAAACTCTCAAATGGACAATACGATAAAGGCCTACCACCCAAACCTTTCTTTCTGAATGCACTTTGATTGAACTTTTGGCAGACTGAACAACTATTACAGATCTTATTTGCAACAGTACTTATTCCAGGAGCAACCCATTTTCTCTTGATGGAATCCATAATAGCTTGTGTACCAAAATGACCTTTTGTGTGGATGGCTTGACACAAATAGGTATACAAATCCTTTGGTAATGATGGTCTTCCTGTATCAGTAATTTATATCCCATGTTCTTTCCTAGCTCCAAATTTATCCTTCCATTTCTGGATATCTGAGTCTACATAAGCTTTCTCTAGATCATCAAAATAAATAGATGTTAAATTCATTACATAAATTGGAGCATTCTGGGCTGCATACTTCGCAGTGATATCAGCTCTGTGATTTCCTTTAGAGACTGAATCTCTACCACGAGTATGACTCCGACAATGAATTACTGCCAGCTGTTTTGGCTTTTGGATTGATTCCAACAACTCGGTTATTTTTCCTGCATGAGCTATTGGTTTTCCTGATGCAATAATAAAGGAATATTGAGGCACACAAGGAACTGGTCCTTCCTTTGTCCTCACCCTGACTGGAGTAGCTGATTTCAGCAACGCAACATCTATTGATGATCTTGACCACAAATCCTTAGGTATATCCTCAGGTATTGGATAGATAGTACCCAAGTCATTCTCTGTACTGCTAGAATCTGAGAAAAGCAATGGAAAGGCCTTCAAAGATTCCTCTGGGAGATGTAAAGAAATATCACCAGATTAAGTACATTGGATAGTAGCCCATAATTTACACAGCAAACCCCTTCTCAAAAGATTCATTGGACATTCTGGAACACATAAAAATGCATGTTCTACAGAAAAGGGTCCTAGGGTTACCACTTTTGGTTGCAATTTAGCTACTTTCTGAGTTATGCCTTTAGCACCAACAACATCCATTGTACCAATAGCTCTACAATTCTCAAGAAAACTGCAAAACTGATTTACTTGCTCTCCTATCGACGAGAAGTTCGTAAATCTGATCTCCAATAGTTACAGACACGAATGGTTCCGTACTATTTGGAGGCTGGAAAGTTTCTAATACAGGAACTAAAACAGTAACATCAGAACAAAGCTCAGCTATTTCCTGTCCATCCAAGTTAACAAGTTTTGAATTACAAAATTTTCCCAGGATTTTACACCTTTGGTCCTTTTCATCTCTATTCTGGTATCATTGATCTTATTCACAATCAAATTATCCTTAATCAAATCACAATTTCCATTATTCTTCTTAATTAAACACTTACTAGAACTTCTAACAACATTTACAACACTATGTTTCTTTCTCTCACAATTATTTACGACACTAATCAAATTATTATCCACACCATATAAACCATCATCAATTTTAATCAAATTATTACCAACACTAGTTAAATTACTACTATCAGTGAGTAAATTACCATTAAATGGTTAAAGTACAATTTACACAATTACCAGTAGTTAATTCAGATAATTTAACACTAATACCATTCAAATTATCATTATTTCTCTTCAAATTATCATTCACATTGATTAAACTATCACTGATTCATAATGAAGTTGTCCCTCCATTTAGGTTACCATGATTAACATTCCCCTTGACAATGTAACTATATTTTGGTCACTTACCGGTTTTTATGTAATTCTGCATCATTGCCAAATTAGGAGCTTGAAAACCCTGGCAGCATGCATTTTGGCATTGGAACAAATTTTGCTGGCTATTCCCATAATTAAATCCATTATTCCAGTTATTTCCCCTATATCCATAATTATTATTAAACTGATTAAATCCATTATTATTATTATTGTACCTCTGCCCATATGATCTTCTAAACCTACATTCTCTGGCAAAATGTCCAATTCGGCCACACACATAATATGATTGCTGTCTTTGATATCTTGTGTTTACATTAGCATATTCTTATAGTTATTAGCACTATTTTTCTTCTCAGATGCCCTCAAAGCTGCCACTGCTTTTATCTCACTGATTTCTTTCTCATTTGCCCTACTATTTGCCTCTCTTTTACAGCCTATATCTATTACAGTCCCAAATCATTGCATTGCTGATGGTAGCCAAATTTTCACAGTTGATCATCTTATGACATTACTTTTACTGTGTACAGTGTTCTCCCAGTAAATAACCTATTCTTAAAGGATGAGTGGGTCAAAGGGCATAGAATCAATAAATAATTTTATTAAAGAGACTAATAATAATGAGATGACATACCAAAACTTAGAGGACGCAGCAAAAGCAGTATTCAGAAGATATTTTATAGCTCTAAATGCTTAAATCAAATAAAGAAAGGACAGATTAATGAATTGGATATGCAATTTTTTTAAAAACTGGAAAAAAGAACAAAATAAAAATTTCCAATTAAACATCAAATTAGAAATCTTGAAAACTAAGAGTAAGATTAATAAAGTTGAATTTTAGAAAACTGTTAAATTAGTAAATAAAACTAGTAGCTGGCTTTATGAAAAAAAAAAGGTGGATAAACAATTGGCTAATATAATTTTAAAGAGTAGAAAACCAAATCAGTAGTATCAAAGATGAAGAGTGAATAATATACTCCTAATGAATCTTAAATTAAATAGATATTAAGAGATTTTTCCTTAAAATGATAAGAAGCATCTACTTAAAACGATCAGCAAACATTTGTAACAGAAATAAACTAGAAGCTTTTCCAATAAGATTAAGAGTGATACAAGGAATTATTATTACTAGTATTCAGTCTTGTATTTAAAATGCTAGTAATAGCAATAAGAGAAGAACAATAAATGTAATGAATTAGAAGAAGCAATGAAGAAATAAAGCTATTGCTTTTTGCAGATGATATAATGGCATACTTGGGAAATCCTAGATATTCAATTACAAAAATTGAACCAATAATAACAATGAAATAAAGTCAAATAAATCATAAGTGTTTCTATATGTCACTGACAAAGTACTGCAAGAAGAGGTAGTAAGAACTTTTTATGCAAATTATAAAGCTTTTTATACAAATAAAGTCAGATTTAAATAATGCAGATAAACATTCATTGTGGGTGGGCTGAGTCAATATAATTAAAATTACTGTTTTTTCTAAATTTACTTATCCAGTATCCAATTAAGCCACCAAAAATTATTTTATTGGGCTAGAAAAAGTAATAATAAATTTCATTTGGAAGAGCAAAAGGTGAACAATATCAAAGGAACTAATGACCAAAAAAAGTAAAGGAAGGTGATTTTTAGCAGTACCAGATATTAAACTGTAAGTTAAAGAAAGTATTTATCAAAGCTATCTGGTATAGTGATTAAGGGACTCAGTGGATAGAGAGTCAGGGCTAAGACAAGAGGTCCTGGCTTAAGTCTGGATTCAAATAATTCTTAGCTATGCAACTCAGGGCAAGTCACTTAACTACAATTTCCTAGCTCTTACCACTCTTCTGTCTTGGAACCAATATTTAGTATCAATTCTAAGGCAGAAAGTAAGAGTTTAAAAAAAATTATTATCTGATACTGGTTAAGAAATAGAATTATGGATCAATGGAATAAATACAATAGGTATACAATACACATTCTAGTAAATGATCATAATAGTAAAGGACTACTTTAAATGTAAAGATCTAAATTTTGGAGATAGGAACTCAGTGTTTAATAAAAATTGCTGGGAAAACTGGAAAGCAGTCTGATAGGAACTAGGTATAGATTAATATCTTATACCATTTACTAATATGAGGTCAATGTGGATATCTGATCTAGACATAAAAGGAGATATCAAAAGTAAAACAGAAGAGCATGGAACATAATATCTATCAGATTTATGAATAGGAGAAGAATTTATGAATAAATAAGAGAGAGCATTTTGTGATATAAAATGGATAATTTTGATTACATTAAATTATAAAGGTTTTGTTTAAACAAAACCAACGTAGCCAAGATTAGAAGGAAAGCAGAAAATTGGGAACAAAAACATTTTTAAAGCTAGGACTTCCAAAACAAAACAAAAAAGGACATATGACATTTTCAAGTTTAATCTGCATGGTTAACATTTTCTTCATCATTTTCTAGACAGTCAACAAAGTAATAAACCAAGCCCTGTCTTGCAAAAAAAACCAAGAAAAATGTCCATGTCTCCTCATCCTCTAAAAACCTTCACTTGATCTTTTATCCCCACTAACTGTATTTCTTCTGCTCTTTGTGGCTAAACTCCTTGAAAAGGCTGACTATTATAATTATCTACACTTATTTTCCTTTCTTAACCCTTTAGAATCTGGCTTCTGATGTTAACATTTAATTGATACTATTCTTTCAAAATTTCCATTCATCATTTAGTTGCCAAATACAGTAACCTTTACTCTATCCTCATTTTACTTGACCTCTCTACAGCCTTTAATGCTGTTGATCACTCTCTTTCCAATTTTTTGGGACATCATTCTTTCCTAGATCTTCTCTTACCTCTCAGACCTCTTTTTCTTAGTCCTCTTTGCTGATCTAGATCACACACTAATCATAGATGTCTCTCAGGATTTTGTCCTAGGACCTCTTTTCTTCTCTTTTAACTTGGGGATCTCATCAGCTTTCATGGATTTAATTACTGTCCCTATGCTAAAGATCCTCAGATCTACCTATATGCTCTGACTGTTCAACTGACCTCCAAAGTCTCATATTTCCAACTGCCTTTCAAACATCTCAAACTGGATGCCCAGGAGACACCTTAAACTCAGTGTAGGAATTCCTTATCTTCTTCCTAGGCTCAGCCCCTACTTCCTCTTACTGTAGAGGGCAACCTTATCCTTCCAGTCCCCCAGGCTCACAATCTAGGGATCATATTCAACCTCTTGGTTACTCTTACCCCTCATATCCAATCTGATGCCAAGGCCTGTTACTTTCACCTTGCAACGTCTCTTGCATACACCCTCTTCTCTTCCCTGAGGCTGCTACACTTCTAAGGTAGCTCCTCATCACCTCACCTCTACAATATTGTACTTGTGTGCTGGTAGGCCTGCCTGCCATAAGTCTTTCTCCTCTTTAATCTGTCCTCCAATCAGCCATTAGAGTGATTTTCATGAAGTTGAGAGGTGACCATATTGTCTCCCTACTCAGTACATTCCAGTGGCTCCCTAGCTTCTTCAGGATCAAGTACAAACTCCTCTTGGGCTTTCAGAGCCCTTTATATCTTCTACCTTTTCAGTCTTCTTAGACCTTCTTGCCACATACTTTGATCTAATGACACTGGCTTCCTAGCTGTTTCCTGACAAAAGATACCCTCTGGCTGTACCTCATGCCTGGAATGCTCTCCCTCCTCATTTCTACCTGTTGGCCTCCTTGGCTGCCTTTAATTTCCAAATATAATATCATCTTCCATAGGAAGCCTTTCCTAACCACTCTGAATTCTGGTATCTTCGCTCTCTTAACCATTCCCTATTTCCCCTCTATATATAGCTTGTTTGCTTGTTTTCTCCCCCATTAGATTGTGAACTCTTTGAGGACAGAAACTGTCTTTTTCCTCTTTTTGTATTCCCAGCATGTAGAACAGTGCCTGGAACATAGTAGCCACTTAATGAATGTTTATTGGTAGACTAGCTGAGTGACTACTCTTTATTTATATTCTTTGTTCAGTCATGTTTGTCTCTTTATGACTCCATTTAGGGTTTTCTTGGCAAAGATTCTGTAGTGGTTTGCCATTTCCTTCTTCAGCTCATTTTATAGATGAGGAAACTAAAGCAAACAGGGTTAAGTGCTTTGCCCAGGGTCACCCAGCTAGTAAGTGTCTGAGACCAGATTTGAACTCAGAAAGGTGAGTCTATCTATTATGCCACCTAGCTGCCCCTTATATCCCTTGAGTATTTATCAGTGATATGGCTTTTGGACTTATATATTTTATTCAATGTCTGTGTATCTTGGATCTCAATCAGATTCTAGCCAGAGAAACTGGATATTTTCCCAGTCAGTTGCTTCAAGAATCACTTTCCTTTTACCCTGAAAACAGAAGAAATATTTTCTCTGATTCATACATGCTCAGTCATTCAACAGAAGCAAATCAAGATTAATATCTGAGTACACTTAAAGACATTTGTTTGATATCTTTGTTTTTGAATCACCTATTTTCCAATGTGTCCCTCACCTTTATGACAAAGAGTAAAAAGAGGCAGAAAACAGTTCAATAAAGCCACCAGCACATCAAACAAATCTGGTATAATATGCACTGTTATACACCCAGAGTCCCCCAACTCTACAAAGAAGTAAAAGGAAGAGCCTTCTCATCTCTTCTTTGGAGCCATCTCTCCTATATGTCCCCCTTTTCCCACTCACAGCCACCGCTCTAGTTCAGAGCCTCATGAAACATTGTGTGGACTACTGCAATGACCTTTTAATTGGCTTCCCTGCCTCCTGTGTCTTCCCATTTGGGGGGTGGGGCTTGAGGTGAACCCCTGGGGTTTGGGAAAGGTACCCTTTGCAAGAATGCAAGACTCCATAACTTAGCTTAGAAATAAAAAGAGAAATTTATTAATTTGGAATTCATATTGAAGTGGCTGGGAAGACAGGAGCAAGAGTGGACACTGCCTCCTCCAGGAGATGTGTCCTGGGTCTTTTATATCTTTTAACAACAGCAGCTCAGTGACCAGGAATGAAGGAATGGAATGAGGTTTGGCAGGAGTGGGGGATGTTTGTTATTGATCAGGGTTTGTATCCCAAAGACACAAGGGGTAACTGGCATAGTTTAGAGGGCGAGTAGATGTCTTAGATATAACCCGATGGTATCAAAGCTTAGCTGGGAGATATATCTCTGTGTCCAAAATCTAGGGGAGGATCCAAGAAGATTCCTCTCAAGGGGTCTTTCTTTATCATGAATCTCTGATATTCAGAGTCACCTTTTCTTCAGCATTACAGGAATGCAAGGAAAGGAATTTTCCACTTGTGGAGTACAAAGGAAAACCCAGGGTCCCATGCCACCAGTACAATCAATTCTTCACATAATTACTAAAGTGATCTTCTTAATGCATTGATCTGATTGTGTCACCTCCCTCTCCACATTCCCAATAAATAAACTCTAGTGGCTCCTCATAACTTCCAGGATCAAATATAAAGTCCTCTGGTGTTATGGGGGTGGGGAACTCCTGGATTCAGGAAGGAAACCTTTCTCAAGAATGAGAGAACTCCAAACAGCTTAAAAATAAAAAGAAAGATTTATTAGTAAGATAGGATTAATGACCAGCAAGTCAGCATGAGTGGAGCAACCTGTGTGTGTGTGTGGGTGTTGCTCCCAAGACACCACACGGCAGTATGAGTGGAACAAGTCTAGCAGTTGCTCCCCCAAAAGCTTCATTTCAGGAGTTTTTATATTCTTTACAACAGTGATCATGTGAGGTTGATGTCATGGTGTGTACTATCAGGCATTGGGTGGGTGGGTGGTCTCCCTGAGATCCACAGGGCTTAGGCTATCAAGGTGTGGCCCAAAGGTGTATTTCTTTGTCTATCTCAACCTAAAGGACAGTCCAAGGATAATGGTCTTTGCAGCAGGAGTCACAAGGACAGGAAAGGGGGAAGAGAATTTCTCTGTTCACAGCCTGCCTGAGTTAAGGCATACAGGGTCCCTGCTGTCTCTGTACAATGCCCATGTCATCTCCCCCCCTCCAAATATCTAAGGGAAAAGGGACAAAGGTCTCAATCTTCTGTAGCTTCTTTAGAGCTGAGAATGATTGTAGTGCTGTCCCTGCCTACCATCGGAGAGAGAGGTGCTGACTTTAGGCAATGTCCAGAGATCCAGGCTGGGAGTGAAGGAAGGATGGAAAAAGTAGCTCCCATATCTATGAGAAATGCAATCAGTTTACCTTCCACCTTGAGATTAAACCTGGGGTTTGGCCATTGTGATGGAAATTGGGAGCAAGCCAGCCCTAGGGCACCCCTTTTCCAGTCTTCAGGAGACTGGAGGATAGGGGGATGCCTCTTGGGTCGCTGGGGTCTCTGCCAGGAGGGGCACTGACCTTTCCAGTGTCCCTCTTGTCCACAGGCTGGGCACGGAGTAGAGGGCAGTCTTCCCTTCGAAGGATAGTCCTTTGACCAGTGCCCATGCTGCCCACAAGTGTGGCAAGAGCCCCATGGCTTCTGCCTACAGGTCAAAGAGGTAAGAGAGGCTACGAGAAGTTTCTCACAGGTGTGTCCTTCCCCTATTACCTGGTCCCTGTTGTGAAACACCTTAAAAGTAGCATCTATTAATTGGTTAGTTGGAGTTTGGGGTCCCAGATCAAGCTTTTGCAGTTTTTGCTGAATATCTGGGGCTGACTGTCCTATAAAATGGAGGCGTAAGATAGTTGGCCCCTCATAAATCTCTGGGTTGACATTTGTATATTGTTACATAGCTCCTACTTGTCTGGACAAGAAGAGAGCAGGATTTTCCTCCTTTCCTTGAGTAATTTCCCTAAGTTTGTTATAAATTACTTGCTTCCTAATTCCTCCCTCCATTGCTTGGAGGATGCAATCAATCATATGGTTTCTTCACCTAAGGTGGCCTTCATTTCTGTAATCCCGTCCTGGATCCTGCCCTGGGACAGCAGTAGTGCCAGGGATTCCTGCCCATGTGCCAACTAGGGCTTTCTCATCTCCTACTGCTATGGCCAAGTCTCAGATTCGCTTCTTTTCATCTCAGGTGCAAGGTAGCAAGAATTATGTGCACGTCTGACCAAGACAAATCAAACTGTAGGGTAAGGGATTTAAAATCTTCAATGAATTTGGTGTGGTTCTCAGAGAACTGACCCAGCTTCTCCTTAATCTGGGCTAAATCTGTCATAGAAAAAGGAACATGTACCTGAGCCAACCCATCTGGTAAGGGCACCTCTCTAATGGGGAGAAGATGAGCCCTACACCATAGCTCAGTCTGGTCCGGGTGTGGAGTGGGCTAGGCTGAGGAATGGGGGAGGTATCAAGCAGTGGTGGGTACAAAAGGATATTACAGTCGGTTGGGAGTGGCTTGGGCCTTTGGCTCTGAGCCTGAAGGGTAAGGGGGAGGTTTCAGAGCTGAGGGTAGAGGAGAGGAAACAAAGGAATCTAGGGTGCATGGAAGTTCTGAGGAGGTTGGGGGAAGGGGAGGCTCTGAGTCATATCTCTGCCAGAGGAGATGTTATCTCTCCGTTTCTTTTTTTGTTTGTTTGTTTGTTTTGCTGATCTCTCTTCTTTTTTTGATTTTTAAAAATATTTTAGAAAAATTTTTTCCATGCTTCCATGATTCATGTTCTTGCTCTCTCTCCTCCCACCCACCCCATCCCCCAGTAGCTGATGCACATTTCCACTGGTTTCTTCCTGTGTCATTGATCAAGACCGATTTCCATATTATTGATAATTGTTCTAGGGTGGTCATTAAGAGTCTATATCCTAACCATGTCTGCATCAACCCATGTGTTTAAGCAGTTGTTTTTCTTCTGTTTCCACTCCTATAGTTCTTCCTCTGAATGTGGATAGCATCCTTTTCCATAAAGGAACATGAATAAGCAATTTTCAGATAAAGAAATCAAAACTATCAATAAGCACATGAGAAAGTGTTCTAAATCTCTAATAATTAGAGAAATGTAAATCAAAACAACTCTGAGGTATCACCTCACACCCAGCAGATTGGTTAAAATGACAGCAGGGGAGAGTAATAAATGTTGGAGGGGATGTGGCAAAATTGGAACATTAATGCACTGCTGGTAGAATTGTGAATTGATCCAACCATTCTGGATGGCAATTTGGAACTATGCCCAAAGAGCTCTAAAAGTCTGCCTGCTCTTTGATCCAGCCATAGCATTGCTGGGTTTGTACTCCAAAGAGATCATAGGGAAAAAGACATGTACAAAAATATTTATAGCTGTACTCTTTGTGGTGGCAAAAAACTGAAAAACGGGGGTAGGCCCTTCAATTGGGGAATGGCTGAACAAATTGTGGTATATCCTGGTGATGCAATACTATTGTGCTCAAAGGAATAATAAATTGCAGGAATTTCATGTGAGCTGGCATGACCTCCAGGAATGGATGCAGGGTGAAAGGAGCAGAACCAAGAGAACATTATACACAGAGACTGATATATTGTGGTAAAATTGAAGGTAGTGGACTTCTGTACTAGCAGCAGTGCAATAACCCAGGACAATTCTGAGGAATTTATCTCTCCATTTCTAAGGGATGTGAAAGTGCCATTGAATGTTAAGTCCTCCAAAATATCTTCCTGGATGCTTTTCCCATTTGCGGTCAGCAAAGGTGTTATGAGGCAGAGCCTCCTAAGTTCAGGATTCTGGTTTAATTTTACAAAAATTCTTATATAGGGAAATGCTGTCCATTTCTCTGTCCTCATGCAAAATAAATCCAATTGCTTGATGGTATTAGAATTTAGAGTGTCATTGATAGGCCATGTCTCTTGCTTATCTAGGCTGTAACACAGCCATTTAACATTACAAAGAAAAATTAGTTTCTTTTTGCTCAAGTTGTTTAAAGCAAATTTGTCCCAATTTTCAAGCATAAACTCCAAAGGGGAATCTCTGAGTATGCTCTGTCTCTGTCCCATATTGATGTGGAAAAGGCCAAACCCACAAAAACCTGCAACTCAGTGCCACACAGTGGGCACTGAGGAGAACCTGCATACAACTGTGCATCCTCAGAAGGTGCCTGACCTGCCACTCAGTGCAAAACCCAGTGTATACGGAGGAGAAACCTGCAACTCAGTGCCACACACGGTGCCCACTGAGGAGAAACTCAAAACCTGCCACCCAGTGCCACACACAGTATACTCTGGGGAGAACCTGCAACTCAGTGCTATACACTGAGGAGAACCTGCCATCCAGACCAGAACTTCTGGTAAAAAACTGGGGAGTCAACCTGGGTAATAGCCTTACTTTCCATACTGTAATCACCCTAATATCCCCATTTATCCTTTTTTTGACCCAAACTGCATTTCTTTGACCTACTCAGATTATTTACTATATTTTTTGATAACATCAATTGGCGAGCAAAGTTAGTGAACTACCTAAAATCTTCTGAAACAACCAAAATGAAGCTGGCTAGGATAACATTCATCCTATCTAGCATCTCAATGATTTCTTTGTCCCTAATGCAGGGTATGGTAGATTTTTGGTTTATAAGGGTCCCTAATTTCATGCAACAACTACTGAACATCTATGATTATTATAAATGGTATGCTCTGACCCTGGCTGAATGTATTTGCTTCATCCCAACAACCATAGCCATAATCTTAACAATCTGGCAATTTCTTATGGTCTCTAAAAATGTTTTCTCTCACCTGTGGCAATGGTTTAACTCAATTACAGCACAAAAGAAGGATACTGATTCTGGGGAACTAGTAGATAACATCAAACTACTATTCCAAGTACTGAAAAAGATAAGGGAAGGAAAGGAACTGGACAAACACACAGTTCTCCAGCTAGAGATTGTGGAGTCCAAATACCTGGGGAATAATACCACCAATGAAAAATCAAAGCCCAATAACAACCAACCATCTGCAAATTCCATAGTGTCTCTTTTACCAATTGTAGACAGAACCATTGTGCAGCCTGGGGAAGGGGTGGTACACGTGAAAACATATAAAGCATTCCTCCCAGGTGATATGGAGGTGCTGAAGAGATGTTTTCCAAAGTATTTTGAAAAGCCTTTCAAAAGTATAAAAGAATTAAAAAGGGTGTTCACACTATTTAATCCTAGTTTTGATGATGTGGAATTTCTTTTAGAGGAATTTTACTCTTCCTCAGAAAAGGAAAAATTCCTAAATGAAATGAGGACAAATCCAAATTTAACAGCCTGGCCATTGGTCCACCAGGATTTAGATTTTACCCAACATGCAAATCTTAGATATCTGATCCAATGTAGAACTGATTTATTAGAAGCAATGAGAATCCATGCAAAAAGACCAAATTCATGGCAAAAATTCGAGAAATTAAGACAGGGAGAAGAGGAACATCCTAGCAGTTTCCTCGATAGAGTAATAGAAGCAGCCGAGACAATCCTGGGATACTCATGCCCAAGACACCATAGATCATATCCATAGGCAATTTGTAAAGGGAACATCAATCCCAATACAAAATTACTTTAGACAAAACTGTCCACAGTGGGAATCACTGCCACTGGAGGATGGAAGACAACATGCTTCCTACATCCATGATTCAAAACAAAAGGAAGCAAGGATAGCAAGACAAACTGGCTCAGGCAAAGATGAAATCATAGCTGATTTGAAAAGGCAATTGAAACACACCAAAAGAGAAAAAGAATTGGAGGAAATAAAAAATTTTGCCCTCCAAACTAGTAGGAGCCAAAATCAATACAGGCAACCTACAATTAACACCCAAAGACCAAAATCATTTCCCCCTCGGTGTTTTCTTTGTGGACGTCCAGGTCATATTATAAAATTTTGTAGATTTAGACAACAAATTGATTTTTCCAAAAATGACAATTATAATCAAAGAGACAGAAGTACAAAAAGGACCTATTACAACACAAAATGGCCCCAAAACAATAATGATATAAAGAGAAATGAGGAAAGCAAACATGATGGTTTGTGTTGTAGCCATGCATGCAAGAAATTTAGCCAATCCCCATCCCTAGAAGAAATGGAAAGGTACATACAAATGGGAATGAAGCCAAAGTCACTATGAATCGAGGTTCCTAATTTAAAAAGATCTAATCATTATAATTTGGGTGTGAGAGTGTGTAGCTTGAGTGATAAAAATAATATTGAAATACTGGGCAAAACAAAACAGGTGTCTAAAGCAAGCTACACAGAATATCAAGATATCTGTGGTAGATAATCAACAATGGGAAGAAATAATGCAGATGCACAGAGAAATATATGGCAATAGTGAAGATAACTATATAAAGGATCAGCTTTCTCATTCCATCACAAAAACATTGAAAGAGAAGCATAAGGATCATACAAGCACGGACAAAAGCTTGCAATCTTGTTCGAAGTCATCAAAACCTCAAACTCCTCTCTTTATTCCAAGTAAAAAACAAAGGGGCAACTTGGATAAAGAACATTATGGCGAGGATTTACAATGTATCCAGAAAAGAATGCATTCAGTAACCTTGGGGGAGTTAAATGCCAAAATTCTATCCCATTCATTTGCTTCAGACACAACATCACAGAAAGAGGTTAGAGAGCAAACAAATCAGTATATTGGCAAAAACTTAGATTTAAAGACCCAACCCACTGAGTTGCTGGATGATAGCAGCTGTTTAGGAAATTCTACATCTACCTTTCTCAACCCCTTAGCTGAAGAATTCCAACCAAAAGCATGCGGAAGGGAAAAGGAGCAGTTATTATCCCCAGTAACAAGTGTGACTAATAACAGCAATAATGAAGCCTGGTCAGTGATTAAAGATAAAACATATCTAACTTCAGTCACACAAACTTCAGGGCATGATAGGGAACATAAGTCAGCTTTTAAGTCAGTAGTCGTACCTGAAGTGTTGAAGGGAACACAATCTAACTACCATACATTCCCGGATACTACTGAAGGGAAAATTGCTGATTTGAGGCTTGATAGTTCTTTAAATAGCAGAGTGGAAGGTAAATCAAATCAAACCTCCATTTCTGAAGCCCTTAAAGAAAGCAAAAGCAACATGGAATTTGCAAGAATGACAATGACTCACCAACTCTCAATGAGGGAATGCTCTTTAAGCCTGCTTTCTGTAATTCTAATTCTGAACTTAACTTGCCTGGTTGGTGCTAAAGGAAGTTCTGGTTTAGATACAAATGACCATACCCAATATTGGATTGATAATAAGTTCAATTTGTTAAAAAAAAAAAGTAGATTATTTAGAATTGATTCTTGGTTCCATGTCACCCATGTCAAGCCAGCAAAAGACATGCCCCAACAACAACCACAAGACCAAGTTATTATACAGCACAAAGATCAATTAGCACCAACCAATCAATCAAATAAATCCTTAGAAAGTCCACAGCCTATACCTGAGACCATAGAACCAGAACAGCAATTAGAACAACAACCAGAGCATGAATCAGAACCACAATTAGACCAAGAACCACCGAACAATCAGATATTACATCAAATTTTACACCTAAAAGATTATCCCAATCCCAATTACATCTTAAAAGAAAAATCTGTAAACCATTATGACAATGGAAAAGAATCAACGGCAGAAGAAGACACAACTTTGATTTGCAATCAATCCAAGACCTAGACATTGACACTGACAAATAAATGAAAGCACAAAAGACTTTATAATGAACTCTTTTGTTACTTGTAATTATCTTTATTAAACAACAACAACAACAACAAAAGAAGAAAAGATTAATCATGTTTCATAGACATTTGAACTTTGTTCCTGACACAAGTCAACACACCAGAACATCAGTTCCAGTGCAAGATGACAAGCGCTGGTACATCAAACGACACAAGTCAACACAACAGGACATCAGTTCCAGTGCGTGTGGGTAACATCAAACAACACAAGTGAGGCGTTGCTGACTTTGCAGATCATCACAAGGACAGCAAACCTGAGGACTACAAAAGACATCCATGATCGAATACACAATCGGTGTATGGGACAACAAACCACACTGTGAAGAGGAGCATCAGAACAGCGTTGGACACATGCATTTGAAAAACATAACTTACACCCAACAGAATTCTCACTGCATCCAACACTTTAGATTCCATCCACACAGTACATGCACTTTGCAGAAGAATTCCAGTAGAGTAAGTATGTAACAATTCATTACATGGAAAGGTCACACTAGACAACACATAGAACATTTTCTGACTTCACATCTACATATGAAACATAAACTAACACTTAAGAGAGAAGAACTTGTCTGCCTTAGCACAGAATTTTCTTCTTTGGTTCAGACACCTTCTACTCCAATTACCTAACATTCCTTGTAAATAATGTATATATGTAAATGTTTGCTTACTAACCCTTAGCAATAAGTTTTACTAACACACAGGGACAGTTAGTTAGCTTGATAAATTAGAACAGGGACAGAATTTTCAAAACTTTCTTTGTAAATACTGTACATAGCTTAAGTCTATAGTTTAACTAACAGACTTACAAAGAATATTAGTCTTACTTATTCTGACTAACATTTCTAACATAGGCATAAGTGTACTAACATATCCATATACTAACTTTAGGAAGATGAATTAGAATTTGGAAATTTAGATTGCATAATTTTTCTTAATTGATACTTTGTTGTTAGTTCATGAAATTAGATAGATACATAGATAGAATTTATTACTTTGTTTTAGTTATCAAATGTTAACTTTGAGACTGTTTGTGAATGTTTGCATTTAATCTGCTTTTCTTTTCTGTTCAAAATTTTTGCAAAACTGAAACCCCATTACTTTCCTATGCCTTTCCCATAACCCATCTTAGTTTTAACTTAGACTAGTCTTAGCATAGTTTAGGAGTAAGCAACCCTTTTATTATTTTACGAAACTTAGATAGGGATAAGAGCATAGTTATAATTTAGCTTAGAATAAGAGTAGTAACCCCTTAGAGCTTAGCAACCAGAAAATGCTGCAAGCTGCAAATTTTCCAAAAAAACATATGAGCAAATCTGTAATGCAAGGTGGCTAAGAGAAACTTTTTGCTTCTGTAATTTCTAATGGTCACAAAAAGTCAGTTAAACATCTTAGAATGTTCAGAAAGTCAGTTAGAACTTAAAGCTATAAATAGAAGTGAAGTTCTGACTGACAGGGCTTTTGCCTTCTGGCTTTCGATGTGGCTGGAGGCTTTTGCTTTGGTCTTTCGGCTTTGGCCTAATTGCTTCCTCCTTGGCCTTTGCTTATTTTGTTTTGGGGCAATTTGGACCTATCTCATTTCTCTGGACCTCTCCCTGATCTTCCATCTCCATCCCTCCCTTTCCCTGATTTTCCTCTGGGTTCTGGTTGGAAGGGAGGGCTTGGTGATTAGACCTTGTGGGTTTAGTTTCTTTAGATAATTGGAGTATCCTCAAATAAGTTACCCCTAGGATTGATAAAGACTTTGATTAAAAGGCAGCCAAATCTTCCTAACTGGGACAGCCAGACTCTCTCAGTCTAAACCTCTCCACGACCCATCCCCCACCCTCATCCCTCTCCCTGGCAGCAGTTAGAAAACCCTGAACTCCTCCCCCTTCTGACTGACCATGTATTAATGAATCCCCTTGTTACCTATTCAAACCCTCTGGTGAGTCATTGTGTTGAAAATTAAGACAAGGGCTCAAGGGGAAGGAATCATTTTCTTTTATTTCTTGAGAAAACTCAGGCATCCATCTTGGCAGGAAGTGCCTACCCAAGACTTCCTCCAGCCCTCAGTTTGACTGGCAGGGAGGGGCCCCTCGACTCCTCCCAAAAGAGACTTTGAAACTAACAAGAGAAACCCTCCAGCCAAAACCTAAACATTTCTTACTGGCCCTAATTTCCTCCCTGTATTCTCTGTCTCAAGCCTCTGGGAATAAACCTGTTTGAGCTGCCTCTCCTACATACCCCATTTCCTTTATCTCCTATACCTTCCCTTCCCTTCATTTCCTCCTCCAAACACTTTATAATCCTCAATAACCCCTTTATCCTTCCTCACACCCACCTACTCAGATTATTTGTTTACTATTTATTTTTTGATAACAATACCCTATGGGAGTGAGAGCGAAGAGAGAGCCCACAAAGATATCACCCCCCAAGAGATGGGGTTTCAGGAGTCCAAGAAAGGCTCCTTCCTACTGAGAAGCTGTGTCTTCGTGAGCAATCTGGGTGTAGGAGCAGCTTCCAGGAGAGCCAAAAACGTTGGGCGCCAACTGTTATGGGGGTGGGGAACCCCTGGGTTTGGGAAGGAAACCTTTCTCAAGAATGAGAGGACTCCAAACTTAGCTTAAATGTAAAAAGAAAGCTTTATTAGTAAGGTAGGATTAATGGCCAGCAAGACAGCATGAGTGGAACAGCCCTGAGGGGGGTGGGTTGCTGTGTGGCACTGAGTTGCAGGTTTTTGTGGGTTTGGCCTTTTCCATATCAATACGGGACAGAGACAGGGCATACCCCGAGATTCCCCTTTGGAGTTTATACTTGAAAATTGGGACAAATTGGTTTTAAACAACTTGACCAAATTAACACTAGTAGAATTCATATTAGTAAATTATTGTTTGTCAATGTCCCTTTTTAATGTGGTTGGACTAGTAGAGCTTTACAGAGACACCATTACTTTCTGGGAGCTGAACAATATTCCTGCTGCTAACTTTTTAGTGACCACAGTGTTTGGTTACCTTACCTTGGTTGAGACTGTAGTCAACTTGTGGAAGTTGTCAAAGCACAAGGCCAAATACAGAACCCTGAGGCATAACATAAGAAACTCCAATCATGCTGAAATTAGTTCATTGAACAAGACTGAATAAGATGTTTGAAATGGCTACAAATCCATCTATCCTAATCTATTCTTACTGATATTTCTCCATCATGTCTAAAATGATATCTTGGTAGACTTTAACCTATTGTTGTATGTTAGGAATCCAGATACACTCTCAGCTCAAACTCATGCACTCTGAAATTCTGGCCTTCTGATACTGAAGTAGAGTAAATGGAATAGATTAAATAAAGCAGGTTAATCTATACCTGCAGTCACTAGGAAACTGCCCCAGCTTCATGAGAGAGTTAGGTAACGTATGGATAAGTGTTTATGTCTGGTTTAAATCCAAGTAAGATATGATTAAGTGCTTGTGACAGGTTGCAATCCAAGTAACATCCGGATAAATGTACATGTCAGGTTGGAATGCAAAGTTACATATGGTTAATATATGTTTACAAGATTGTGTATGTGAAATAATAGATGGATAAATAACCCCTGAGTGAACTCACATTCTACTCACACATCTGCTTTTGTGATATAAGATTTGCTTTGTAAGAAAAACCCTATGTCTAAGAAAAACCATGTGGAAAGGAATGTATGACCCTGTGTTAACCCTATATTCTGCACATCTGTAACCCTATAAAAACTGCATTGTAACTTCAGTCCAGTACAACTTCCACTAGGGAAGTCTGCCCCAGCTGGTAGACTCTTTGTTAATCAATAGATCAATAAATAATGGTTCCAATAATTGAACTTCTGAGTATTCAGATATGCTTTATGAAGTGCCCCACTTCAGTATTTTCCATATAACCTTTTAGTGACTGAGAATTTACTGTTAGAGATATTATATCTCTTCATGAGTCTAGTCATTTCAGAAAACAAATGATTCCCTGGGGAATCAATCTGTAATTTTCAGAATTTGACTTTTGTAAATTTAATGTTTTATTAAGACCTGTTAATAAAATTTCTTTGCCATCTAGAGATACTTTTAATGCTCTGGAATGTAATTCACTTAGTTCCAGTGACTTAAACTAGTTTAAAATAAGGTATTACATGGGGATATTTTTTTTAATCTTTACATATTTGGGGAATCAATTTGCATCTTAAAATGTATAATCTGTCCTTTTAAAATTGTTGATTGGGGAGCTGGGTGGCTCAGTGGTTTGAGAGCCAGGCCTAGAGATGGGGGGTCTTAGGTTCAAATCTGGCCTTGTTGGGGCTTGAGGTGAACCCCCAGGGTTCAGGAAGGGTACCTTTTGCAAGGATGCAAGACTCTGAAACTGAGCTTAAAAATAAAAAGAGAAATTTATTCATTTAGAAAGTAATGTTGAATCTGACCAGGAGGACAGCATAGGTGGAAGACTGCCTCTTAGGAGGAACAACATAGATGGAAAGCTGCTCTCCCAGATGACATGATTTCTGGGTTTTTTATACTCTTTATGACAGTGGAGACGTGACTGTGCCATGCTGAAGATGTGACTTTAGAGTGGTATGCACTGAGGTATGGGCAGTGGGGTTTGGTCATCTGACTGGGATCTGCCTGAAGACTTAGGGAGTGACCCTCATAGTTTAGGGGACAGGACAGATAGATGTCTTAGATACAACCTGATGGTATCAAGGCATAGCCTGGAGGTGTATCTCTCTGTCCATCTAAAGGATGATCCAAGGAGGATAATTCTCTCAGGGTCTTTTAGGAGTTATCAGATGTTCTTAGGTTAGGAGTCATAGGGATAGAAGGGAACAAAGGAATTTCCCTGCTTATAGTTTACCCGAAACACTTCTATAGTTTTGGGGTTACAATGTCCATGCCAGCCTCAGACACTTCCTAGCTGTGTGACCCCAGGCAAGTCACTTAACCCCCATTGCCTAGCCCTTATCACACTTCTGCCTTAGAGTTCACAGTATTGAGTCCAAGACAGAAGGTAAGGGTTTAAAAAAAAAGAAAATTAAATTAAAAAATTAAATAAATTGTTGATCATTTTCTTTAGGAAAGGAAACAAGATCTAGAACTTACATTGTAAATCAGATTCCTATCAATCAGCATAGAATACAAAGGAGATTGACACTTTCCTCCTTTTTTTCAGAGTTCCATCCTCACATGGCCAGATATGAAACAGCAGAGTCAACTATAAATCCATGTGTTTCTTCAGAAGAATCATCTAAGGAGAGAGTTCAGACACATGAATCCTGGGAATGCAAATTGGAAGAAGAAGCCTGTGAACATGATGTCAGAGTAGAGCGAAAGAACTACAGTCAGAATAGACAAAGCAATCAAGAGACAACTACCCACAGAAAAACTTCTGCTAAGACTGTGTTTGGAAGTTGTTTCAGTCTGGAGTCAATCCTTATTCCACAAGAGGAACTTCACAGTAGAAAAAGTCTTCAGGAGTGTGACACATATGAAAAGAACTTAAAACAGTATTCAGACCTAGGTGAACATGATAGATCCTTTTGCAGGCAGAATCTTTGCAATTGTACTATATGCAGCAAGTCTTTCAGTTACTCCTCACACCTATTTCACTCTAATAAAGAGCATAGTGAAGAAAAAGTATATAAATGTAAGGAGTGTGGGAAGTTCTTCACCAATAGAAAATCTCATAGAAGTCATCAAAGAATTCATACAGGAGAGAAACCCTTTGAATGTCACCAATGTGGGAAAGCCTTTAGATGGAAGAGCTATCTTACTGTACATAAGAGAATTCATACTGGAGAGCAACCCTTTGAGTGTAATCAGTGTGGGAAAGCCTTCAGGCAAAGTTCTCATCTTACTGTACATCAGGTAACTCATACTGGAGAGAAGCCCTTTGAATGTCACCAGTGTGGGAAATTCTTTAGTCTCAGTGAGCAGCTTATTGAACACAAGAGAATTCATACTGGGGAGAAACCCTTTGAATGTAATCAATGTGGGAAAGCCTTCAGCCAAATGTCTCAACTTACTCGACATGAGAAAATTCATTCTGGGGAGAAACCCTTTGAATGTGATGAATGTGGGAAATGTTTCATCCGTAGTGAGCAGCTTAGTTCCCATAAGAGAATTCATACTGGAGAAAAGCCCTTTGAATGTCATGAATGTGGGAAATATTTTAGCCAGAGAGGGCAGCTTAATATACATAAAAGAATTCATACTGGTAAGAAACCTTTTGAATGTAGTCAATGTGGAAAAGCATTTAGCCGAAGTACTTACCTTACAGTACATCAGATAGTTCATACTAAAGCAAAATCCTTTGAATGCCAGGAATGTCGGAAATGCTTCATCAGTGGTGAGCAACTTACTGAACATAAGAGAATTCATACTGAAAAGAAATATTTTGATTGTAATCAGTGTGGGAAAACTTTCACCCGAAGTTCTCACCTTACTGTACATCAAAGAATTCATACTGGAGAGAAACCCTTTAAATGTCATCAATGTGGGAAATCTTTTAGTGATAGTGGGCGGCTTAGTACACATAAAAAAATTCATACTGGAGAGAAACCCTTTGAATGTAACCAATGTGGGAAAGCTTTTAGCCGAAGTTCTAACCTTAGTGTACATCAAAGAATTCATACTGGAGAGAAACCTTTTGAATGTCATAAATGTAATAAAACCTTTAGCCAGAGCAGGTCCCTTACAGAACATCAGAGAATTCATACTGGAGAGAAACCCTATGAATGTAATGAATGTGGGAAAACCTTCTGCCGTAGTGGGCAGCTTACTTTGCATAAGAGAGTTCATACTGGGGAAAAACCTTTTGTATGTCTTGAATGTGGAAAGTCTTTCAGCCATAGTTGGATGCTTAGTGCCCATAAGAAAACACATGCTGGAGAAAAACCCTTTAAATGTCTTGAATGTGGGAAATCCTTTACTTGGAGTGGATCACTTACTGAACATAAGAGAGTACATACAGGAGAGAAACCCTTTGAATGCCATGAATGTGGGAAAGCCTTTAGCCGTAGTGGGCAGCTTACTACACATAAGAGAATTCATACTGGAGAGAAACCTTTTGAATGTAATGAATGTGGAAAAGCCTTTAGCTGCAATTTTTACCTTACTGTACACCAGAAAATTCATAGTGGAGAGAAACCCTTTGTATGTAATGATTGTGGGAAATCATTTAGCTGGAACAAATCCCTTACTCTACATAAGAGAATTCATACTGGAGAGAAACCTTTTGAATGTAATGAATGTGGGGAATCTTTTACCTGGAAGGGACAGCTCACTGAACATAAGAGAATTCATACTGGAGCAAAGAAACCTTTTGAATGTAATCAATGTGGAAAAGCCTTCAGGCAAAATTCTCACCTTACTGTACATCAGATAATTCATACTGGAGAGAAACCCTTTGAATGTCATCAATGTGGGAAATCCTTCAGGCAGAGTTCTCAACTTACTCGACATGAGAAAATCCACACTAGACAGAAAACTTTAGAATATGTCTAACATAAGAAATCTTTCACCTACCAGTGATAGCTTTATGAACATATGATAACAAAGAAATCTTTATATGCATGCCACTGAAAAAAACTTCAAAATTATAGACTTAATTCTGCATAAGGAACTTAGTAGACTAAATCTTTTTGAATGTAACAAATCCTTTTCTCAGAGTAGAAAACTTAGTGAGCATAAGAGAGTTCATACTGGAGAGGAAAATCTCAAATGTCATAAAAGTCGCATTTCCTTCCTAAAATAGACATCTTACTAAACATAAAGAGTGAAGGGATCAACCACAATGTTGGATTCTATCCAGCAGCTCCAGGAATCTAAAAGGTGGATGATTTAGTTGAGAACGAGGCTGGAAACTGTCTGTCCAATGGCTAGCTCATGGCTGCTTCAAAAAACCTCTGAGCTTTCTTTATTTTATACATTCTTTTCAAAGAGCAGTTTCTTACCAAACACAAAAGAGTTCACAGCTGCACAGACACACCAAGGTTAGAGAATTACATCATGGTTAGTATATGGCTTACAGGAAATTTCTCTCATGAAGATTATGCCCGGATGAGACAAGGGTCCAAGGTTGAAAAAGAGTTTCATTTTATCTAAATACTATAAAAGATATGTTAAAGAATGAACCTTTAATATTATGGGGTGGAAAGTACCTAGCTGAATGTGGAATTTGTATCTGCCTTACAGTGTCCTTGCAATATCTGAAAGCAGGGGAAAGAGATACAAAAAAGCTTCACTGGCCTCTGCTGAGAAAAAGGCTGTTAACTCATTAAATGTTGGTTTACTATAGGGTACTTAGAGACTTTCTGTAGAACATGAGGCTATCCTAAAAAACTAGATTAATAATACTTTCCAATAAGAAAAGGTGTTGATCATAAAAGGAGTCACCGAGAGAGATCCAGATTTTTATTTCAGATAAACCATCCTGTCTGAGTCCTGACTTGAAGGGTTCAAAAACCCACCATAGGGCTTTGCCAAGCTATGTTGATTCCTTGATGGGGTCCAGATAAAAACTCTATCAAAGGATCCTATCTCTCTGAGTGGCTCCCAAAACCACAACAAAGAGAATGAATTGATACTGAGGCAAAGAAACTCTTTGAAGACAATGAGTGAAGGAAAACCTTCAACTATTATTCTTTGGTATGATTCATCAGAGATTTCATACTGGAAAAATACCTTCTGATAATGGATGTAAAAATCCTTTACCTGCCTTACACAACTTAGTAAATATAAGAGAATCCATGCTGGATCAGAGAAACCATTTGAGTGTCACAAATCTGGGAAATGCACATGATCACATTTTGAAATTTCTAAGGTACTTCAGTTGTGATCTAGTCATCCAACCCACATGTCAGAGAAAAAAATCCCACTATGATATACCTGACAAAGTTGTTACCTAGTCTCTGACTTGAAGACTTCCAAGGATGGGGAACCTGTTACCTCTTTAGGTATTCCATTCCACTTTTAGACATCGCTAATTGTTAGGAAGTTTCCTTCAATTTTAAGCTTAAATTTGCCTCCATATAGCTTCCACCTATTTTCCCAACCCTCTGGGGCCAAACAGAGTCTAATCTCTTTTCCACAGGATTGGCCATCAAAGGCTTAAAGATATTAATTGGCCCCTTCACTTCTCTTTTCCAGACCAAACAATTCCCAAACATGCTCAGTTCCTTCAACTGACATGAGATCAGGGCACTTTATCATCCTGGTTGCCTTTCTCTGGACATTCTCAAACTAATCAATTTCCTTAGACCATGATGCCAAGGACTGAATATGATATACTGTTTATGATGGCAGAGTACAGAGGATGATCATTTTTCTATTCTATAAGTGATATTCTTCTTAACGTAGTCTAAGATTGTATTAACTTTTTTTAAGCTACCACATCATACTGCTGACTCATATTGAACTTTTAGTTCATGCAGAATACCTTATCTTTTTCAGGTCAACTAGTTTCTAACCATGCCTCCCATCTCTAGGCCTGGCTCTTTTTCTTTCTTTCTTTCTTTCTTCCTTCCTTCCTTCCTTCCTTCCTTCCTTCCTTCCTTCCTTCCTTCCTTCCTTCCTTTCTTCCTTTCTTCCTTTCTTCCTTTCTTCCTTTCTTCCTTCCTTCCTTCCTTTCTTTCTTTCTTTCTTTCTTTCTTTCTTTCCCTTACCTTCTGTCTTGGAGCCAATACTGTTGGCTCCAAGGCAGAAGTGTGGTAAGGGTAGACAATGGGAGTCAAGTGATTTGCCCAGGGTCACACAGCTGGGGAGTGTCTGAGGTCAGATTTGAACCTAGGACCTACCATTTCTAGGCCTGGCTCTCAATCCACTGAGCTACCCAGCTACCCTCCCTGTCTCTTTTTCCACTGACTCTCCTAGCTGCCCCTATATACCTTCTTAATATAAAATATTATTCTTTCCTTCCTCCTTTTACCTCTTTTCTTTTCAATGGTATGCCCATTCATTCCACTATCTCAGGTATGCCTGTGAGGTCAAATTTGCCTTACATAAGAACCTCTATTTTGGAACCTCTTATTCTCGAAATGTTGAGCATTTATGTATTGATTTCTTTTTTCCCCCTAGGTTTTAACATTTTATTTTTTAGAAAAATTTTCCATGGTTACATGATTCATGTTTTTATTTTCCCCTTCACCCCCCTTTCACCCCACCCCCACCCCAATAGCTGATATGCATTTCCTCTTATGTATAGATTTCTGAAGACACTGGTTTTACTACTGACTTTTCTTGGGTTTTGTGTCCTGTGAATTTTCTGTGCATCTTGTCTAATATTCTTCTTTCTTTGTAGCTACTCTCTAAAATACCTAAAGTGTAGGCTATGCATAAGCAGTCTTTCCTCCTCCATTCTTTTTAGTGTAAAGCTCTTTTGATTACTTTTTACAAGACCTGGCAGACACATTCTTATTAGCATTTGTTAAGTATGTTCATATATATCTATCTGTCCAGGAATCTGATATCTCATATATGTGTAAAGATAAGGGATAAGGGATAGGGGAAAAATGCGTAGATTGTCTTTAAGAGGAAAGGAAGAGAATTTAGATACAAACCCTGGGAGAAGATTCTGGAAGGAGAGGAGGATTTTGGGAGTTTACTGGGATAGATTTATTGGGAATGACCTAGATGGGTTAGTGATAGAAAAATTTGACAAGGGTCTTTCTCAGGGCCAGAAAGCAACTACACACACACACACACACACACACACACATGCAATTATAGAAAAAACAAGTTTATTGAGGTTAGGGAAATCATAGATAAGGTCCCAAATCTATATAGCTCTAACTCCTACCCCTAATCTATACCTGGTCCTCCTTATTTGCTCCTGTAGGAGGTAGGTATTGATGATATATGGGGTGTGTATTTGAACACCCCACCTGATAGATGGGCCAAATGTAGTTAACTCCCCATTCCCTACTGGGAAGACCTTTGAGGGTGTAATTCAAGATGGAATATAGTACTAGTCTTTCCCTCAGTCACTCGATGTTACCTCCCCCCTCAATGTAATTGCTCCAAACTCTAAGTAACAAAAAGTAAAAAGGATTTATTAAAAGATAAATGAATTCAGGGTACAAGGGAAAGGGTATGGGGAATCAAGGATTGTGGGAAAGGGATGAGCTTCACTATCAACTATAGTCTTCTCGAGAGAGCAGCACTGTGCTTCTTCTGAGGCTTAGTCTCAGTAATTGACCCTCTCCCACTACAATCTCCTATTCATTAATCTCTAAATTAATATAAAAAGGAAGTAACAGGGATAAATGAATTAAGCAAGATCAGGAAAAGGTCCCCCCAGCCCACTCCCCAGGGAGTCTGAGCTCTTGGGCCAAAATGAAGAAATGCTGTGTCAAAAGTCTTCTTGGATGGTAAATTGAAGTTTGTACAAATTGATGTTAATAGTTTTGATCTCCTTCTGATGGTGTTATATGACATTCATCCAAAAAGGAAAATTTAATGTGCATAAAAAGAATTTATATTGGAAGAAGAAAATTTTGAATTCCAAATTTTCTCTCTTCTTCCTTCCCTCCCCTCCCCATTTTTGATAAGACAAGCAATATTTTATAGGCTATACATGTGTAGTTTTGCAAAACATATTTCCATATTGGTCATGTTGTGAAGGAAAACATAAACCAAGAAAGTAAAAAAGTAATTTTCAATCTGCATTCAGACTCCCTCATGTCTTCTGGAGGTGGATAGCAATTTTCTATCTAAGTCACAATTGCTGTGGATCATTGTATTGCTTAGAATAGCTAAGTTGTTCAATTGATTATCACACACTATTGCTGTTACCGTGCACAGTATTCTCTTGGTTCTCTTGGTTCTGCTCAATTCACTTTGCATTCTTTCCTGTACATATTTCTAGGCTTTCTGAGAGTATCTTGCTCATCATTTCATATAGCACAATGATATTCCATCATAGTCATATACCACAATTTGTTCAGCCTTTCCCTATTGAATTCCCTATTGAATAGACATTCCCTCAGTGTCCAATTCTTTGCCACCACAGACACAAAAGCTGCTATAAATATTTTTTTACATATAAGTCCTTTTCCTTTTTTTTGTTTGTCTCTTTGATATACAGAATTAATAGTAGTAGTGTTGATTCAAAAGCTATGCACAATTTCATAGCCCTTTGGGCATAGATCCAAATTGCTCTCCAGAGTGGTTGAATAGGTTCACAACTCCACCAACCGTGCATTAGTATCTCAGTTTTCCCACATCCCCTCCAATATTTGTAATTTTCCTTTTCTTTCATATTAATCAATCCTTTGGATTTAGGGTGGCACTTCCAAATTGTTTTAATTTGAATTTCTATAATAGTGATTTAGAACATTTTCTCACATGTCTATAGATAGCTTTGATTACTTCTGAAAACATCCTGTTCATATCCTTTGACCGCTTATCAATTGTGCAGAGACTTGTATTTTTATTTGTCTAAATCCTCTATATGTTTGAGAAATGAGGCTGTAATCAGAGAAATTTACTGTAAATTTATTTTCACATTTATGATTACTATGTACTTTCCTTCATCCTCTCCCTCCCATTTCTCCTCTTCATCCTGGGACTGTGACCCAGGAGTGTAACCCATGTATGAGCAGTGTAACATAGTCCTATATCTAGTGCCAACAAAAGAACTCTGGCAATCTCTTTCTGACTAGTTGTCTGACCCATTACTGTCAGTGGGTTAAGAGCTCTGGAAGCCACTGCAGGGGGTCCATTTGTCTCTAAGGCCAGCTACAGGATTGTTGAGGCTCAGCCTGTATTAGATTGTGCTCCACTCTCACCTTGATGTGACAGACCTTTCCTGTAATTATTCTAGGTTGTCTTGGAAAAAAAAATCTCTCACCCTGTCTTCTGTGGGTTCTGCTGCTTCAGAATCCATTCTGATGTGTTATTTTCAAGTTTGGAGGGGAATCTTTGAGACCTCAGGAGGGTCACTGCCTTTCTTTCACCATCTAGGCTTTGCCCTTCCGTTCTTTTCTTCTTATGCAAACAATAAGAAAAGTGGTTAGCTCAGTTGCATCTCATCTCCATACACTGATCTTAAGTATGGTGTGATTTTTAAATATTATTTTTAGAGAAGTTTCTAAACTGGGCTATGCATTACTTAGGGTATGTAAGATGATCCATGGAAATATGGAGAAGAAATATTAGAACTTCATTATATATATGTATAAGTATATTATATATATATATATATATGTATTTTAATGGCAGCTGCAAAAATTGGAAGAAGTAGTATGTAATTCAATGCAATTGCTTAGTTACTTGTAGCAGTCCTTAGTACACTCAGAAGGTGGAGTAGGTTTGGCCTGTCAGTTGGAAGAACTTTGTGACACTCAGGGTGCCTATTTACCCTGGAAGTCACTCTGGATGGTTCAGGTAATACCTCTATTAAACCAGTCATTTAAAAATCTATAGAGGAGACTGTCCCTACCCACTTCCCAGCTGGATCTTGACTTGAAGTTCCAGATTCAGTGCCTTCTTTTCCTCATTTCCATGCCCACAACCACCTCCTAAGCCCCCAGGTATAAACAGGAGTGTGCTGCCCAAGGTTACACAGATTGGGGCTGCTCTAATCAAGGTGGTTGATTTGATGTAGTTTCACAGTGGTTTGCCATTTCTTTCTCCAGCTCTCCATTTTATAGGTGAGGAAACTGAGGTAAAAACAGGATTAAGTGACTTGCTCAGGGTCACAAAGCCTTTAAATAAATGTCTGAGGATGGATTTGAACTCAAGATGAGTTTTCCTGACCCCAGCCTGAAATCTATTCACTGTGCCATTTAGCTGCCAAAGGGCTCAATCCCTTTTCTTCTTCCTTTACTGTGTAAACTCCAGTAAACTTTATCTGCTTAGGAAGTTTTTCCCACTGGCCTTTATAACAGAGAGGGAGACTTAGAGAAGCTACAGTCATTTTCTGTTCCCAGTGACCAAATAGCCAGTCAATAAATATTTATTAAGCATCTCTTAATGTGCCAAGAATGTGCTAAATACTATGGTATACTGTAATGACTGAAACTTGGGCTGGTAATTGGAGTGCTTTTAATAGCTCATTTATCAAATTGCTATATGCTATCTGTTTACCATTAGATGTTATGAAGCCTCGCTTTTTCCAGAGCTCACCGAAATGATGCACTACTCCAAAAGCATACTTGGAGTCAGTGTAAATGTTAATCCTCCAATTTTTGGGTAATTGAGAGCATGTATCAAACAGACCAACTCTGCCCCTTGAGCACTCATAGTAGATGGTAGGGATGAGTACCAAAGAGTTTTAGAGGCTGTCACTACTGCACCGGTAAATCTCTGATTGCCTCCTAGGTAAGATGATCCATCTGTGAAAAGTGTCAACTCGAGGTTTCCCATGGGACTATCAGGTAGAACACCCCTTGTCTTATGCACAATGTTAAGTGCATCTTCACAGATGTGTAGACTCTCTTCTTCCAGAGGTAGATCTAGAATCAGAGTTGCAGGATTTAAACTTTTGCACCGGTGAAATGTGATGTTTTCATTAGCCAACAGGATTACTTGGTATTGTGACAACCTTTGGGAGGTGAAAGCTTGGAGTGTAGTGTTCCTTAGAGTAGATTCCACTTGGTGTGGGGAAAATGCTCTCAGCTCACCCCCTAATACCAAGGAAGATACTTTCCTGACCATGATGGCTATAGCAGCAACGGATCTCAAACAGCTTGGCATTCTACAGATTACTGAATCTAGCTTTGAGCTATAATATGCAACTGGTCTAAGGGTATTCCCAAATGATTGAATTAGTACACCAGAGGCTATCCCTTTATCCCCATGAACATAAAGGAGGAAAGGTTTTTCGTGCTTAGGGATTCCTAGGGCTGCCGCTGATAGAGTTAGCACTTTGAGCTTTTCAATAGCATGGATATGCTCTTTAGTTAACTTCAATGGTTCTGGAACTTCTTTCCTGATTAGCTCTATCAGAGGTTTAGCAATGAGAGCATAACCTGGAATCCAGTTTCTACAAAAAATCATTACTCCTATGATTGCCCTGAGCTGCCTCTTAGTCCTCAGCAAGCTCAACCTCTGTATGTCTTGTGTTCTTTTCTGGGAAATCCTCCTGGAGCCCTTTCCCAAGATGAATCCCAAATACTCCACTTTTGATTTTACGAACTGAAGCTTGGGCTTGGAAATTTTATGACTCCTCTTGCCTAGCTCTTTAATCAAGTGCACGCTGTCTCTGTGCCAGATTTCAGCAGATGGTGACATTAGCAGGATGTCATCAACATAATGTACCTCTTGGAAAGTGATCAACTCAAGGTCTCTCTGCAAGACTTGGCAGAAGACTGAGGCTGAATCCAAAAAAACTTGTGGCAAATGACTCCACAGGATGGATTTGCCCTCCCAAGTAAAAGTGAACAGCTACTGGCTCTCTCTGTACAGGGGAACAGAGAAATAGGTGGAGCAGAGATTTATTACGGTAAACCAAGCAGCTTTGTTTGGTATAGCTGTCATGATTTGAGATGGACTAGGAACCACGACATAGGTTTTCTGCACATGGTTATTAACAGCCCTAAGGTCTTGTATCAAACACCATTGAGTCTTCCCATCAGGAGATAGTTTGGCTTTCTTCACAGGCATGATAGGGCTGTTGTATTGTGAGAAACCATATCTCAAAATACCCTGCTGTAATAAACTCTCTATGATGGGTTTCACTCCCTTGGTCACCTCTTTGCTTAATTTAAACTGAGGAATTCGTGGTGATAAACCTTTCACTTCTATTCTCACTGGCTCAGCAGACAAAATTCTACCCACCTCATTAGAATTTTTAGCCCATACATAATCAGGTATATCATCAGGAACCTGATAAATGCTGTCACTTTGTTGGTAAGTTGGTTCCTCACTACATGGATCTAAAAACAAAATGGGATGGTGTTTCAGAGATCTCTTAGGCAGGTGGAGATAGATCTGCCCATCCGGTTGGCATTGGATGGTGGCAGCTAATTTACATAAGAGATCTCATCCCACAAGGTTCGAAGGACATGATAGCATTAATAAAAAGGTGTGTTCCAGAGTTAGAGGGCCTAATTTCACCATTTTGACTTTTAGCTTTGGGACTTGTTGAGCTATCCCCAAAGCACCTCTGACTCTCAAGCTACCCTGATATTTGCATATCACGGAGCCTTGCAGAGAATGGAAGCCGTAGCCCCAGTGTTGATGAGGGCATCCTAATAGACCCCCCAATTTCCAAGCTAACAAGGGGTTCCCTGTTGCTACTGGATTTCACTGGGACTAAGGGCAATAAAGAATCATCAGTTGAATCTGTGCACTTGTTTTGGATCCAGTCATGCATATGGCCTTTCACAAGCACTTCTTCAAGTCTTGTGTGGTTACTGTGAGCTAAATCAGAACTTTCTGCAGCACCAACAGGCAAGTTTTGACTGGGAGATTCAATGCAGAATGTTGCCTTAGAAAGCAGATTCTTTCACTGAGAGCTGATGAGTGAGTAACTCTGGTTACTAAACTCAGTTCTGCAGAGCCCATGGAATTTTCAGGTTGGCTCTGACTAAGGGCTGAAGAAATGGAGGTTTGACTTGTTTCTCTATCCACTCTGTTGTTTTGTGAACTACAAACCCCCAGATTAGGAGTTTTCCCCTCAGTTGTGTCAGGGAATGTTTGATAGATAGTTTGTATTCCCTTCAACACTTCTGGTACATCTCCCAACTCAGAGGCTGACTGGAGTTCACTATCTGGCCCTCCAGTCTTTGTGGCTGAAGTCAGTTGCTTTGTGTCTCCAACCACTGAACAGACTACAGTGATGTTGTTATTGAGCACACTAGCCACTGGAGATGACAGCTGACTACTCTCTCTTGCCCCAAGCTTCTGGCTTGAATTCATCAGCTAAGGGATTGAGAAAGCTAGATGTAGAATTCTCTGAGCAGCTGCCATCAGCCAGCAACTCAGTGGACTGCTCTGGCAAAGACAAGCCTCTCCCAACATTCTGTTTGGTTTGCTCTCTAACCTCATCCTGGGTTTTCATGCCTAAAGCAAGAGAATGGGTTTGAACAATGGGATTTGACTCCTCTAGGGTTACTAATGATACTCCTTCCTGAATACATTGTAAATCCCTGTCACTTTGTTCTTTATCCAAGCTAACCTGTTGTTTTAAACTTGGAATCAAGAGAGGAGCTTGAAATTCTGATGACTCTAACCAAGATTGTAAAGCTTCTGGAGGCAAGCTGTTACATATTCTTGGACAGTCCCTATGCTTCTCATCCAAGCCTTTTGTGGTGGAATGAGAAAGCAGACCCCTTTTATAGTCATCCTTAATTGTCCCATAAATCTCTTTGAGCATTTGCATTATGTCCTCCCATTCTTGGTCTTCTGCCACAGAAATATCATTGTATTCTGTGCAGCTTGCTAGAGACATATGCTCTCCCATGCCCAGCCTTTGAGAATCATTTACTACACCCAGATTAGTAATACACATGTCCATGTCCTTATTGCCATTAGTCATTTCTGATCCTGAAGCTGCTTCGATTCATAAGGACTTCGGAACCTCACCTTGGGCTATGTATTTCTCCATTTGGTCAAGAGATGGAGACTGGCTGTACCTCTTGCAAGCATGGTTGCAACATTGATTGTCATGTTTCAAGTCCTCAACTTTTCTTGTATTGTTGGACCATTTTGAGTTATAGAATGTCCTCTTGCTATTCCTATCTCTCTGGTTGGGATTGTTGTTAGCCCTACCAAAGTCTATTTGTTGTTTAAACCTACATGATCTAACCATGTGACCTACATGGCCACACAGATAGCACTTTGGATAAGAGGTTTTGGGCTTGGTGACACTAGCAGGCTGCCTGGATTGACTATGCCCCCTGCCGGCCTGGAGGGCAAAGTTCTTAATTTCTTAGATTTCTTTCTCCTTCCTAGCCTGCTTTAGTTGTCTTTTGAGGTCAGCTATTACTGAGTCCTTTTCTGAATCTGACTTTCTGGCTGTCCTGACTTCCTTTTGCTTTGAATCATGAATATAGGATGCATGCTGCCAGATGTCTTCTAGTGGCAATGATTCCCACTGAGGACAGTTCTGCTGGAAATAGGTCTGGATGGGCAGTGAAGCACCCTTCACGAACTGCCTCCTAATATGATCAATGGTCTCTGGGGCATGCACATCTCTAAGGCCTAATATTGTTTCAGCTGCCTCCATTACCCTGTCGAGGAAGCTGCTAGGGTGTTCTTCCTCTCCCTGCCTTAGCTTCTCAAATTTTTGCAAGGAGTTTGGTCTTTTTGCATGGAGCTACATTGCCTCAAGTAAATCTGTCCAGCGTTGGACCAGGCATCTCATATTTGCATGAGATATTAACTCCAGGTCATGGTGGACTGTGGGCCAAGCAGTGAGATTGGGGTTTGAGTGAATTTCAGCCAAAAACTTCTCCTTTTCAGAGGGTGAATAAAATTCCCCTAAAAGAAACTCCACGTCAGCAAAGCTCAGGTTAAACAGTGAGAAGGCATGTTTCATTTCTTTTATACTCTTGAAAGGAGAGAGGAAAAACTAAGGGAAACATCTCCTGAGTACCTCTAGATCATTTGGGGTAAAGGCCTTTTATGATTTCACACGGATAATACCCTCCCCAGGTTGCAAGATGGTTCTGTAAACTATTGGGAGTACAGATACAGTGTTCTCAGTGCCTGGTTCTTTCGTTGGAGTTTTGGTGTCCTTTACAGATTGTGATTATTTTGCTTGGGTTAGTAGCACCTAGATACTTTGTTTCTACAATCTCAAATTGGACAATTGTATGCTTATCCAGGTCTTTCCCTTCCCTAATTTGCTTAAGGACTTGGAACAATCGCTTCATGTGTTCCAATAGTTCTAGGGAGACAGAGTCAGGTTTTGAATTAGGAGCAGCGCCAAAAATCAGCCATAAGTGTGAGAGGACTCTCTTCAGGACTATCAAGAATTGCAGAATCTTAAAAACTAGTGCCATAGCCATGGGTATAAAGCATATAAACTCTGCCAGTGTTATGGCACACCATTTATAGTAGTCATATAGTTCTAACATTTGATGTATAAATTGTGGAATTTTCCGGAACCAAAAAAATCAATTGCTCCGTGCATAAACGACCAGAGAAGCATGGAGAAGCTGGAGACTGAATAACATCCTAGCAAGACCCATTTGGAATATCCTCTGTGTAGGTAATTAACCTAACTGTGCTCGCCAAATGTAATAGAAGATAATGTGATGGATGATAAGAAGCTAGTGTTAAATGTAAGTCACCAGGGCCTGGGAGCCTATAACTAACCTAACAGGAGATTTGGAGCTATCAGTGATGAGCAGCCTCAGCTGTGGTGCCCAGTCAATCTCCACTGCTAGCTGTAGGCTCCTTTAAGGTGTTGAGTGAGTGGCCCCTCCCTGCTGAAGTAACTGCCTCCAATTGGGCGAGAGCAGAACCCAGCAGGAAGTGGGGCTCAACTTCCTGCTTACAATGGAGGCTTAGCTTCCATTTCTCAGTAAACTCAACTAATTGATATTCTCTCCTCTCCTCAGTCTCTTTAGCCTTGGTGATGATACAGGAATTATAGGAACTCACAGATTTAGGCTAAGGGATTTATTTTAAACTGGAAAGGGAAAACTGAGGTAAGAGGGTTCAAGGTCTTGTGAAGCTGTTGCTAGGGGCAACTGGCAAGTGTTGGCAATGGACCTAGAAGGTAAGGTCAGGCTGAGGAACCAGCCCTCAGCCAGTGATGACTTGACACTGGCCCGATGATATTTGATCTACCAGCTAAATAAATGAAGTTGTTAAGTTGTTAAGTTGATTTAGGGGTGTCCCTAACCACTAGGCTACTCTAAACTAAATTCTGCCCACATTCCACAACTCAACCTCCCTTCACCTCCCTTCGACCTTCAGGGGTCCCCAAGGGGAAGTCAGGGGTAGCTGGGTGTCTGGGTGAAGTCAAGGAAATCAGAACCCCAAGGTTGGGTTTGCAGGGCTTTATATAGTCCCAGCCCAACTGTTAGGACCTAGGATGGCACCTGCCAGGCCAGAGTTCCATTCTGCTAACCAACAGGATTGCCTAGGGTAATATTGCAAATGCAAGAAATCCTGCGTTACAATACAATGGGGATGGAAGTAGTAAGTTTAGCCAGAAAAAACCCAAATAGGGTCACAGAGTTGGACAATGAAAAGTGACTGGTCCACAAAAATGTACCATACATTGTGCCAAACACTTTTTAACATTTCATTTGACCCTCACAACAACTCTAGGAGGTAGCGTAACTATTATTATTTTGAAATTGAGAAAACAGGTCAAGAGCAGTTAAATGTTTAGCCAATGGTGAATAAGTACTGTTGTGCTTTAATGTCTACCATTTGAAAAGTAGACATTGTATGAAGGAGACTTTAAGGTAAAATGTGTTATTTGCTTATTTGTTCCTGCTTATGAGATCTCTTGCAGAGATCTTAAACAAAGTAGAAATAGATGGTTATTCCTTCATAGTCTCTTGTTCCCTCATTGCTGATAAGAAATGCATAAGAGAAAGGGGTATACAAAAAGAGATAATTTTCGGAAGCATTTATTAAGCATATCTGGGCTTCTCATATAACTATAAATTTAAGGTGTGGATAGATATATAGATACATGGACAAAAGCAAAATGGGGCCCTCATCGAGGAATTTACATTACATAATACATAAAAATTCATATGAAGTAATTTGGTAGAGGGAGTCTAGAGGCAAAGAACTAAAAAGGAGGAGTCCAAAAAGGCCAAGTGTGTGGAGGAGGTAGCATTTCCAGGAACATTTTCTTTTCTTAAGTAGCAAAAAAATTTTTTGAGGATTAGGGAGTCTTAGGCTTGAGGTGAACCCCCAGGGTTTGGGAAGGGAACCCTTTGCAAGCATGCAAGACTCCAAAACTAAAACTTAGCTTAAAAATAAAAAGAGAAATATATTAATTTAGAAGGTAATGTTGAATTCAGTCAGGAGGACAGCATAGATGGAAAGCCCACTCCTAGAGGACATCCATTCTGGGGTCTATGTACTCTTTACAGCAGGTGATATATGACTTGAGGAGGGTGTGCACTCAGGTACAAAGTGGGTGGTGTTGGTCATCTGACCAGGTTCAGAGTGGTGTCTTATGTCCTGAAGACATAGGGGGTGACCCTCATAGTTTAGGGGACAAATAGATGTCTTAGATACAACTCAATGGTATCAAAGCACAGCCTGGATGTGTATCTGTGTCCATCTCAAAACCTAGGGGGCAATCTTTGGAGAATAATTCTCTCAAGGGACTTTCCCTTTCATGTAGCAGGATCTTAGGAGTTTTGTTTTTTTTCTTCTTTTGATGTTTTAGGGTTAGAAGTCACAAGAATACAAGGTAGCAAAGAAATTGTCCTGCTTACAGTTTGGCCTAAAACACTTCTATAATTTGGAGGTACAAAGCCCCATACCAGGAGGAAAACATAATTGTAATGAAGTATAGAGTGAAGCTTTATTTTTGCCTCATCACTCCTGTTGTCTGTTAGAAGCGAAATTTTATTGGGTTTTGTTAATTATATAGTCTGAATTCTTTCTATTTAAGTTATGGATAGCTATTATTATTGGTTTCATTATTATTAAAAATAAACTGAACTTTGAATCACTATATCACAAAGTATTAAATCAAGTTTTTGAAATATAATGAAGTATATTCAATTCTATTTTTCTCACAAAATATGATTAATAGGACAAATGATGTTTTTATACTGTTATTTTAAAATAATTTATTTCATATTTTTTACATTCTTTTAAAATGGATTTTTGTGTCTGATTTATTATGTATTAACTATTAGCACAATAGTATTTATTTTATAAATGTACATATACTGGGGGTGCTTGCTCAAAATTTTTTTATTGATAAGATCATATGGTCAAAAAAGTTTGGAGATCAATTTTAGAGAGACCAAGAACTGGTTCTCTTTAGGTGGAGAGATTTTAAAATCATTCCTTCAAAACATTTATTAAGTATTTATTGTTCAGAGCATTAAGTTAGGCATTGGAGGAAATACAAATTCTATATATGATAATTCCTACTCTTATGTTATGGTCGATAGATAACCATATTTAGTGACCTCTGATTTAACCAAAGTGGATACTGCCATTGGTGATTCTTTGACTTATCCTTACAGAGTTTCTGTATTTTTTAAAAAATGTATTATCCTGTAATCATTTTTAGCTAATCAGGCCTATGGACTAATATATTATGCATCATCAGATTCATGAACCTCTACATAATTCTGTGATTCTTTGAGTGTCCCTGATTCTGCCATATTGTGGCTTCTTAACTATTATTATGAAAACTTAACTGTTCTCTATTGTTGTAAAGAATAGGGTAATCTGGATACTACCACTATTAGGCTAGGTTTTAGTAGTAGTAATCTGAGATATTAATCTGAGGAACCTTTGGTTTGGTTCTCTGATGGCTGGTGTAGGAACACCTGAGTCCTGCCACCCAGCCAGAGGTTATATTAACTTCTCTTCTTTATAACAGTGCCCAGGCAGGATCCCTAAAGGTCAATGGATGGGTAACCCTTTCAGGTCCCACCTGGGGTTGATTGATTATTGGTATTGGGCTCTTCTCCTACCCACTTCCCGGATCCCCCCAGGTCCCAGATACCTAAATATTTATAGATGGTTCAGGTGCCTAAATATCTAGGGATTCAGAGAGAATCAGAGGATCCACAGGTCAATCAATGTTGAAGATCAAATGTCCAAGGCAAGAGTTTAGCCAAGGCTCAACCAAAGCAAAGCCAAGGTCCCCAAAAGACAAAGGTCCAAGGGCTCCCTGTCAGGGGCTGCCAGGGTATTTATACCCTCTCTGGCCAACTGACTTTCCTTCTGTCCTCATGGCCTCTGGGAACATTCTGATGTCCAACTGTCTTCACTTGTCAATCAAGGTGTGACTCTCAACTCCCAGAATTTAAATATGACACTATCCATCTCCCACCTGTATCTTTTTATCTTTCAATATTCTTTTTTTAAAACATTTTAAACATTTATTAATATTCATTTTTAACATGGTTACATGATTCATGCTCCTACTTTCCCCTTTTTTTCCCCTTCACCCCCCGCATTTCCCCCACCCATGGCCGACACACATTTCCACTGGTTTTATCATGTGTCCTTGATCAAGACCTATTTCCAAATTTATTCAATATTCTTTTAAGGCAGGGCTCACATACCACTTTCTACACAAGGCTTTTGCTTGTCCTTCATTGTTACATCTTTCTACCTCTTGAGATTGCACAGTTACCTTGTGGATATTTTGTATTTACTTGCCTATGAGATCCTCTAGGAGACTGTAGGTCTTTGAGGGCCAAGACAGTTTTGTTTCTATTTTTGATCTCCATTGCCTAACGTAGTGTCTTACACATAGTAAGTTTTCAATAAATGTTGATTGAATTAAATTGATTTATGCCCTGGTGGTTTATTGTTTTATTTTGTTATTACTTTTAATTTTTTTTTAAACCCTTAACTTCTGTGTATTGGCTCCTAGGTGGAAGAGTGGTAAGGGTGGGCAATGGGGGTCAAGTGACTTGCCCAGGGTCACCCAGCTGGGAAGTGTCTGAGGCTGGATTTGAACCTAGGACCTCCTGTCTCTAGGCCTGACTCTCAATCCACTGAGCTACCCAGCTGCCCCCGGTTTATTGTTTTATACAACAAGAATTTCCATTTTAACTGCTGGAAAAAAAACTGTTGTCCAAAATGGGAATTGGTCAACCTCTTCTGTATGTGCTATACCATATGCTATACCATATGCCAAAAATTCATGTTGGATGAATGGTCAACATTTTTAAAATGAACAAATTAGACAATGGAATATTTTATTTTTCTCTGTTATAGGTAGAATAAAAATTCTTGGCCAGTTATGAGAGGTGTTAAGACAAAATAGAGTAAACTTACCACATAACAAAGAGTAAGTTGTTTGTATTCTCTCCCTCCTCAAATTACTTTGTATTTATTTAATTGTATACTTGCACATTCTATGGAGAAGGCAATAACTTTTATTTATGTGGTTGTAGGCATAGTGACTAGCAAAGTGCCCAATATGTAGTTGGTTTGATGTTTATTGAGTTTAACTTTTTGATCCTGATTCCATTATCCAATTTGTTAGCTATTCAAACACGTGATACAGTGGAATGGACACCTATCTTGGTTACTATGTGGCCAGAGGCAAGTTATCTCATCTACCTAAGTCAGTGATGGCAAACCTATGGCATGTGTGTCAGCACTGACATGCATAGCCATTTTTGATGACACGTAGCCTCATGCCGAGGATGAAACATTTGCTGTAGTGTAGTGTAGACACTCTGTGCACTATAGATGACAATTCCACCTATATTAATTTACTTATTTTGGTTTATTAAATATAGTTGTATATTATAATTATACATTTTTGTTATTTAAATTATAAATATCATGAAATTATGGTTTTTTTCTTGAAGTGACATACCACACAGGTTATGCTTGGTTTTTTTTTGGCGAATTTTGACAAACCAAGCTCAAAAGGTTGCCCATCACTGATCTAGGCCCAAGTTTCCTTCACCTGAAAAGAAAAATGGAATTGAACACAATGGCCTCCAAACCCCCTTTTAGCTCTAAATCTATGATCTCAGGATCTTTTCCACTTTTTGTCTTCTGCAAATTTGATTTGTGCTATTTAGTATCTTGGTTGAGAAAAAAAAAATGCTGACTACACAGCCCTAAGGACAGAACCTTTGTGTATTCCATTGGAGACATCTGTAGAATTTGGTACTGTTACATTATTTAAGATATGGTGTGAACTGTGTGACCCTGGGCAAGTCACTTGACCCCCATTGCCCACCCTTACCACTCTTCCACCTAGGAGCCAATACACAGAAGTTAAGGGTTTAAAAAAAAAAAAAAAAAGATCTGGTGTGAAAGCTAAAGGAGAAGGGGCTGGCTAAGGATGAGATGGATAGATACTGTCATGCAACTCCAAGGGCCTCATGATGAAAAAAGCTATCCATTGCCATAAAAGGAACTGACAGAGTCTGAACCCAGATATAAACAAACCATTCTTTCCTTTATTTCCTTCATGAATTTTTCTCTTATATAAGTCATATGTGTCTTTCACAACATGATAAACATGGAAATATGTCTTGCATTAGAGCAAATCACCTGCTGTCTCAGGGAGGAGAGAAGGGTAGGAAGGAAGGAGAGGAGAGAATATGGATTGTGAAATGTAAGAAAATGATTATTAAAAACTGCATCTATATGTAATTGACAGGGGAAGAGAGTAGCAATGACTACGAGTTTAGACAAACTTTGGATTATAGTGGAGGATAGAAGGGCCTGGTATTCTATGGTCCATGGGATCATAAAGAATTGGTCTGAACTGAAGAACAACAGTTAAAATAATCCACTTGTGGAGGGGCTTGAGGTGAACCCCCTGGGGCTCGGGATGGGTACCCTTCTCAAGAATGCAAGACTCCATAATTTAGCTTAGAAATTAAAAGAGAAACTTATTAATTTAGAAATGCTGAATTTGACTAGGAGGTCAGCATATATGGAAAGCTGCTTCCTTGAAAGGTTGAATTCTGGAGTTTTTATACTCTATAGCAGGTGATACATGACTCAAGGAGGGCATGAATTCAGGCAAAAAAGGGTGGGGGGAGTTGGTCACCTGATTAGGTTCAGAGTGGGTTGTCTTATTATGTCCTGAAGACATGGGGGGACCCTTATAGGTTAGGGGACAAATAGATGTCTTAGATACAACCCAATGGTATCAAAGCATAGCCTGGAGATGTATCTCTGTGTTTTGGTTCTGCTAAGTATCTCTTTTGTCCCTGTGATTTCTCCCCTTCACCCTTGTGGACAGGACTAGGCTGGATCTTCCCCCCTCACTGTTATTCCTGTCTAAGTCTCTTCATTTTCCTTTGTTACCATTGTAAAGCCAATCAACTATCCCTCTCATCCTCAGTCCCCAGGTTCCCCCAGAAAGGTGTTTAAGTTTCCCAACTTTAATGGCTCTTTGCAATTGTCCAATCTAGTGTGGTTGGTGTTCCCAGGGGTCAGTGACCAGAGCAACCAGAGTTCCAATACTTGGAACTCTGCATGGAGTCCTAATTTAGCACTGTACCCCTTTCCTTAATTAAAGAGTAGTTTTTCTGACTATTTAATAGTTCTGTTTTTGTTTTTTTTTTTACAAGTCAACAGTCACCCCTTCAGGGTAGATTCTCAGGGGAAAAGGGAACAAGTTCAAGCTTTGGGGTCTCCAATTTACAAGCCGGTTCTAAAACTTGGGGTTCATCAGATCTCACCAGGCCACAAATTTGGGGTCTCTAGATTCCACATCGACAGTGATAATCAGCTGCCTCAACCCTTCTGGCTTCTGCTTCTGGCTTTCTTCAAGATTCAGTTCAAGGAGGAAGCTGGGTGGCTCAGTGGATTGAGAGCCAGGCCTAGAGATGGGAGGTCCTAAGGTTCAAATCTGGCCTCAGACACTTCCCAGCTGTGTGACCCTGGGCAAGTCAGGCAAACTATAAGCAGGGAAATTCCTTTGCTCCCTCCTATCCTTGTGACTCCTAACCCAAAACATCTGATAACTCTTATAAGACCCTGAGAGGATTATCCTCCTTGGATTGTCCTTTAGATGGACAGAGATGCACCTCCTGTATATTATCAAGTTGTATTTAAGACATCCATCTGTCCTCTGAACTATGAGGGCTACCCCTGATGTCTCCAGACAGACCAAAACCCCCACCAAATGCCTGAGTGGTTACCACACCAGAGTCATGTCCTCACTGTTGTAAAGAGTATAAAAATCCCTGAAATGAGGCATTTGGGAAGCAACCCTTAGGGTTGTTCCACTCATGCCATAACTAGGGGAGATAGCTTTTCCATCCATGCTACCCCTCCCCCCCCCAGGAACAGCTCCCCACCTACCTGTTCCACCATGCTATCCCACTTTGCTATCCTCTTGGCCATTCTCAACATTACTTTCCAAATTAATAAATTTCTCTTTTTACTTTTAAGATAAGTTTGGAGTCTCGTATTCTTGCAAAAGGTATCCTTCCTGAACCCAGGGGTTCACCATTGTACCCACTACGTGAGGGGGTTCTGCACCCCAAAATAACTTGACCCCCATTGCCTAGCCCTTACCACTCTTCTGCCTTGGAGCCAATACACAGTATTGACTCCAAGACGGAAGGTAAGAGTTTTAAAAAAAAAAAAAGATTCATTTCAAACATCACCTTCCCATAGGAGGCTTCCCTGTCTCCCACAGCTGGCTAGAGCCTTCCCCTCTAAGGTTACCTGCTATTTATTCTGTACGTGTGGTGTGTGCCTATACTTATATGTGTGTTGTTCCACTCATTAGACCAGAAGCTTCTGGAGGCCTGTTTTTGACTTTGTCTCTGTGTCCCCAGCACTAAGCACCTCAGACTCCCTTAATAAATCCTTATTGATTGATGCAGAGACGTGAAATGAGTCATTTTTATCTAGCAGCAAGTCACACAAGCCCGCCCAGGACACAAAGTCAAGGCTGGGGCAGCCGCCCATCTCTCACCCTGGACCAGAAGAAATGCATCATGAGCACAGCGGCTGTTTTGGGCCTTTTTTGTACTCCAAGGGCTTAGCACTGTACCTGGCACACAGCTTGATAAATGTCTCCGTGTGGTCCAGCTCTGGGACTCTGGGAACAGTGGCTGGGGGAGAGGAGAAACTGGAGGGCCAGAAACACAGAAACCCATCCAGAGGCAAGGAGAAAGCCCTGAGGCTGTACAGAGAGGGCAAGGAGTGGGTACCCGGTTTGGCTGTCTTCTTTTGTAGCCTAGACCACGTGGATCGAATCTGGCCCCGCGGGGCGCTCCCCACTCCTGCGCATGCGCAGGGGCCACCGCGGATCGAGGGACTACCTTTCCCAGAAGGCACTGGCTTTAACGATGCCTCGTTTCCAGTCCCTGGACCGCTATAGCTGGATTGCCATGGAAACTGTCACTGGCGAGGAATGGAGGGGCCGGAAATGTCGGAGCTGGGGCCCAGGCCACCCGAGGGGGACTTCCGCTTCCTCGTTGTCCTCCTTTTCCTCGCCTGGTGAGAGAGGCCGCCTCAACCCCCTGTCCCTCCCCGCCTCCCCTCCCGCTTCCCTGTCCGTCTCCCGCTGCCCTCCCGGGAATTCCTTCCCTGAATCTTTTCCCTCTTTTCTTCTCTGCACCCTTCCTCCTCTTTTCCTTCTCCCTCTCCTCCTTTTCTTACCCCGCTTTGCTCCTTCCTCAGCTTCCCCTCCTCTCCTTTCTACCCTCCCCTTTGCTCTCCCGTTCTTATCCTTCTCCTTTTTCCGTTTCATCCTCCCCTTCCTGCCCTTCTTTATTCCCTTT